>NW_019100468.1:1245965-1845965 GCF_001856785.1 Myzus persicae
CCACCACCACCACCACTGACGTCGTCGTCCATGTTGTGTTATTGCGTTTGTGCTTACATGCCTCCACCGCGTAAACCCTAATGTAACTTATAAAGTTTATTTATTTACTCACTTTATTACTTTTTTTTTTTTCAGAAAAAGAAAGATTTCTTTGGTCGCGAAATCGATTCACCCGTTGGGCACAAACACAAAGGTAAGCGTGCTGAATTAACGACCAATATAATACTGCTGCTGCAGCAAAGGCGCACAAAGAGACCGATATTGAGGAGCGCTGAAATTGTGTACATCACGGTTGCTTTTTAGGGCTCTGCCTGACGCTGTATTAGTTGTTTATATTGAATTAAGTTGCACCTGAAATCAACCATATCATTAGGTACTTAAATTGTAATAAATACATTCACTCACTAACTATATTAACGCGCACAACTTTTGATCTTTTATTTAAAATGTATCATGCAAATTACATAACATTCTATTTGTTTTTTAAATTAATTAATAATAATAGCAGTTTAAAGTAAAATCCAAAAAAAAATTTGATTACAAATTTAACTTTTTTTTGGCTGACTGTAATAATTAAATACTATTACTTTTATCTCAATTATCTGGTTTCTCGAGTTTTACCGGTATAGCCTATAGTAGTATAGTGCACACCGTAGACTATACGGCGTGTGGAAAACATGCTGTATAGTTGTCATAATTGTCAGTATAGACCATAGTTCGACATTTCGTTAGTTGATTAGTTGCTTTCGAAGAAAAATGTAAGAAATCGCACGAGTCAACGAAAAAGCGCCGAAATAGTTGTGAGTGGCTTTTCATATATGCTTCGACATACGTTAGCAAAAACAAAACTGTGGAAATGTAGTAAGAAAGCAAAGTACCACGATGAGGGGAATAATGAAATAGAAAATATAATTATTGAATTTTTTTTTGAAATATATTATTTTCAATACTGTTATACATACATACATATTATATACCGGAATTTTTTTTTAAATGTATTATTTTTTTGGCGATAGTTAATTATTATTAAATATTTGTATATATATTTATAAAGGACTTTATTACCCGGTAATTTTTAGGCTTCGGACTTATCTACTGCGGACTTTTTAAGCCTCGGTCTTTTTTACTCGGACTTTTTTACCGCGATTCGAAAAAAATATTACGGTAGAAACATAATAGGTATTTATATTATATATTTGACCTATATAATCAAGGCTGTGGATTTAATACACTCGAAAATGTTAAAATGCAAAAACATGGATAAACATGTTCAATTGTAAATACATCCTTAATTAATATTTTTCAAATAAAATATAATTAAAAGAAAAATATTATAGCTAAAATGTTGCCAACGTATCGTTTATTGTTAATCTTTTTTTGATAATACATAATTACACAATTCAATAATCGATTGTACTGCATCACATTTTCCGTCTTAAACGATAAAGATTTGACTGACTCGACGATGATTAAAAAATAATATTACTTTATGGAAAAAACTGTCGTATAATATGATGGTGGGTTAAAAATATTTAAACCGTGTGCCTATATATAATGTAATATATATATATATATACAGATAGGCATATTTATGATTAATAATCACATAACGCAGGAATATTATCTCGAATTTGTCGTGACGAACGACGATATTAATCCATCGGAGCCGGTCGGCCGTATTCGTGTACGATAATTAATCGACTTTTGTGAGTTAACCGTCAAACTTTAGAAACGGGATGAATTATTAATACGGCGGTGGTGATTTCAACGTTTTCGGCGCGGCGATGCACCGAAAAAGACGATCCATCACACCCCGACCACACGTATCCCCCGTCAAACGTGTCGCTATATACGCGATCGCGTTGCTAACCTTAAAAGAATAGCTCTCATATCACAATACGGGACAGCTGAATAATTATAATGTCGTTTGCAAAAGGAATTTCTGTGGAACCGATTTTTCGTCCGCCGCGGCTGCGCGCTCCGATCGCTCTCGCGTATAGTTTTCATTTCATCCATCGCGCACGTGTCCCCGGGGGGGAACATAGGTTTTCCGGGCCGCGCCGAGCTGCGAAAACGCGAATAAAAAATTCACCGGTTTTCCGTCGTGTGCGTCGTATAATAACATAATGTATGTATCGCGCACAATGCGGCCTGGTGTTCGCCTTGCCGCAGTGCTATATAGGTGCCGAGCCAATTACGCGTTCGCAAACACGAGCACCGAGTCCCGTCTGTTTGCGCACACAGTTTTCGAGAGATTATTATTGTTTGTTGTGCCGCGCACGTAATGAGATTCGTGTCCGATATTATTATTATTATTATTATTATTATTATTATTATTATTATTATTATATGCTCTCTGTGTTGACACACGGAGGACGAGGCACCACCGGCTGCCGACGGAGCTTCGCGCCGGGTCGCGCGGGCGGGGTTGTTTTATTAATGCGGTTTCCATCGTCCTTCGTGCACTGTAACAGGTTTGCGGTGTGCCCGCTGTTTGCTCGATTAAAACCCTCAGCCCCCGAGGTAAATCCCGACAATATGTCAAAAGCCACCGATGGATTTTTATGCGCCGTAAATATACATAATGTTGTGTGTCTATCTACCTCGTCGTTTAAAATTAATAGGTTAACGGTGAAAAGAGCTCGCTCGTTGTGTCGTTTTTTTTTTTTATTATTATTAAAAATAATATAAAATAAAAAAATGTCTCGACCTGGTTTTTAAAATGATTCCATTTTCTTTTTTAAAAAACCCCGCCGCCGATGCGATAAAGAATTTCTTCACTTACCTCTGAAACGTTTTATTAATTATGTAAGGTGTGCATTATTATTGTTTTTTAAATACATTTTTGATACGTTACAGAATTTCGAGACGAAATTGTGAAGAGCGACGTTTGGTATCATTTCAAAGAAGGCTACAGCAATGCAGTGAGAAAATTGGTATTAATGAAAGATCTTTACTGAACAATTTTATTAATTGTATTTTACTAATTATTCAGTTAATTTTTTATATTTATAATTTTTTTTTAAGTTGGAGAATTTGATTTAATTTTTTTTTAATGTATAATATTGTATGTAATTATATGTAATTGTTATTACAATACCAGTAGTAAGTTTATTTTAATTATTAATTCGAATTTACATGTTAATATATGACTGTTAAATTGCAAAACATTACAGTTTGAGTTCTTTTGTATTATATAAGTTGTACACATCGCGGTACATATATACCTATACTCATCGAAATCATTACTTATTAGTTATTATTATACTACGTTGTCACACGGAAAAAAATTATAACTAAATAATTATAGGTAGAAATATTATAGTTAAAACAAACATATTTTAGTTGCATTTACTACATTTTTACCAAATACATTAGTCAAATTAACGAACGATAACCACTTACCATACATTTAAAATTTTATCGTCGAATGGTAATTCTAATGTTTTTTCATATTAGTCATTACTGCATTATGTTGTCGATAAGTGTTTTATTAGTTTTGTGTACCCCTATATTGATGACGACGTTGCAAGTTGTAGTCTATTGTATGACAGTGTTTGCTTTAAGTGTATAATGTACTGCAGCTTACCGGATTATTAAAAAATCATCAGAGCTATATAGTATTAAATGGGGTGGTCTAAAAGGAACGATGTCAATGTACAAAAGGGATGATTCAATGATTGTATAAATATTAGGGTGGCGATATGTTAGACTGAGGGCTTATAAAAAAAAAAAATAGTGGTAAAATGTGACAATAACGGTGAATGTTAATGATAAAACTTACATTCGATTTATAATTTTTCATTTTTTTAGTGCCTATTAATTACTATAGGTACTATTGTAATTTAAAAATGTAATTTAAATACTGTTTTTTTTTGGCTACAACATAATTTCGCGAGATTTTGAAATCGTGTAGATTTTATGAACCAATTTATGTAGGTACACACTATCTCGAAAATGTGATTTTTATTTGCACGGTTCCTCTTAGTTTTAAATTGCAAAGTTGACATACCAAAAATCAGGTATAAACAAAAATATATTATTGTAACGTAGGTATATGCATATAATTGTGTACAGTGGACGATGCTTATTGCTTATGTTTAGAAAATACAACTTTCGGAAGAAACATGATTTTAGTTTACAGATTGTTGGACTAATCATAATATTTGGTACCTTGACAGGGTTTATTTCCTAATGATTGGAGATATATTTTGGAATCGTCAGGCATTTTGTAGAAAGTTTAATCATCTTTCATTTGATACCAAAACATCGTGTTTTTTCATATAAAGGCCCAGCATTATCAAAAACTCTCAAAAACTCACAAATTAAATTTTTTATTCGATATTTCAATAATTAATTATTTTGTTAACAATAATTATATTATCGCAACTTAATGTTATTTTGTAACTATGATAATTAAAAAAAAATAAATAAATAAAAAAAAAAAAAAATTAACAACACCTCGACTATAATAAATAACTTTTAATTTTATGTATTTTAATATTATGTATAATGATAATTAATATACTCGAAACTTTCTCTTGACTTTTGCAATCTTTTTACTTTTAAATTATATAATAAAATACGTTTACACATATTCCAAATTATAATAAAATATATTCATTCAATCATTTTTATGTGGTTGTGAGGATATAATTTTGTTCTGGCGATTTTTATTTTGAAATGCACCGGCTATAGCTAACGAACATAACCTCCGACATTGGTTACCAACGACGGGTAGAAGCGGTTTATCATCATACAGTTTATAGACGGGCAAGTGGGTATTTTTGGTATATCAGTAATTACTGGTATTCGGTATTTAAGAAAACCACTATAACGGGATTCAATAACTTCCGTTGTTATTGGATCACAGCTGAAAATACATTTCAAAAGAACGTCCACTACTCGTGTCCAAGGTAACGTGTCGTGTAAAATACTAGATTCTGATTGGACCGCCAAAATGCGGTTGTAAAAATGTAATTGTATCTACCAATAAATATAAATCCATGACTACCACGAAGTTTTGTATTTTCAACTTTTCATCGTGTGGTTACATTTCGTTTGGACTGTTCACTGATTCGATATTTGTGTTAATTGAACTTAATTCTAATATATTATCACTTAGAGTGCCGGACCCTAAAATAACGTTTCTGATCTGAAAATTTTTTTTTTTAAATGTTACTCAAACATGTTTTTCACACAACACTGGAGTGTTGACTAATTGATGAGGGAGGCTATCCAATGAGGAACTAAAAACTTAACATCAATTTTTTTTTGAATATAAGTATAAATAGATTTGAAAATTGTCAATAGTTAAGGGGATTTAACAATGTTACCAGAGATTGAGTGTGGTTGAATTGGAATTTACTTATACTTACATTTCCGCGTCATCTGGGAACGTGTTTTTAATCTACAATTAGAGGATTCCATCATTAATTTTACAATGGGTATTCAATTTTCCCGAGTTTGGAAACTCTGTTCTACCTATATGGCTATATTGACTCGCCTAAAATCTCGTATCGCGGTAATTACCGACAATACCGTGTCTCGGTAATTACCGAAAATACTGCAATACCTTTGATACCGGTATAGTAAACAAATGCCAGATATTTAGATTTAGATTTTAGATAATGCTGTATCGAAATTCCAAATATCGCCGCCAGCCACGTGCTGTCACATAAATAAATCATGTATTACACCTATATCGTGTTCTCGATTTGCGTGAAAACAGTCGGAAATCGTCAGAAACGGATAGACCGAAGAGTCGGAACGCACGCGAAACACTTTCCGGAAAACTGCTACATTATACGCGGACGTCGTCACGCCAAACGCGTACCGACCCTCTCCCCCCCCCCCCCGTCATTGGTGCCGCACACGATACCGGAATTGAAATCCGGCACCGGCAAAATCCGAGGGGATCAGCAAAAAGCACGCAGCGGGACGTCAGCCATACACACCGTATATATATATGCCGTTCATGCGTCGTCTGGCTGACTATTATAATATTATACCGGAATATTATTGGGACAATTCACGCCGTCGCCGTTCCGAAATCCGAGCACTGGGTGAGACGCAACATCCCCGTCACCACCGAGCAGCACCACCGTTTCCGGAATTGCAGGTATCGCATGCTGGTATCACGTCGAGTTTTCCTCTCCTTCCTACACTTGGACAATATCGATCTAGCGTCACAATCCACACCAGTCGTCCGCGGGCCTTAGAGAATTTAAGACGATATAGTTATGTCATCGTATAATCTATGACGATGTATAGAATGCGCGCGTTGATTACGGCGACCTCATACTATATTGTATGGACAAGAACTGCTGAAAACAGAGGCGACGGCACGCGGACTCCTCAACAACGTCTGTCAGTGACGTAGTCTTTACGGGAAAAAAAATACAATAACCCATATATGACCCATATATCTCACCTTGCTACCACGCACTACCGTGCGTACCACGGCCGTGCATGATGAGTAATCGAAAAGCGCCTTCTGCGGCGCGGTTGCGCTCTTTCCATACGCTCGCAATTATTGCTGCTTGTCTAGCAGTTTAAAGTCCATGCGATTGCAGCCTTCTTTTTCGTGCGGTCGGTTCTATAATTTCTAATCGCAAAGGTTCGGCGGCGGTGTCACGGAAATCAACGATACGGGTAATAACGAGATATTATATTTTTCCCGATATCAATATATGCATTCATTCCATCCGCATTATGATATTATAAGATTGAAACAAAAATATTAAAATGTAGTCGGCGCGAACCCGTGCATAGCCCGGCCAAAGGGGCCAAATACACAAACGCACATACCTATGTATACGTACTTACTGTACTCGTACAATATAATAATACACTATATGCGAGTGTATGGTATGTATGTACATATCGTACAACATACATAAATAATATGCACGGAAAATTACATATATATTATATACTGCAAATAGGTATATATATATATATATATGCGTTCGCGCGGGTTTGTTGCCGCAGATATACGGATGGTGAGTTATGCAGTTATACAAAGGGGCGGGCGAGTGGTGGGGAGGTTAGGTTATATTGTAAAGTGACCAAATTCGATTCGTGTCCGCCATTTCGTTTGTGATTTCATTTCAGCCACCGCGCCGTAGCGCAAACATTATGCAATCCTTTTGAACCTCCCCGCCGCCGTCGCCGTTCTTTGCCAACGGCGCGTTTCGCCCTATAACCCTCTGAAACCTCCTCCTCCCCCTCCTCCACCCTCTTCTGTTGCCCACACACCGTTACCAGCCATCGCGCTGCTCCGCTGCGACGGAATTCGAAAATCCCATTTGCGGCAGCCACACGTATTCGGGATTTAATCAAAACGCCCCCCCCACCCCCACCCGCCCCGGAAAAAGTCTGTCCCGAATGCGTTGGTATAATATGATATAACTATATAATAACAATTATATATGCGCCGTGCTCGAGTCCCGAATTATTATACTATTATTATTGCGCACCTATATCCGATGCTTTAATATAATAATAATAATAATAATAATAATAATGATAATAATAATAATAAAAGACACATCATCAGCGACGGTTACGTATATAGCGATATTATAGTATAGTTATTAGTTACCTATAATATATTATGCACGATGTGTGTGGGTATAATTCCGTGAGTGTACTGTGTGTATATGTTTACATACCTACACATCTAAATAATACAGCAGTAAACGCCTACTCCATATACATAACGTATTATTATTATTATTATTATTATTATAATTTTCATCACGTCGTATGGCGCAGGATTTTGCTGGGAATAAAACAGACGACGCGGCTCGCGACAAATATTATAATATAGGATAGTTATACACTTAACTTTCATTTCTATCCACACCATCGGTATAGTTTGTTGGACGTATAGGTACTTATTTTTACTATACCGACGTATAATAATGATTAGTCCACCTGTCTGCACTGGCGCCCATTTCGGCGAGGCTGCGACATGACGTGGCCCTGGAAAATATCAAAAATAAGAAATTCATGATTCTTTTATTTCTGGGTTAAAAATAGAAGTGTAAGGGTCTAAAAGTTTGGTTTGTAATTTCCAACAATATTAAATGCATATTTAACATCAAAAGTAATTTCTAATTATTTACCAATATACTTTATATAGGTACTTACTATCCGCATGTATCATAGGTATTATAGTATACTCTACACTATAGACACTACTACACTAGTATGATATTATGGATTCTTATATTGGTGAAAATAGTTTTGGACTATTTTTACAAACGACAGGACGCTAGATTGTATACTTTCAGTCATCGTGATTCATGGTGCTAAGTAATACTTCAAGATATTGGAAATCACTTTATGAACTAAAATTAAAAAAAAACATGTTTAAATGTTTGATGAGGTATGATTATTGGAAATTAAAATCATTGTTGGCATAACTCAGGCCTATATACAATTGTTGAATTAATTTGTTGAAAACATGAAACGTATTTGATTCGTACTCTGCTACTATTGTGACTGTGCAAAACAAATATGCAGATGCTACAAGTGCTTTGCTCTAAATATTATGAATACTTAGTCTGTCTGATAAACAATGAGTGACGAGGCAAAACGTGTCAATTCATCACATAGCAACAATTGTTAAATTTAAAATGTTTGTCTATCAAATCAACTATTAGTTCACTCATCATCGCGGGGGTATAGCTCAGTGGTAGAGCATTCGACTGCAGATCGAGAGGTCCCCGGTTCAAACCCGGGTGCCCCCTGAATTTTTTTCTTCAATTTACATTTTTAACCGACCGACCGTCACATCATACTGTTCGTTCGTTTCCACGCAGTTTTCGAGATAAGAATTGAATCCAAGCGATACAGTTTCTGAGCGGATAGTGAGCAGTGCAACGACGACGGGTGTTTTTTTTCTCCGTCCAATCACGAGTGGGTACAGCACAAATTAGCAAAATTGTTTTTTCCAGCGCGTAAATCTGTCATGTAAAACGCCTTTCTTTTTCATCAAGAAATTTAGTTTGCGACACGCTTCTTACTCGGTTAATTCGATTGAAAGCGCGGCGGCGTTTCTCCAGGGGATCACGACGCGTATATTATTCATATATCGGTGTGTTTTATTCCGGGAATCGTCGTAAATTGTGGGGCCGTTTGACGGGGGAGGGGGCGAAGGAAATTACACGTTTTATTATTGTCGTCCCCGCGATCCCCACTGCTGTTATATTGTATATAATCGTCCGTAGTCCATAAAGACATTAAGAGCCTATATCCGGCACTAAATCCATATTGTAACGAAAATACGACACCGGACACACACACACGGTGTACATATTGTATATATATATATATATATATATATATTATAGTTTTACAATGAATTGTGCAATTTCGGGAAGTAATTTCATCTTGAAACGTTTCAGCATTTGCTATCATTATATACAATACGTCATGTGATACGCACCGGTGCCCGTAGGGGCGTTTTACTGCAGCAGTGTTATACAGATACGTCGACATCATAATATTATTGCCCAAGTCCATACAAGTGGGCGATGTACGGGTAGGTAAACATAGAATTGTATATGACTTGAATTTGCGACCGCATTATTTTGACCGTTCTTAAGTCGCGCTGCAGACGTCAACCGACTATTATAGAAAGACTCGCGGTCGTTTGCCAGCTATAAATAAAAATATATCTAGTACCTATTACCGGACTTTCGACCACCTCCAACTTCATATAGAAACAAACTTTTTTGAGTAATTTTTTTTGTTTTGAACTAAACGCCCGCACATAATATCATGAACGCTAGTGAAAAAATGTCTAGTTGTTCTTCGTGAGGTGTACAACAAATGACAAATGTAGCTAGGTTTGCCCCGGAGCTCAGCCCTCCCTGCATCTCCCCGCAAAACAATATTTTAAACTCATTTTTCTTAATATTGATAAGTGTGTATGATTTTTATTTTAAGACAAAATATAATTACACAAAATCGATATTGAGTATTGAATTTTTTTTAGAACTATAAAATGTACTAAGTCCAAATAAAATCAGGAATGAATGACTAGCAGACTGCTGTCTACTGAGAAAATGATAACTTTTTTACTACCTAAAAAAAGTGAGTTACTGTAGTCTGTATTAGATTATAATCGTACTGAATTAAAATAATATTAATGTATTTATAGCCTATAATGAAAGTATCGTGTAAATGTTTAAGTGTGCAATTATTAATATAAGATGTATACTATAAAAATAATACTTACTTTGTTTTTCGAGTTTTGACGATTGCGCATGTCTGCAGCGGTTCTCACAAATGTTATGAAAAATTCTGTTTACTATTATACAAAACATAATATAATATGTATTATTGATGTTGCTGATGCAGTGATGCCACAGATTGTTTTTCGTACCACGCTTCGATAATATGGGAGCCTCAAATAGTATTTTATTTTTTGACTAGGCCTTACAGCGTAGGATGAGAATAAAAATAATAATTAAAACGATATAATAATATATAGGGTATAATATAATAATACTTCACACTTATAATACATACATTGAAAATGTCTAATTATACAACATATGCGACAAACGTATAGAAGGTAACAATCTGAACAACTACTAGGTACCGGTATAGCGATGTATAATAATATAATAATATAATAATACATTTAAGTATACTGTAACGTCATGAAAAATTACAATATCTGATTGGAAATACATATTATATTGCTTAATCGACTATATTATATTGCTGTGTCAAGTTTTTTTCAATTACATAACACGTAAAATGTACTTAGTTACGAATTAAGTTAATTTCGTCTATATACACCTAAGAATTAAACGAAAAAATTAAAAACAAAAAACATATTTGCTATTGCTGGAGCCATTTTCTAATATATTTTTATTCATATTAATATTTTTTACTCAACGTAAATCACGTCGCAAGTAATAATAATAGTTTTCCTAAACTTAATATAATTATGTTATTCGTAAATTAACGTCACGTGTGTATTTATAATAATAATAATAATAATAATAAGTAACTATAATACTAGAATGACGTATATAATGGGAAAATGAAAATACTGTATATAATATTGTTTAATATAATAGAGAGAGTAAGATATATACATTTATCAGACGAGTTACACAAAAAAAGGAGTGAACAAAAACAAAAGGACAAACGAACAGAAACTGACATAATATGAGTTAACTTAACGATTAATATAACATTATTTTAATCGATGTCGCATTTCACTATACAAACGATGCGATTCTGCAAACCTTTCGGCAGCGGGTTTCGTATTTATAACATTACTACGGATATTATTGTAATTTTTATTATTTCGGCGTGTTTCTGGATAATATTGATTGCAGTTGCCAATTTGAAAAGGCGATGACACAAATCGTGTACGTTCGAGTAATATGTGGTTCCATACCGATAACGATAGTAGTAGTAATATTATTATTATGTTATTAATATTTGGCAAAGAGTACGCACTGGGTCAAACCGGCTGCTGTGTTCGAGGGGGGGGGGGGAGATTGACGAGGATCTTAATAATTTGGGTCTTGGACCTGTCGCGAGATTCAGTTGTCAGACGACGTTGGCGGATGTTGCGGCGAGACCGAAGTGGCCTGTTCCGTCGTGGCTGCGGTGGTGGTAGTGCTGGTCGTGGTCAACGACAGTGGTTGCGGGTGCGACATTTGCGGTTCCGGTTTCCGGTTGGCGGCCAGCGCGTGCAGGGTGGACGTGAGTGACGGCAACTGGAGCCCGAGACCGACGGGCAACTGGAGCGCGGCGGCCGCGGCCGCGTGATGCTGCATGTTGGCCACGTGCTGCAGACTGTGGAACAGCGCGGCCGAGTGTTCCTGGGCCTTGCGCCGCAACTCGGCCACGCTGGACGAACGGTGCTCGGCGCCGCCGCCTCCGTCGGCCATCGACCCGAACGGCTTCATCGTGCAACAGCTGCATCCGAACCCTGTGAATGAGTTAAACTTGTATTGGTGGTTTTTTAATATGCATAGGTACCTAATTATGTAATAAGTGTAATGTTTTTTGTCAAACCTATAGTGTAATTAGATAATACTGATAATAGGTATAATGTATTTGTCAAACCTATAATGTAATTAGATAATAAACAATGTAAAGAGTATACATTTATAGGAGCAACAAAGGAAATGTATAATTTTTTTAAATAAGCGTAAAGTGAATGGTCATACATATTATTATTGAACACATACATTTTCAACACAAATAAAATCTATACGATTTAGGTTTTGCACAACTTTCTGATAATAAACTAACTGCTGCAGCTATGAGTTTTCTTGTCCACGTGTTTTGTTGCAGTTTGGTAACGAAAAGTATATTTTATGTATATAGTGTATATTATAATAATATGTTATTACTTATTACGATACAATTGTTTACATTTTTATCGATTGTCAAAGTATTACATGCATCACCGCGATGAATCTTACATTCTTACTGCAAAGTGCAAACAGCAACAAATAATTTAAATCATTATTCAGTCACTCGAGCTAAATTGAGAAAAAATATTTACTTTGAATAATAGTGGTGTTGTATTAATGGTTAATACTTTTAATAGCATTATTTATCGAAGTTAAAAAATGTAAATACAAAACGAATTTTGTCGGTGAGCGAAGATTTGGAAATCTGACTCTAAAATAATGATAAGTAATGCATTTTTTAATTAACTTTGCGAAAGCAATATATAATTTGCTAATATAACTACGGTAAATTAATCTAAAAATGTGTCAGTCAAAACTTGATGCTTCAGTTTATTTTTGCCGTCTACGTCTTAATATTATAACAGTTAACAAAATTATGTTATTAAAAACCTTCGAGTGACTGCCAGTGTTTGGTATTATAAATTGATTTTATTAGGTGTTTCAATTTTAATCATAACATTTTTTTTAATTAACTCTAATTTTTATATTATTCTAAATTGAATAATGAAGAAACCATTTTAAGCCTTTTATGGAACGTCGAAAGTAAATGTAAAGAAACGACTACGTTCATTATGAATAAAACATTTTATAATTTTATTACGGAGACGTGGAAAATAATTCTTTGTTTCCTTGGCAACATTATAATAAAATAGTGTTGGTCGTAACTCTGGTACTGTAAGAAGATATTTAGTTAATTAAGCAATTTTCGCTTGTTTACGGCTTACTAACCATGTTACATTACACTCTAATGTTGTTGACATGGATATTTTATCAAATAGGTACTGTTTTTGAATCAGTCATTCGCTTCAGTTTTATGTAAAAACAAATTATGTGGGTCTTTTATTTATTTTTTTGCAGGAGTGTTATTTAAGTTGTTTCTCTTATTACTCCCTGCGCCGTAAGTAATATCATCCCGAATAACCAAATTGATTTCACCCTCTTTCTTTCACCCTCGATTGAAAAAAACATCGAAAGCAATTTCAATTTACCGAACTTTTTTTCCTATACAAAGCATTAAGCAACCATACACAACTGCTTTCCTCGTGATTTGTATGTACGTAAGCCATGCATTCAGATACCCAACACAAAGTTTTTACCCATTTACTAACTTTTGACGCGGGACTGGATTTAACGCAAGTGCCACCCTAGGCCTTCACTACGATATATGCAAGACTCCCACCGCAAAGCCAAAATCGAAAAGAAAAGTAAACTATTTAGTGTGGTTTAAAATTTTCCACCCTGGGTTTGGGCCTCACGCGCGGGCTTAGGTCCTGTGTGTTGTGTTATGTTATAAGATCACATTGGAATGTAATAACTATTAACCTACTCGACAATAAATGTAGGAACCCAACGAGAACCGGTAACCGATTTTTTTTAATCAAACACAGTGCATTGAAACGTTTTTGCATACAAAATCCAAAATACAAAATCCGGCCGAACGAGGATGGGTACTCGATTAGGTAGACCACTGCAGCTGCAGAGTATAATATTATTATAATTGATGATAACGACGTAAGTAATTACCTAAGCGGCGTGGTTGACGTTTTTCGTTATCACAGCGTCGGTATAATTTCGTTAGGAGGAACGGGATGTTTATGAAAAAAAAAAAAGTCGGACCGCTAAAATCCTTTACTTCCCCCTCGCCTTCTCTCTCCCTCTACTCCAGTCGCCGATCTACCGCCACCGTATAATAATAATAATAATAATGATGATGATGATGATGATGATGATGATAACACTACTATACACGTGGTTCGTAAGCGCTGTGCAAAACCACCGCCGCCGCCGCAGTCGCATCCGTTTTCGGACGCGCGAATATTAATGACTGAGAAAAATTTCGGTCGATCGGAGGCGGAACCTACCCTGCAACAGCCATATAACGTTATCGTTATGGGCACCCGTATTATAATAATATAGTCGTATAATAACAATTATGATTATTGCAGCGCGCGAAAAGGCGTCGGTGCAAATTGATTTAGTCGCCCGCGTATATACATAATATATTATGTATAATGTATATAGGTACACATCGCCGCCGCCGCCGCGTGGTCCCGCGAAAGACGCACCCGCCGCACCCTCTGCCCCGCGGTATTATATAATAATAATATCTGCAGTGTATATATAATATTTGCATCCCTTTCTCCGCCGCCGCCGCCGCCACCGCATTCGATCCATTAATAACGACGACGCGACGGCGGAATACACCTACCCCGCGCGCTCGTTTCGTCGTTATTTATTAAGGGATCCGTTTGATTATCATAACGCGCCCGCGCGCCACGCACGCACATCGACTTCTTCCTCGTCGTCGTCGTCGTCGTCGTCGTCGTCGTCCGTCGTCCGTCGTCCGTCGTCGTCTCTATCCATGTGCGCACCCCTCGACCCTGTATTATATAATATACCCATACTGCACACACACACGCATATATGTATCGCTACTCCACCACCGACATAAATAAGGCGTACGTGTGTGTGTGTGTGTGTGTGTGTGTGTGTGTGTGTGTGTATAATAATAGTATATACATATAGGTGTAGGGAGCGTGTATACAGTATTATTATTATTATATACCCGTCGTAAACTTGGCGCCGAAAGCAGCCGCCCCGCACGATAAATCTCCCAAAGTTATTCCATTATGGAAACGGGACTGCCGGAATCGCGGGGGTGTGTTGTGATGGGGGGGTGGCACGGGGGTGGGCTTGAGCGCTGTAGTGTGTGTGTGTGTCGGCCTCGGGGGTTCGGCGGAGAGCCCCAGGTGCCTGTGCCCTGTATATATATATATATATATATGTGTGTGTTATACTCGCGACCGACAGCCCGCGATCCGCGCCCGCTCCGCCGCGACTATATAACGCGATAAACCCCTCACCTCGTCCGCTTATACACCACCGGTGGACTCAAGATATACCGCGGGAGTAATGGTAAGTGTAGGCCGCGGCGGTGTACATGAAACCGCCGACGCTCTCTAAGCCAATTATAATGACAAACGCATATATAATAATATATGTGCGCGTGTTTGTGTACGCGAATATCCTGACATTGGTATACCACCTTATGGCTTAAACCTACATCGCTGTGTGTCGCGCGTGTTGTAGCCATGAAATATAATAATAATGTATACAATATATTCAATCACACGAGAGTAATTATATTATATGTGATGAGTGTAAACTCGAGAGCGGACGATATGAAAAAAAAATTGTTTTTGATTGCCATACTGCTGTGTGCAAATCAGTTGATTTGTAAATTAATATTTAATATAATATAGGTATGATTAATAAAAGGGAAATAGGGCATATTATGATGTCAAAATCAATTATTCAAGAAAATCTTATGGTTAACAATTCGTGGATTATCTAGGAAGGTTCAAATTTTTCAACTAATTGCCATTATAAATATCAAACAGAACATACTATATTCTCTATGTGAGTATAGGTATGGGAATTTTAAAATGATTATATTGTTATATCGATAAAAAAACAAATTTTTGATATGTCCATTCGCGTCAATTGATTAATGAGATCAATACAATGCGATGTTTAAATTTAATATTATTCATAATAATTGTTCACTTAATATTAATTTTCTTGCTATCATTCAGCTTATGTTTTATTGTACTCTGAGTTTCTTTTTTAGTTACTTAGATTTTAATTTTATCATATTTTAAATGTCTCTACTACCGTGTTGGCACCATTACGCCTAAAGAAGATAGGCGATGTTTTATGTTGTATTTAATATGATATCATGTCATATAATGGTATCATACTATTTTAATCATTACAATAAAAATGTTGATAACAATCAATAATAAAAAACATACCTATGCATGTAAGTGCTATAACGTTATAGAAATATTCTATAGGTATTACATATAATATTATTATAGTGTGCCCTCGCAAAACGGTCGGGGACCAGCAACGAACGACCGTCATTCACTCATTCTATATAAACACCAACGAGGTCTGATAACCGGCTAAAGCATATTGAATACATATTTATTTGTATACATTTTCCCAAAATGGGGTATATCCTCAGTATATACTATAGATGCCTTCTTATTTGCAGAAAAGTATAATATGTTGCAGGTTATCATATTTGGTTCAATCCGATTTTAATTTAAAAATAAATTTGTATTTGCGCTATGGAACTTATTTCTCAAAACTGACTTTCCCACTTTTGTTTAAACATATTTTTTTTTTACTATTTGGTCGTTACATTTTATTAAATGATAGAAACAATATGATCCAAACCACAGAAGAATAAATCGTTCGTAAAGAAAATATTATATTAAATTAATATTTATTTGAAATCACTCTCAAATTAATTCGTAAACTCTAAGGCCACTTAGGCGCTATAGTCAGCTTCAAATTCAGAATTTCTATGCATAAGAATTTAAATTTTTTTTATTCTATTCATAATCTATATATGTCACATTCGTTGATTACTGCATTATATTTGTCCTATTGTTTCCTTTTACACTGTATTATATATGATATACTATACAGTTATACAAATATATTTACATAATTCTATTTTTTTTTCGAATAAACCTATTTTTTACCCAGACCTTTTTAATATTGAATTTCGTATTATTGTACTATTTTGAAGTATCATATCAATTATCAATGTATCATTTACTTAGTACAAAGAGTATAAATAAAGTCCATACAGTATCTGTAAATACGAAACCTTTAAGAAAGGAAATTGATGATGGCATATCAGATAAATCGTCTCCGAAACGTACACAGAAGTAAAACTGGTAAGTATAGTTTCAGTTTAATTTCCAAGTTATAAATTTAGTGCATATTAAGTAAAATATATAGGTATACTATTTAAATGTGGTCCTTCTCTTCATTATTTTAGTAAAATAATCTTCGATGACTAAGTGTGGTTTGTAATTTCATTTTGAGAAAGTTCAATTTAACAGCTGACAATCAATTAAATAAGTGATATATTTCAAATTGTATAGTTTGATAATCCATTATCATACAATTTCGATCACATGATTCAATTTAGGGAAAACGAATTTTTAGGTATTTTTAGTTTTAGTTTGTCTAGTATACTATAATATAAATAATTACAGTTACCATTTTTATTATTTTAAATTTATTCAGTTTTAACACAAACACCAAAAATATCAGTATATTAAAATTATAATAATTTGGGATTTTTCTTTATTTTTATTTAAAAAAAAATATATCTACCTACTATTGACAATGTATTGCATTGAATTTATTAAATATTTTCAGAATAATTTTATGTCTAAAAATATGTACTGGAACTAATAAGTGTTAGGTGTAGTTAAATGTACCACTTTTAAGTTATTCGGACTATTATGTTCTGGTGCTATCTCAAATCTCAATAGACAATACAATAATTCAATTTTCTATGGTTTTTGATTAATTAAAGATAATCAGAAAAGAAAGTTTGTTCATTGTTTTCGATTGAATAAATTGTTAAATTAAGGGATGTTTGAATGAATTTATATTTCAACACTTACAATTACCTTTCACAGTTGTTAGTTTCATACCACACACATTACAAGAACAAATAATATAAATAATACAAATTAATGTATATTATTATGATATAAATTTTATTTGATTCTTACCTTTGAGACCACTGAATAACGGCGATGGTAATGATCCGAAATGAGGTGGAAGGAATATTGGTCTGGATATTGCAGGGTCAGATACCGGTCTGAATCCATTTCTGTTAAAAAATATAAACAATATTATATTAACCATGGGTAATTTAGTTACCTATCTATATCAATGATTATTTACAATCATATAATATACGATAAATGTTGTTTATTTGTTGTAATTAAAAAATGTATGACTGCAGACATTTAAAATTACCACCTGCAAATATTCCTATTTTAGCATTTAGTATAGACATTATCATATAACTTTCAAAATATTTTGGTTATTTTTTCACTGTTTATAGATATTTCAATAGTTGAAATGTTTGACTTTATTCAGCTTATTTTCGACTTATATATAACAATATTGTTGGCGAGTGAAAAAGCTTGAAAAAATATACATTCGGAATATTTGTATACGCCATTGGTTGGCCACAAACATAATATACAGTGTACACAAAGTCACAAACAAGTAATTTCATATTTAAAATTATAATAATCAATAGATATGCATATTATTCTGGCTAAATAGTATGTTTGTTATTAATTTTCTTATTAACGTTTTTACCGTTTTAATTTTGTTCAAAATAAATTTCTATAATATACATCAGTTTTTACTTTTGTGAATAACATTTATATTTTTCCAATTACTATAATAATTTTTAATTTCTAAAAGTTTTCCGAGATTCCTTTAAACTTTTTTAGTTTCTTTTCGTTCGTCAAGTTTAAGTTCTTTTTATTTCCAACATAAAACCATTACACCTTTTTAGATTCATAGACACACACATCAACAATTAATGCAATTATTAACAAAGGATTAATCTCTCAGAGTACAGATTTGATATAGTTGTATGGATCTCGATGTTTCAACACCATTAAGCTTTCTAGAACATTAATCGAGTTCAAGTGACGGTAAGAAATTATTTTGATATAAGTCTTGGTCGATGCAGCTAAGCTAAACTATATAGACGCCTAAATCAAGTAATATGATATTATGTATTTTGTAAATATATGTATTTAGACTTATAATGTATTATAAGTATACGCTTATTGAGTATTTTTAGTATATTTATTATTATAGTAGTATATATTCTTATATAATATGTACTATGCCTTTAAAATTAATTGTTAGGCTAACGTTTAGAAGAGGGCCTGTGAGCTGTGATGGTGGTAGATGATATGAATCGGTGTCTATAAATAGGATTTCGGTGATTTAGTATAATATGTGAATGAAAATTGTTTGAGGCGAAATGTCTCCATATAATATTTGTATCCCCCATCCCGTATAATAATTATTTTATTTTATATTGTCGTTCCCTCACCATTTCATCTCAACACCAAACACATCGTTCACTATCGCCGGCCGGCTTCAGGCACTCAAAACAAACACTATCGATCTAGGACCCTACAAAACATTTAAGACAAGAGGAATATTGAGGGGTTTAATATGAATAGGTTAATATGGTTATTTTATTATGGTCGGAGACTTAGAATAGGAGTTTGGTAATCTCCAAATGATAATAAATAAAATAAAATATAATATATAATATAATATAATAAATATATTATAAATATAATAATAATATAATATAGTGTAGTTATAATATTAGGACAGTGTTGAATTTTATATAAGTATAAAGGGAGGACTAGAACAGAAGTCTAGCACACCTTTTCAAAGGCTACAACATACTAAAATTCAACGCTAGTAAGCCGGAAACATACAAATGCCATATACTGTGACAAAATTAAAAATTTTAATAATAACTTTATAAACGTAAATAAATAAATAAATAAATTCTACATTTATTAGAATTAATAGTTCTACTCGAGAAATGCAATTTTTGCTGTATACCGATCTATATAGATTACAATATTATTGTAGTCGACTGGCATTCGCATGTTTTCTCTTACGATGTGGATAGGCCTACAGGGGACACCACAATAAAAAAAACGCACCACGTGTAATACCTCATACTTTTAAACAACATGGGCTATGTGATGTTATGTCGTTTAACAAGGAAAGGTGGTGTGGAAACTTACACGATAATGTCATCCTAAATCAGGTACTTACAAGTATATATAGATAAGACAGATAATAATAAGATAAAATAAGTAAAGAATTGGTTTAGGGCGGTTTGCCTATCTTTTTAAATACAAAGCTAGAGCTAAAAAGAGAGATTCAGTTATAAATTATAATACAGTAATTTTACCTTGTACCTATTTAATGTGATTATTTTAACAGAACACCCATTATAAATAATCACATTTCAATACCAATTAAATATCAATTAGCTATTAATTAATTATTTGTATCAAGAGACGAGGAGTATAATTTACGTTTCTTCAGACATTACAATAAACAATAGTCTTGAAAAATAATTGTATTCTTTACTGACTTTACTATTTTTATCCCCCCTCCCCCCCCACCAGACCTCAGATGGAAATCCTGAATACGCCACTGGTTGGGCTTATAAAAAAACCATGTTTCAGCTGTTGCCGGTGGGGTGATTATCAAATTAATATTCCAGAGGTGGTTCAAGGATAGCCGATAGATACACAGTGGCGGCGGTGCCAAGGAATGCCCGATAACAGTATGCAGTGTGTGGAATAGCATTCAGTCAGTGCGTATGGCCAAACCGATATCGGTCTTGGTTTGGTACCTAAAATAA
Source organism: Myzus persicae (assembly GCF_001856785.1). NCBI lineage: Eukaryota > Metazoa > Arthropoda > Insecta > Hemiptera > Aphididae > Myzus > Myzus persicae. The sequence goes on from NW_019100468.1 coordinate 1,266,735, forward strand.
TATAATATAATTATATTGTAGTGTCTAATAACCGATTCGCGCGCGAGACTTGCAACCGCGCAACCAATAAATAATTATAAAAATATTTAATAGATACGTCGCGTATTATGAACACCGCCGTTGGCAGACGTTGTTGTGCTTCACCGTCGGAGGTAAATCTATATTTTCTTATTTTCTCCATCATGTGGTTTCATACTCGACGGGGCCGTCGTAATGGCGGATTTAACGGGTAAAGGTATTAATGTATTATAGTTAAATGTTGATCGGTCGGTGGTGAACTCGTGGATAAATATAACGGAGTAACCTCAGACTTGCTCACTAATATCAACTCTTTTCGATTGGTAAATTCCTTTAATGATGGTCATATTATTTTCAATAAAAAACCTCTATTGTGAGCGGGAGAGGGCCCAAGTATAAAGTCAGTTGCGTCTGCATTTGACACTACTTAAACGACTGTTAAGCCTACCGACATTTTATTTATCACAGGTGCGAGTGACAGCGACCTTAGGTATTAGCTGTACCTTTACGTATACTTTTATCGGATACTATTTTATAGTTTTTTGTTTACTCGTTTACACTATATATTATATATGTGGTCCAGTGCTCGATGCTTGCATCTGTATTTATACATTATACATATAACATATAAAACGGTTACCTCCGATACACCACATATACATTCTGCGACAAAACGTACGTTTGTGTGTATGTGTGTGTGTGCACGCGTGTACTGCAATGATGTCCGACCGGAACCGGAAGTTTTTAAAGTCCGCAGGGTGCGTCCGTGGCTCTATGTAATACGATGGGCATGATCGCAGGGGCGGTTGGCGGTGCCCATAAACACACACATACACACGTATTATGTGTATATGTATTATATATGTATATATATGGTTAATAAAGACGTCGTCGTTGTCGTCATCGTCAGTGCGGGCGTTTATATTGCACTCGGAAGGAACTGGCAAATGGCCCGGGACGACTACGGCGGCCACGGGGGCCTCCGGATGCTGGACCGCATTGTGCAAGCGAACGGGTCTCGGCCCAGGACAATGGGCTCGTGGCGTATACGCTATTATAATTATAATATTATATATATATATATATATAAAATAGTATACGCGTACCGTGACGCGGCCGTAATTGACGTTAAACTGTCTCTATGTCCGACGACGATATCGTTTTGTGCGCGGCAAGCCATCCGTGGTCACCAAAAATATAATAATGCGTACAATTCTGCACCTATCATAATATACAGTCGACAGATGCCGAAAGACTTAACAAAAATGTCCGTACTGCAGTGACATATTATATTACAGGGTAAGAGGGCGGACAGGACGATTTCTCTACAGGATCGACTCGCTCAGTGGAGTGCTCTGTTAGGGGGTATATATGAATTTCGGACTATTCTCGGACCACGTTATACAGCGATAAATATATTTTCATTGCTTTTGGTATTGTATATTTTACATGACAAAAATAAGTCAAGGAGGCAGGGGGGAAATGACACCCTAATCCCCCAGTGTGAAATAATACATTTTTTTATTAATTAATGATTTTTTTTATTAGATTAGTACTTTGAATACATTTTTATACAAATCATATACTCAACACTCATTTTATAACCAATTGTGAACTCATGGGCCAGCACACGAGCATGTTCAGTGCGACCCATTGTCTTCTTAAAGAATAAATAAATTTAATAATACACATATTATATTATTATATTTATTTAGCCCACGTCGCGCATCGTCTCTGTTGTATTCGTGGTGATAAATTATATGCCTCGGCATGTAGGGGATTCCTAAATTCCTAACGCATTTACTGTACGTATATAAATGATGGTATATAAATGGAATATAGATGGTAAATAAAATAATATATATTTTGTTTTTTTCTTAATTTTACTGCATACGTAATATTATATAGGCATAGAATCCGGATCGTAAAGCATACTAGTGTGTATAGGATAATAGGAATAAACTCGTATTATGTATTTTTACAAAAATAATTAAATAACTCTATACATTATGCTTATTTGTTGGAACTATTACATTTTCGAATTAATACTTAATATTCTAGAAATTAAGAAGGATTTTTTTAATTAATCATGTTTCTGAGACTTATTTACGATCATCATCTGCCAATATACTAATGGGCAATGGCAATAGCCAATAGGAAATACTACATGGAAGTTTGTATCTGAAGGTTTACGATATTTTTATTTTGTTATATTAATGGAAAATGAATTTTAATATAAATTATATTAGCTATAGTTTTTATTGTAATTTGTATATACTATACAGTATACATGTTATACATTGTATTGTCATATGGAGATCGTTTTGTAAGCGATGTTTTCCACCAAAATAGAAATAATAATATTGTATACTATACGCGACCACCGGATTTGTGAATCGTGAACAATAACATAATATATTATGTCTAGAAAATAATAAAATATTATTTTTAATATTATATAATGACAATTGACAAGTGTACGTCATGCCAAACACAAGCAAAAAATGCGTGTTAAACGATATTGGCACGTACCTCCGTCGTATTTGTGATAATATTATATTACCCATTATAATACGCGAGGAATGCGTTTAATTTTGATTTTACGTGCTTGCGGAAGGATTCAAAATATCGGATACCCCTCCTCGCAATTTCACCGTCGCACACTCGGTTGCAGTTTGGGCGATCGAAACTCTCGGCACGCTCGCACTGTCCTATTGTTTATTTCGCTCGCGTTTGCAGTGACAATAACGCGATAGTATAAATAGTAAATACACTATAAACAGCCGATAGCTACGTCAATGAGTCGAATATTATACACACTTCGGTAATATGGCGTACAGCACACTGTTATAGATCCGGTGCTCGAATTGGGAAAAACCAAGTGCTCAATCTAACAATATAAAAACTGCGTTTTTTAACTCAGAACCGTGAGTCCTCCGTACACCACCCAGGCATCGCTACATTTCTAGTTACTGCTGCATATTAATAAATAAAAAATGTAAAAATATAATCCATGTTAGTGAACTTGGAATTATGTTAGCCTAAATTCACCTAATACAGTTCATACATTAAGTTATCACTTAAAAAAGCAAAAATTCAGAAACAGCGATCAATAATACCTTAAACTAATAACATAAGCAGCATAATTTATGATAGAATTATTATAGTGTTCGGCGAGAGAGAAGGAATCGTAAGTCGGATGGAGTGGGCTGCCTCAGCAAGACGTAACTATATAATATTCAGGAAACAGTATAGTATGGCCTTAATAAAGAAACAAACTAATTTAAACACAAAAATCAGCTACCTGTCCTTATAAACAAACTTAATTTTTGAATCCCAGTTTTTTATTTACTTTAATGTCTTCCCCTTTCATACACTTTTTTGGTTCTGTGAATTATTTGAAAAACAGTCCTATTTACGCATAATTCGGCAACGATGATTGATTTATGTTATTACTTATCATTATAATTTATACTGTAACTTTAGCTTTAAGATCACTATTCAGTATCGAAATTTGTATTGGGCTCGTCCTGTTTCATAATAATAAATCAAATAAACTGAAATAAAAAATGCTGGGCTCCTTTTGTGGAAAAAATACCTTTATATTGGCATACTATTATCTTCCCAGTTATCATACATTTCATAAATTATTTTGCAAGAAAGCCCCTCAAATACAAAAAATAAATAAATACAAATCGTAAACTTCATTACATTTTTCTAATTAATTTATTGAAAATAGCTGAGATATGATAATATATGCAATGAGTATCATTTGAAAAAAATCGAGTTCGAGCATTAGTTTGTGCCATTCTCCTCGTTCCAGTAGAAAAAATAGTTTATTTACCTCGCCCCCAAAAAAAGTAGAGAAGCTTGGTCACAATGCACACTCTTTCACCTATTCGAGCACTGGAACTTTTAATGGGTCTATATAATATAGGTAGTGCATTTATACGTAGGCTGAGGCATTTTTTTCTCGTCTTCTCTTCAACGCGCGCGTTAAACGAAAGGACCGCCGCAGGCAAACATAATTTGGATAATTTGCAAATTGGCATCAGCAAGCCAGCCGCTAACGAGAGGAGATATCCACGTTAATTAGATCGAATTAGATTGCAGCGTGAGGGACGACGGTTGCTGTGTGGCTGTATATTCATATATATATATATACACTTGGTCGTTGTTGTGGAGGAGGGGTTGGTTGTGTGAGTGGGAGTTGGGTGAGGGCGTAGAGTCTGTGCAAAAAGGGCGGGGGTGGGTAGCTATATGTATATATATATATATATATTTATATTATGTATAGCAAGCCGATACTGTATAACGTTATTTAATAAAGGCGCCCGCCAGTGGCTGGCTGGGCGGGACGAGGGGCCTTTGACATCGTTTCTTTGAGCGCGGCGAGCGAATTATCATATTTTTAAGCCATCAAAAGGAACGCCGCCGCCACCGCCGCCGCACTCGGATACATAACTTGGGAGTTATGAAATAAAAGGAAAAACTGCTTTTCCGCCGCTCCCGCTCCCGCACCGCCGTTGGGTAATAAAATTCAATTTGCTCCAATATCAAACGACGCAGGTAGGTACTGAATAAAAAATTTCCAGCGAATTCTCTCCGCCACCCAACCCACTCATCCACTCCCACTCCTCCCGTGACCAATCTCGCTTGCCATACCTCCGGCCACCCACTTACTCACTACTCAATATATTATACAGCAATAATAAGTCAAAAGAACTTGATGGAATTTTTCGAATAAAAACTTTTTCTTCTTGATCCTACCGTTTTCTTTCTCTTTCCATTTTTTTCCATTTTTATTTTTTTATTTTATGCAAACTTTTCTTCAATGTGAACATTTTAACATTATTATCTCATCGTTATATTTCCGTCTTTCTTTATAAACTCGTTAACAGTTACATTTTTTCATTTTATTCATACCGAATATTTCATTTCTTTTTCTTATTTTCTATCTTATTAGCGTTGGGGTTTCAAAAATAATCTAATAGTAGGTACCTAGGTAGGAAGTATAGCTGGTACTCACATATATTATAATACAAATAATTATATTTAATGATACCGACAAACCCCATGTATACGTATTAAATCACAATTGTACTTATTACCAGTATTGTCGTGTTGATATAATGCGGTATCCAATTGTAATCGAAGTTTATATACCGATAGGCAGGCAGTGGCGTACTCAGGGGCTAGGGCTAAGGGGGATTCAGCCCCCCCCCCCAATTGCCCGTGTTATTATATTAATCTTATATAGTAAAAGGCAACGTACAAACCATGATATTTCTGAAGACGGTTTTGAAGAAACATTTTGCGTATTAACAATTCCTCATACAGGTTATTACGGTTATGGGTTATATTGTTATAGTAATAATGACCTATTGTAACGTAATGGTATAATATTATTTAATTAAAATATCAAATTCTGATTTATCACCATTAGCCCCCCCCCCCTCATTACAAATCCTGGATACACCACTGTAGGTAGGGATGGATAAAGTCATAGATACATTTGTATTTTGTATCTTTTGACATTTTAAAATGTATCTAGTAACTTATACTGCTATACATAAACATTTTTTTTCTTTGGAGTATCTTCTATCTTTTTTTATTTTTTTGCGTAAAGACTACACATGTGGAGAACCATTTTTTTAAAAATTTGTCTCATGTTATGCCATATTAAATAGCTGATTGATGGAATAACAAAGTTAATCGTAAAACAAGTTTACAATTTACTGTGTGTATAGTAAAAATTAATTTTCAATTTTGAGAAAAAAAAATAACTATCATTGAATGTAATGGCGAATGCTGTTTGTATGGCCGTTTAGGTAAAGGCTATAAATAGGCGGGTGGTTTAGTTCTGGGCCTCACAATTCGTATGGGTTCATTCTTAAGTTAAGATAGAAGTATTTTACATCTTATACATTTTACTTACTATAATAGTTACTTTAAAAAATGTATTTTATACCGTTAAATATTTTTTGATCCAGTATTTAGTATCAATATAATATCTAAATCTTAAAATGTCAGATGCATTTAAATAATTTTTTTAAATATCTTTACTAACCATATGTCCATGCCAATGGGTATATAGAGACCGAGATTACATTTTACTCGTATTGTACGAAACAAATGTAGATACTTTCATACAATTGTATTAGTATTATTTATGAACATTAATAGACTGGAGTAGCGCGATTATCAAACACTTTCAGTGATTTAGTTATTGTGAATTTGCGAAGGGGTCGATTAGAGACGTTTCACGATAACCAAAATATAGATAGACGAACAAACAATAGAGAATCAATTAAAAGTTTTGTTTTGGACAAATGCTTAACTTCTTGAGTAACTTGACTAAACCCAATAGATTCTACGTACCCGCTACATTCATACATAGTTGCTTGACTTAATTTTCCAATTGATTTTTTTATGGGTATATAACAACAAAGGACATACTTAATGATATAAAAGCGGTGAAATAATATTATTTACAGATTTTCTTATCTTGTATATATGTAGAAACGTCCCATATGGTACGTAGTTTAACCGTGTAATATTAAAATATTTTATTTCGTTTTCAACTTTTGTGTTATGTATTGTTATATAATATTTTTACTTATTAATGAAATAGGATGAAATGCGAAAAAAATGTATTTATTATTCTTTTATGTATCATATTTTATAATGAGTAACGTTTCTCAACACCATATAACAAATAAAAGAATAACCATACAAATAAATCGTAGATTTTAAACATTTAATAACACTTAGTATTGTATTTACTATCATAATAATAAAATAATAAACTGCTACTGGTTATCATCATTTCTATTATAATATATTTCAATCTCCTAAAAAACCATTTTGTCAGCTAATTTACAAAATATTAAGCAAAAAAATAATTAAAGTTGTACGATGTCCAATCACAAAATTATGAAAATTCGTTAAGTATATAAGTAGAATAATATCCATATATTTAAGACGTATATATTATGAACAGTAATTGTTAAAATAAATGTTTCTTATTGTTTTTGCTTAATTGTGGGTGCATTTAATAAATACATTAACGATGAAATGTTGAAAGGAAAGTTTCGATGTAATTCGTTAGAGTGGAGATATATTCAGTACTCAAATGATATTAGACATTTTAAAGTTCATAATTCAACTCGGGTAAAATGTAAATTAACCGAAACAAAGAGAAAACGGGAGTAGAATTAGATCTGAGTAAATTACAGAAATTGTTTTCATTGTGAAATTCGCGGCAACTGATTACGCCGTCTGTTTTAAGCGAGTAGATAACTTTGTTACTACTATACTAATAATTAATATTATTTATATATCATGACATATTGATATGTTATAATGTCGTATACACAATTAAAAATATTTTACCAAACCTTCATATTATATTTCGAATATATAAGAATCAATAGGAATTATGTATTTATGTACCTATTGTACCCATAATATAGACTATACGAGTTTATAATATGTTAATACTAAATAGTAAATACTAAATACGTATCGGGATCAGTATTGGGATTAAAATTTTGGGCAGTAAGTTTATAATATTAAATTGTACACATTGCTCGATTGGATGTAATTTAATTTCTGAGTGTTATTTACCAACTATTACTATTCAGTACACAACATTTTCAGTAAAATCATTTTAATAATGCATAAAGGATAGCTCTCAATAATTTGTACAAATACGTAAAATCTAAATTTACCATGTAAATATTATTTTTTTATGTTATAATATACAAATTGCATATCATTTTTAATTTCAATATTGATTTTAGTGCGTGTATATACATATCTACTGTATGATATATGTATAGTTACGTAAAAAATATTATATAAAATAAATAATTGAAAATTAATTTGGAAATAAAATAGTATTGATATATTATGTACCTATTTGTTTAACTTACCCACAGTTTATTAAAATTTTTTTGCTTTATCGTAATTTAAACTATTAAATATATTTGTTTTCGATTATTAACTAATTATATAAAAATCATAAAATCTAAATGTTATTTTTAATGACGTACACCAGGGGTCAGCAACCTTTTATGTATAAAGCCAAGTCACAAAAAATAAATATACATTTTTCACGGCCCACAATTTGAATACAATATTACCTAGTTTTATTTTTTATAAAGATGTATAGTTATATACATTATATAGTCTACATTTATTTAACAAAGTATCTACAAAAAATAACTTTTTAATCCCCTATATATTTAAATTTGAATTAATTTTAATAAATTTGTGCGGTATCGATCTATTTTTGTGTATAGTATTGGGTAATGCATTTTGTGCGGTATTAGGTCATGTTTATGCTGTAATGGAAATCGCCGACACATACATACTCGAACTTGCAATTATTTAAATTTTTATATTGGATTCTGCATTCAATGTTGTCAATGCTTATCATACTGGAAGACATGACGTATACAATTATAAAAAAATATATTATTGTAACTTAATATAATATCGTTTTATGCAATAGACGATTCTGCCGTTTTGAAAACAAAACGTTCGGAAAAAAACTTGATTTTGTTTCACACATTGTTGGACTTATCGTAACTGTTAATATAATAGGATTTATTAACCTTAGGATTGGATGTATGTTTTGTAATTATAACAGATATTTGGGAAATCTCACAAGCTTCAATTTGGTGCCAAAACATCGTGTTTTTCGTGCAACGGCAGCATTGCCAATTATCAAAAATGCATAAATGAAATGTTGTAGATAAAGTATAATAAGACAAATATCAATATTATTATTACAACATTTTTATAATTTTCAATAATGAGTGGAAACAATGGTGTTGGTAACGTTGCATAAAAAAGCATGTAGAATAGTGTACCTATGTAGTATACTAGTATATCATATTTTTTTTATTGATCTTAAGCTTCGACAACTGAGGCCATTAGCTGTAGTAGGATTTGTATTGTATATTTTTGGGACGGTAGGGGGGAACACGTGTGTATTTGTTTTTGGCAGAATTTCGAATGGGGCACCCGTAGGTTTCTGCCATGCCCCGGAGGTGGGGTATGGCAGCACTTGTTCTCCGGTCACCGCGACTTGTCCGGAGAAAAATGCCGCCCGGTAGCCGAGGATCGAACCGCGACCGGCTGCGTCGCAGCGGACGCGTCAGACCACTCGGTCACCTCATCCCCCACAGTATATCATATTATATACATCAAATTTGTGGAATCGTTCTTTACACCAAATCACATGGCATTTGCGGCAATTATAAACGCGGGTAATGTCGTCATAGTTGGACAAAAAAATACGTCGCACCATACATGTAATATAGGTAGGTAGTATCTATATGGTCTACGGACGTTTACACCACGCTATAATCGTTATAGCACCGGCATCGCATTTACTCAATCGAAATCGCACCCGGCGGGTGTAATATAATATTATTAAGTTCTAAATAACACTGCACACGATTCAAATCGAATTAACGCACTTCTCTTACGGCGGTTATGCGTTATTATTGTTGTTGTTATATTATTATAATCACTACTACTACGACGACGATCGTCGATTCACTATAACAATAATGGTAAAATAGCCGTAGCGTCGCACAGTTTTCGGTGGGGTGTGCGGATTGTGGGATGGGGACATGAGGTTGTCGGACTCGTGCTCCGCACCCGTAGCTCCGTAGTCCTCGCGGACCGTCGAAACCGAATTATTCGGTAACCTGAGACCACCGCCGGTGTACCAGGCGGCACGTGTGCGCGCGGCGCGCCCGCGTGTGTGTTTGTGTGGTGCTGCAGCACGTGCGCGCTTGTCACCGAACGAAAAACTTTTCCACGTTAATAACACCATGATACCGACGGTTGTCTCCGCCGGTCGAGGATTTCCAAAGCGGAGAATATCGTTTTGTCCTCTCAGGGGCGGGAAACAACAGCAATAATAATAATATTATTATAATATAATATACGCGAGTTGCACGACAAGGGTGGGCGGTCGCGGGCCGGAGGATTGACATGTGAATCGCTAAAACAATAATATATTATAATACACGACTGGCGATCATTTTATTTTGTGTGTATACGTCTTATATACAAACAATATTCTGCACCACCAACGGTTCTAACTATTCAATCCTCCGGATCCGACCACCCCGAGGTTTGTAATTAGTATTAAAGTATTATTATTACTATTTTATTGTAAACCTTCACATCCGTCGTCGATTCGGCTAATTTATGGTGGTAGTTTGGTAGTTGTAAATAATTATAAATGAATTAAACAAACACATTATTTATTAGTTTGTGCCGTCACTAAAATTGCTCTTCAAAGATCGAAACCAACAATTCGTAAAAGCCATATTATTTTATAGTTTATAAGGCGGATACTCAAGAAATACTGCAGTACTTTTTACAAACGCCGTGCTACAAATATAAGAACCTTGCAATGCGGGAGAAGTGAGATATGACAATATTTCAAACGGTATTCGAGGACGCGATAAATCAACTGAGGTAAAAAAAAAACCGTAAACAATAAACTGAAATTGAAAAGATATAAACATCGAGTGCATATAAACTATGTGACATGAGTAACGCTTATACGAATTTATTAATGGAATTCTAAAAATTTCAATTGAAATATCTATGAAAAAACCCACAGAGATTATGTCAAAGTAAAGAAAAAATTACTGATACTAAAGTTGTAAAGAAAGTAAATAGGATGTAATAAAAGCTAGGAGCCGAGGGCTGGCAGGACTAGAAAAATAAACAAGATATATGGAGCGTTTGGACAGATGAAATAGATTGTGTAAGTTTGAACTATGTATTATATAAAACGTTCTTTAGATAGTTTCGAATGTTTCGATACTACCTATAAAAAAGAAAATTCTACACCCAGAATTTAAGAGGGTTGTAATAAAAACCTGAAAGAACTGTTTGTGGATATTAATTACATATTAATTATTAAAATTTTTATTTGTATTACGAACATCTATAATGGAAAAGGGTTTATACTTTATGCGCACTATATAATCTATATAGTGATTGTAATACTATTAACGCTATTAAAATATAATCGTCACAGTTTTGTGTAAAAACATGTTAATCAAAATGCGTACACTTGGTACATATACACACCTCTTGATCTATAGAGCATGCTCTCTTGGGAAATTAAGAAATGCATGCATACTGCGTTACTTACAATTAGCTTAATTTTATCATATCGTATATAATATATATATACACACATGAAGTCAGAAGGGAGTTGGTAGAACTTTATTTAAATTATCTACTCATTATCCTTTAGAGAGTATTAAATTATCCACACATAACATATTTAAATTCAAATTAATGTGTTGTTCGAAACATCTACAATATTTATTTTACAATTAACGTAAGATAGAATATTTTACATACCTACATATACCTACATAAATACATAATACAATGTGTTCATGTTGGTGGATACGTTTCAAAGGTATATTGTAAATTCAAATTAAGTTTAGTAGTGATTTTTTTTAATAGTTAATTTTTCACGTTGTATTTAATTTGTCAACGTAATCGATACGTGTACTTGAAAACCAACTCGATGTATATAATATTATAATGCGATTTTACATAATAAATTAGCGATAGGGAGAAAAAACAAGCAAAAAAGTTGGCTGCGACAATCGCGTCACTGCAGTGAGAACGACCCTTCAGAGAACACCCCAGTGGCGGGTCTTTTGTTCAATTTCGGACAATCTGCTAACACAACAATTTTGAGAGAAAAAAGGGTAGCCTATAGCCATAAGCCACAAGAACATATATACACGTATACGCCATCTGTTTAGTGGTTGGTACACGTACGGGTGTAGTATAAATAAATAAAGCTAGTTGGTATTTTTTTTAACACGAATGACCCGCAGGTATTGAATGAATGAATGGTTTTGGTTTTTCGCAAGGATCATGGTTAATCTTTTGACAAATTGCAGTAATTTACTTACCCTTCGGAAGAGAATGGAGTAAATATTGAATGATTGAATGTCGACGTTGCTACACTGATGGGTGGTCGGATTTGCGAAGGACTTAGGCTAGGAGTTGGAGAATCTGGCACCACAACGGTTCCATTTCTAAAACAAAAACAAAACAAAAAAACTCTTAGAATTTAATAATAACAAAATAAACGCATGAAAACATTTAAAATATTCAAGTCCTTAAATTATTGTTGTATATGAAAAAAGCAATCATTACTAGTGTTATTATCTTCATTGTCACTTGAGGAAAAAACGCGTGACAGTGTATAGTTCTATCGCCAGCCATTCGAATTGATTGTTTAATTGGCTCAATTACCAAGTATAATTTGAATTTATCTTCACTTAAACTGCATTACGATTTATTAACAACAATTGGACGCGTGGCATAACAAGCGCTACACACCATTTCGAATCGAATGAAATTAGCCAAGGACACTTATTGTCATTCGGTTTAATGGCATATTATTTTATGTACACAGCATAGTATAATATACTTATTGCATAAAATAAAAAGGGGATTATTTTCATTTATCATACAATTCACACATCGACACTAGATAGTATTTTATTGTCAAAATTTGAAACGAATTATGTTATACTGCAATGTGTACAACTAATTTGTTCCATAACCAGGTATCTACATATTTTTGTGGAACTGATTATAACTTCAAACGAATGGTCCCGTTTCAATAGTAAATAATATATATTATCAAACGGTATACGAGTTAAATCTAACCAATTTAGTAAAAAAACAAATTACATTAAATTGAAAAGTGAATTTAAATATCATTATGATTTATGTTTGATTGCCAATGTATATTTCAATAAATAGGTAGGCACCTCCTTAACTGAGCTAATAATACGTGATTTTGTACATACTTATAGCATAATATATAGTTCTTTAACCTGTACAAGCTACAATACTTTAAATTGACCATCGAGTATAGATCTAATGAAAACAATTTAGTTGACTTATGATATGTATCATGCGGGATGTGTTTATCATCAAATTATTACTATGAAAAAAAAAATATATACATACGTATATTAAATTAAATATCTCATCAGAACAACAATCTCTGCTATATATATATATTTTTAACGGAAGGCCAGACATTTAAAACATACATATATTTTGTGGTATGGAAAAAACATCATTGCAATCGTAGTTTAATCAACACAAATTTTTCTAAATTCGGTCAAAATGATATCCAATAGGTTTCACTATATCCAGTGACCCGACATATCACAGGCAACAAAATACTATAAACTAACCCTGTTGGCGATGGTGACGTTGGCCTATCGTCTGGACCGCCGTTCATGCCACAGCTGGCAGGTGATTCGCTTCGGTCCGATATGTGAACAGTACTGGTACGTGCATCTTCGTCTGGCTCGCTGCCACTATGTCCATCGTCTCTCTGTTCGCCTTCTATTGCGTTAGCCTATGTACAACATAAAAGGATAATGATTTTACAACACTACAATAGTACATGTACAAGAGAAAAATATAAATATTAAAATACAAACATTATTACTATCGAATGAATGAGTTTTTTACAAGTCCGAGTAAAAAGAATTATCGTGTCGGTTATATATATTGCACTTGTTTTATTTTTCATTTTAAAACATAATATAATGGCAAAGTTATTTATGGTTGAAAAATGATCATCCGGAGGAAACTGTGGTAATACTGTCGTTTTTATTCGGTTTCATGATTTATGACCCGCGGGTCCGGTTAATAAATAATACATTACGTCCGCTGTGAAAACGAGCGTCGTAAAAAGAAGAAATGAAATAAATATGGCGCCGTCGACCATCTTGGTTAACTGTAAAGTAGGTTTTTTTCTACTGTTCGCCCTTTTTTTATTTCCATTTTTCCTTCGTTTTTTTTTCATTTTTTAATGCTTGTTTGTTTTTTAAGCGACAACTGGAAACTATTTGCTTGACATTAACGAAAAAGCGTTAAGAGATTATTAACTGGCGACAATAAATCAGCGGACGCGATGACAAGCGACTCGGGTGATAAATATATGAAGGAAAACCGCTGCGAACGCATATATAATGCCATAGCGCAATGTTCGGTTATACATTAAAAAGGGTTAAGATGACATCATTGTAACACCATAAATTTGGATATGCTCTACGTAAAACACCTGGGGCAAATTAAACTTAACGGATAAATCAAAAATCCCGTCATCTCCCTCCATTATATTTAGGTTCGTTTGCAGAAAGGGTTTTCTATAAATAAATAAATCTACACTCGGCGAACACAACATTCTGCACCAAGATTTGTGGCTAAAACCTCTTATTGTTATTACATATTGTCTGCTGTTGCATTTGGTCATATTTCTCAAAAGATATATATCTTACTGGGGGCTTCTCGATTATTATTATATGTATCATAAAACGCGTGTTTTTATGACAAACGGCCAAAAGCTTGAAAGTTTGTCGTTCTCGTTTTAAAACTACACAATGTGATGTGCTAACAATAATATATTATATATATATACTCTGAACATTATTATTTGCCTAAATTTTTGTTACCGTCAAACATAAAACTTTTAAGGTGTAAAATATCTCATCGAAATACGCTGCAGGGAAAGTATAATGTTTTTTTAAAATTATTATTATGAATTAACATACTTTTGTGGACGGTGAATGTTGCATATCTTTAGCCATATGATCCAGCTGTTCTTGCAGTGAACCAGTCCTATCGTGTTCTTCTCGTTTTCTTTGCTCTTCTTTCAGGCGTTCGGCTTTTCTCCATTTCGCTCTACGATTTTGGAACCAGACCTATAGACCAAAAAAAAAAAAAAACGAAAAATGTTACCTGCGTCATCTATTTATTTTTTTGTGACGAACATTGGGTTTAGGTTATACATGAGTAATATTATTATATCATAATTTATAATTCGTAAAGGTAATCATATTAAATCTTAATACTATACTTATATCCTATAGGCTATATGTATAACAATACAAAATACGCAAATCATCAAAATTATTGATAATTATTGTACTTAACAGTAGATAACACTAATCAGTATATTATATTATAATAATATTTTAAATTTCAATATAATTGTACAACAACAACAGCGCATTTGTATGTGTATGGTAAATTTACTATTAATCGATAGTCGACATTTTGACGTTAAAAGCCGATTTAAAACCTAACCGTTTGACCCCTTTTCTAAAATTTCATAAAGTATATTGAAAATATTTATTCTTTTTTTATTTTTCTTATTCCGTCAGCTGCCGACTCGAGAAGCATTGCTTAATAAATAAACGTCCACAAAACACACGCACGACGTCAAGGAGCCATCATTTGGTTTGTGCTGTCTTGTTCGCTCGCAGGCTTCTTTCACTCTCCAGTTGTTTAAAACTTTACTGGTTATTGTTGCTACAGCCGCGCGAATATACCCCACACTCAGGGCCTTACCGGCACAGCCTCTTCTACGTCTATAACCCATTTGGGAATCAAAATGCGCGGCTGTCAAATAAACATCAATAACACCAACGGGGTCGTGGTATCAATTCGTTAAGTGACGTAGAGTCCGCGCCGAAGCCACAAGAGACCCCCAAAGAACCCTTGAATTTTTTTTTTTAAGCATATCTAGCGTGCAACTCCACCGTGTGTGTAAGTAAAGTAAGGAGTATGCCTTCAGGAAACGGCATGTATCTATGCTTGACACGAGAGGGAACGAATGTAGTTTTATTCGTCTGTGTTTAGAGCTTTGTTTCCAAGTGCGACTCTTACTTTGCCCGTGTTATACCACGCGGTCGAGTGCGTGAGCCTGCAGGAGCGTTTGAAAAATTACCCGTCGAAACAGACATAATTTGTACATAAATTTTCGTTTTAACGAACAACTACTGCAGATTTTCAGCAGCTGTGATTAAATGCTAGTTTTGAATAGAAATTCCTCAGCCGGTCGGGGGTATAGGTAACACTTTGTTTGTATTAAAAAAATTAAACCGAGAGAGAAAGAGCAACTCGCGGGAGACGCAAATTGAAATTGCCGAAACATTGTAATCTTTTTAAATATTATGGTATTTTTAAAGTGAGAATTTAAAATTGAAAAAAAAAGGCATATTAAGCATATAATAATATATTTATATATATATATCTTGGTACCTTCACTTTGTTGTGGAGGTTTTAATTGGAACTTCCAAAATGATTATGCAAGTATAATTTAAATCATACAGTTTTAATACATTATACGTTTGTAATTAAAATGCTCTGTTTTTTCTATTAACGTATTAAAATTTAAATCATTCAAATCCTGCAAAAAAAAAAAATATAATAATAATAATGATAAAACGCGAGGATTTAAAAAATGTAATTAAAATTCGTATTTTATTAACGCGTATATTATTAAAAAACGATTATATTGTGTAATACGCATATAATAGGCACAATCGTTTTTGTAATATTATATACATTTTTCGAATAATTAATTGTAAAATTTAATATCTTAATGCTTATCAATTTTAAAACTTTAAAAAAGATACAAAGAAACAAATATTTCAACGTATAGAGCATATATCAATGTATGTTGCGTACGTATAAAAAATAATTTTAAAAAGGAAATCACAAAACGGATATATTACATAACCGAAATCTCTAAGGATTTTGTGGTCTCTTTAGGTGTACCGTATGTGCTGCATCGCACGAGACATTAATGGTCCGAGACAAGTAAAACTATATTGACATTTGGGTAGCCTATTAGCTGTCGGATTACATTGAAATCGAAAATCACCCCCAGGCTCCCTTAACCCTCGTTGGTTTAAAATAAAAAAGAACCCTAATATTTTATGTCTGCTACTCTGCTCTTCCACAGAGGTAAGATTTACACTCGAAATAATTCTAAAGATAAATTTATATGTTTATACGCGTGTACATAGTTTAGATGAGGTTGACTTTTTCAATTTGGTTTTCAATTTTATTTCACAATTCACCTGTGTTATTGCGTGATATACACAGACGATTTTATTTCAACGTGTTATTAGGCAATAATGACCTGAGTATAAACTATTAAGTTATACACCTAATTAATTGTATATAAGTATTAAAGTAAATTTATACAAGCATTTTAATACATATTAATAAACAGAATTTTGAGTTGGAAGAAATTAACATAGTTTTGGAAATGTTATATAACGTCCGGTATTAATATAGGTACACTGGCTTAAAACGAATATTTGAGTACCTATGTATTATACTTTATTGGATTACGATTATTGAGTTAAGCTTTAAAATACCATTAAATATTCAAAGTGTGTTCATTCTGATGTTTTAGAATCAATAAATTGTTTATTGATTCTGACTCAATATTAAAATTAATAAAGCATAAGTGGTAAGTGCCTTCTAAGTTAAAATAATATGTGAACCAAAATAAATTAATGATTCGAACCTATGCCGATTATAGCAACAATATTTTATTGAAGTATGTTAAAATATTATATTAGATAAATTAATACATTTTAATTTTATTCCTATCATAATAATTAATAATAAATATGGTTTTTTTAGACACAAACTATCTTGGAGTTATATTATTCGTATTATATTTTTTTATAAATTTTAAAATACCTACAAATTATTTACAGATCATGCAATCTGTTGAAATACAGTTTCAAGAATTATTATATTTGTAGTTTTATGTTTTGGTTAATATAATAAGCTATGTGCTTTTAACGTTTTAAACTAACTACTAGGTTGATAGAAACTAAGAAGTGAGAGGTATAAATTCAATTGTATAATAAAACATACTTACTTATGTTAAGCCTTATTAAAAAAAAAAATAAATAAAAAAAACAATAAAGAAAGCTCCTCTTTAGAACAGCTTGAAGGCAGGAAACCTTAACATTATTATTAATTATCATTATTTTGTGTTGCACTGAGACAGGGGTCTGTGATGGAGTGTCCAACACTAATTGACGGACGACGACCTCCCAGACGTCAAAACAATGCCTCCAATTACTGGTTGTGTTAGTTTCAAGGGTCAGCAGAAAAAAAGTGTTTTTTGATAATTATATTTTTGCAAGACAAAAGATGAAAATTCTCTGCTTAAATAATTAATGAGAAAAATAACATTTTTGCGTAGCATGTGCATATTAATTATTATTATTCAGATATACTTAGAGATTTGTTTTAAAGTTAATCTCACTTTAGGAACTTATAACTCAAGGATTGTAATATTTTTTTAATTTAAATTTTATGCACGAAAATCGTAGCCTAATAAAAACACAGTATATAGGTACGTAGTTGGTTTAAACTGCATAGTTAACAAACAATAACAATTATATTGTTACAATAACAGATTCAAATCCAAATATTTCAATAACCATTATTTTTTTCTTTGTATTTTTGCATTTTCTGAAGTTTAGACATTAACTTAGATTCAGGTTCAATAAAATAAACAGAGAAAGCTTATAGCAAAAATCTATGATGTGTCGAAAACCAAATACTAAAATGTGTAATTATATATTTCTATAATTGATCAAATATTAAAATGTAACGAGTTAATTTGGTCTAATTTTTGAATTGGCGCTGCAAAGAAATGTTTACAACTTACATAAAAATAATAATGAATTTCTTGTATTTTAAAAGGCATTTTTATCTGCTTATTTATGTTTTCTCATTGAAACTTATCTTGTTCTTAAATAGCACTCGTCGGGATATTCTTGCTTTTGTTTTCATTTTAGTCCTAGTAGGTATCAAAGTTTAAATACGATTAGCTCAATAATTGAATTATTCATCGATCATTTGTGGCAGACGTGCCCAACGCGTTTATAATGAAAAAGAGTGTATTATTTAATTGAGAGAGCGAAGTTTTTAGCCTTCAGCATAGGTTGATGCGTACACTTTTCCGCAAATTATAATTATATAAAAATATAAAAATAAAGGTTTAAAAGTTCGTCATATTATTTATTACATCAGTGATTTTATTAAGTTAACCCCTTAAGTGTATTCAATGGCGGCCAGAGCCGACGCGTTACCATAGCAACCGAACCGTCTTACTTATTATGGCGGCGTCGTTTGCAATGTTTGCGTAAAAATAAAGAGATAAACTATGAGATATTTGCTTTCGTATCGAATTAAATGCCACAAGCCCACAAAGGCATAAAATGTTGCATCCGTAGGATAATTGAAATTTATTAGGATTAATATAGTATGTACGATGGTACAGTTTCTTATGGTGAGTATAATCATTTTTATGTTTCTATAATGTTCTCCTTCGTAGATATTATTCGCTTAAAAAGCGTTGTTTCGTCAGTTTCAATATTTATTAATGAAATATTTTTTATACAGTTATACTATGATATAATATGGTGTATGTTTTTTAATATTACCTGAACACGGGCTTCGGTCAGTTGAATTTTAGCTGCTAAATCTTCCCTTGTAAATACATCTGGGTAGTGAGTCTGAGCGAATGCCGTTTCCAGTTCTTCGAGCTAAAATAATGAAAATAAGAGACATTTAATTTAATTATAATTGATTATAATAAAGTATAAGGTTTGTAACATAACTTAATAAAATAATGTTTGCAACTCTGTGTTTTATAAGTAAAAAGTTCTGTAAAAGTGTTGTAATTTGGTCAATGCTTAATCGACATTGTTAAAATGTCATACGTACGATTACCATAAGAAAACACAATTTCCTCAAAGTGCCTATTAAAATAAAAAATTAAGATAACTTCATCATTTCCGTTGAAAATTTGCTATTTAGATACGAGGTAGCTACTTCAATACTTCAATTTTAAAATTAAACCCTACCAGTTGATTATTTTTTTTAATTGTCCATTTATTTTGATTTTAATTTAAAACTAAACAAAAGTTTATATGTAACTAAAAAAAATAAATAGGTAAGCAATTTATAATGCATATCATTCAGAGAATATTTGTTAAAATTTGGAATTATTTATATCATAATTAATATTTTGGATGTATCCACAATCGATACCATCATATATATTATCATGTCATACGATAATAGGTTTAAATACACGGGGGATAAATGATGCATTTAAAATGATATGGTAAATAATATTGTTATACAGAATTTTAAATAATTATTCAAGAAAAACATTACATTATATCTATATTTATTTGTCCCACAAAAATTATTAAGGATTATTATCTTTAAAACATAAAGTTTAATAACTCAAAAAATACTTGTTAAAATTTTGTTTGGTCAATATCTTCAAAAAAATCATCAGCTTAACAATTTACTATGAAAAGGTTAGTTTTCATTAAAAAAAGTTTTCATTGCCACGCCGCACTCCTTAAATTTCATAGAAATCTTAGTATGTGTAATATGGTCTTAAGTAAACTAAAAAAATCCGAATATAAGATATTTAATAAATGTATTATTAAAAAAGGAAGTAAGCATGCAGCATGCTTGCCGAAAATCTTTCTGTATACTCGTAGTGTACCTACTAAGTGTAAATTGATGAATAACTATTATTGTATGAAACTATAAACAATAAACATTTAAATTTATGAATAATAACCACCTATAACACAGTAAGAAACTAAGAATACATCATATATTATGACAACAAAATATAAATATTTTTGAGTATCAACATTCAACAGTATAAACAGTATTTAACATTTTTAGTATAAACATGACATACCTGTTGTAGTGTAAATGTAGTTCGATTCCTTCTTTGTTTACGTCTGACAAATGAATCATCATGAATTGCAGGGTGATATGAATAACTAGTGTCTAAAATAAAACATAACCCATGTATTTGAATTAGTTATAGTATTAGGTATATAATTTAACTAAAATATTAACAAAAGTATATACTAAGATGTAATTATAGTATTATTTAATACATTATTAATTAATTTGGATTTGATTACTAAATCACAATACATAAAAAATGCGATGAAGGCTGAATATGGTGTTTGGTTTTAGGTTTACAGGTTTAAGTGTTTTCAGGAAACATAAACGTATAATTATTTTAAAACAGATCCACCGAAAACCTAAAAAATATTTCTTTCCTGCAATCAAATTTAAAATTCGTTGACATTTTATCAGCATTAATATTTTTTTGAAGTTAAGTTAAGTATTAACTAAGCAGATGTATTTGTTTTATTCAGATAATACACAGTTAATTTTATTATTTTTTAGTAAAATTAATTACATTTTTTTTACAAATAAGGTGGAAGTGAATGACCGGATATAATTTACTATTTGTAATTTAAAAATATCAAGGGATAGTAAAAACATTAGTTAGGTTGTAAATCAATGAACCTACCTACTCTCCCTTACTTATACTATATACGTGACTGATGGTGTAAAACTGAAAACGTAGTTAAAGGTCCGTCCCGCCCAGGCAAAATTGGAGTAGGTGGGTTAGAGAAGAGGAATTGCAAAAGGGACTGGGATGATGGTATCCCAGTAAAAGCTATCGTCGCCTAACAACGTTTAACTCCTAAGTGAATCATGGAACAAGACGCCGAGCAGGACCGAGAAGTCCCGAGGGGCTTCGGGACGGATTCTATCTGGAATTTAATTAAGGAGGAATGAACCTAATTACGGATCAAGGGTAGCGGGTGTGGTGGGGCAGTGGGTTTCCTTCAGGATTGCATTATGGAAATTTTCGTTAGCTGCGCCTTTGAAATATTCATACACAGCTCGGTCTGGCACCGGCGTAATGAGCCATAATGGTTTTTCGGCAAAGTGGTGGATATATAGTACCTAAACATTGGAATTACCAAAAGGACGCTTGCGTAGATACTATAGGATAATCAAATATAACTATACTTTATGAAGTTATTGATGATATAACTGATCAGGTTTACACAACAGTTCGAAAATTACAATTTAAAGGTTGCTGGTTGATCGTTATTAATATTTTATAGTACCTACACAATAGTTGCCATGATTATATTACTTATAATATGGTTATGGTTGTCAGTGATCATTTTTCATTAACCACTTATATATACAGTTATATAAGTATTATTAGAGAATAAATCAATAGGTAGGTACATAAAAGATTATGCATACCAATATTTATTTATAAATATTCAATTTTACTCTGGTTTTAAATCTTTAAATAGTGAATACAATTTATAAAATATATTTCATAATATACACGGTTAGGTACATGATTTTTATAATTTACTGACATATTAACTTAATTTCTCTCAAATGTTTTTTACTACACAAACATTATAAGTATGCCTAATGTATCATGTATGTTTAATATACTTATTTCTTTTTGGTGGGTGCCATGTAAACATTGAATTGCCCATTAATATTTAGCTAAGGTTTCGATCAAAGTGTGCAGAAAGTCCCTAATTTCTGACCCTTCATAACTACATAAACACTCGTGAACATTGATGTACGTAATCTTATTTTTCACATTATATATATATATACTCCATCTATACATTTGTTCCCAGTAGAAAAAAAAAATCCCCTTTTCAGATACGACCTCAACGCGTATCATTGATTAATCACGTTACACTCCGTCAGAACACACGAAATACCAATCGAATCGGACGGGCCAGTGCTTAAATACAAATTGTTGGGCCGTCAGACAGATGGGCGCCAATTACCCAGCACTGTGGTCCATTATGCACTGCCAACAACCGGCCTCTTGGACCCAAGGGACTGAAGAAATATAATAACTCTCGAACACACACTATCGGGTTACCGTGGTTTTATTTTATTTATATTTATTATTACTATTACTTTTTTTTCTTTTTAATCGCACGCGAGGCAGTTTGATATTATTTTAAAAGCTCTGTATGTTTTTGGGATTTTTTTTCTGTAAAATGGGAGTTACGGTTTTTTAAGAACAAGCAAATCGGCTTTAAAACCACCCGTTCTCTCCATGGAAATCGGCTTAAACCGAATTATAACATTACCAGTCACGACGTTGCGAACTCTTCCCGGGAACCGGGGTGCACGTAATACAAAAGTTTATCATTTTATCAATATAGCTTTTATTTTTCCGTCTTTTATTCGCATACAAAAACCCGTGACTGACAATATTGCGGAACTTTTACGGAAATTCAAGCACCGTGAAAACAAGCTTTCGGAAATTGAAACTTAAATTTTTAACCATGTTGTGGATCTTTGAGCCCCTACAGAAAACTTTCAAAACAAAGAATTAAGCCTCGTTATTATTATTGCATACATATAGGGACGCCGGTAATGGAGGATAATCCAGACTCATTATTCATGGAAAAATTTTCATTTCCGGAATTAAATTACCGGGTTATGCGGTCGCGTCTGTATAGTGTATTTTTTAGAAGCAAAAAGATTATGTTGAAGCTCGCTGTACAATATTATTACGTTGTTAAACGTTGATTTAATGCCGCTATTTTAATGCAGTCAATTCACCATCGCCATATTATATGGAAGCTTATAATAAATGCAATTAAAAAGAAATTGAAGATACCATTGATAATAATTAGGGGGTTTTACCCAGGGAAAACAATAGAGGTATAATGTATATAGATCTATCATTAATCAGTAAACAGAAACAAATAATAACAATGTAAATACCTATTTAAACTCAAAAATAGGAGCTCGATCTAAATATCCAAGTAATTCACTTTGTTTCAATACAAAACTACTGGTGTTTAATTTATACACAAATGTTCCGTTCGTTTTACACTCCCATATTTATTGTTCACGCGTATGATATGTTATATGTAATGAATAACATATAATTTACAATTACAAAATATGTGTACCACACATTATGTAGGTATAAGTAAAGGTTCCAAGCATAGAGATAAGTACAGTAAATTTACATTTATTCAGGTATTATGTATATATAGTTTTCTTTTTTAATGATCATCTAATTGTGGTTAATATAGAACGTACTTTACTATGGGATTAATACTTACATGGATGTGACGACGAAAACGGATAGTCGATTGAGGGTATCCGTGTCGATGGTGTAGGGTGTAATGGGGGCGCTGGGCAATGATAGCAGAACATTCCGCCAGCTGCTCCTGCAAAATATGAAAACAATGCGCTTTTTAATTTTTAATTGTCAGTTGTTAAATACTTGACATGTCATATAAAATATTAATTCTTTTATTAAATAAATAAATATTGATCATCGCCTGCCTAAATATAATTTATACCGATGTAAGAACAATTACGTTTCACCCTAAAGAATATACTATGATACCTATAATTATTAAATTACGAAAATGATTAAGAAAATGCTTCACGTCCATTCATTGTCTCTCTCTTAAACAGTTCTCTAAATTAAAATATTGAAAAAATCCGACTCTAATACACTGGTAAATCTATCGTGTCGTTGAGTTTTTTAGCAGATCAATTTATTCTAATATCCAAAACGAAAAATGGAGGTGCGGATCGTAAATTTCAAACTGTGTGCAAGAACTATAGAGACAGTAAATACATGTATCCTCTTAATTGAAATTAATTAAGATACAGGTGGCTGCCGTCTAAACAAAATATAAAAAACCACCCATAAATTATGCCTTTATAAGATATTTTATAATATATTTTATCATAAGTACGTAGAACTATGATAGAAAACAACATTTACCAAAATTATCGTTTCTGATATAACGTTAAAAAATATAGTTATACATACTTGCAATTGCAAAATGTATAGAAAATGGTATACTTTTATTTCTATAATTGATTTCAATCGTTACATAACTTACATAGGAGACACATTGCACATCGCTATGTTAATAAGTACTAATATGATATTTGTTTTTTACACTCATACCGTAACACACATTACTAATTGAAATAAATTGAATATCGGTTAACCACATCTACTACATAATACACTACTAGCATAATAAATGCTATAGTAATAGTAAGTTTGTTTTGTCTTTCGTTTAAAAACTTGCAACGAAAAGTTGACGTCGTGCTAATTAAGTAAGTTAATTTTTATATTTTGTGCTCGAAGATCATATTATGTGTAAATTACTTAAATTATGAATTCAATTTGATGCAAATAATGGATGAAGTCTATTATATGTTTTTTAATGACTGCTGAATAACGCTATTTAGTCATCTGTACAACCAGTTTCGGTCGGCTAAAAAATAAACAAATATATACTATATTTAGGTGAACCACTTTTTGAATGTTTGCCAATATGATTTTTGCGAACATTCATATTGTTTACACAAGAGTGGCAGCATGCGCGACCGTCATATACTATTGCCCGTCGTCCTTCGTCGCTATATTAAATCAAATTCCAATAAAACTTGGACGTGCGTGTCGATTTGTTTTCTGCTTAATTAGGACGGATCCATTTAAATTAATTTAGCCAATTTATACGTCTGTTATCGTTTCCCTTATGCACTAATTAACCAACGTACAGGGCTAGTGTTAATTATTTGTAATATATGGGACCTAATAGAAACCCATCACCCGTATATTACAATTATTATACGAATACAATACGCCTTCCCCTCTAAACTCCGCTTTTACCCTCCCCGAGACCGCCACCCGCCCATAAGTTATAATACTTAAGCCGACCAGGGCCTAATTGAAATTAAAAGGGTACACACTATATATACCGTTCTCCCGTTGTTATTGCCCATTTAAATTAGTGCACACATAGCCTACACCGACTTCGTTAAATTAATTAAAAGACATCTATTTCGCAGATGTTGGGACGTGCAATTGCACAATCAACTGGTGCTTCCTACACGCAGAGTGGAGCCGTATACACACTTACTGAATCTACAAGCTTTTCGCATTTTATCATACAGTCGTACCTATATACGATATACCTATACAAGGTGTTCCATTTAAGTGTCTACTCTCATTATTTCGAAAAGTTTCGACATTTTTGAAAATATTATATTTGCATAATTTTATTTCATTTCAATATAAGATTGTTTTAAATTTTTATCGTTAAAGGTTTTTGAGTTTTTCCTTTTCGAATGACAATACACATTTTTAAATTTCATATCACTAAGTAGAATATTTTTTGGAGTACTTACATAAAAATCAAATTTTAACATTATTGTTTATAAATTATAATTAGATATTTAAGTTTCAATGATCGAAATATATAGGGCCAACATTTTGCGGGTACCCTTGTGCCACTCTTCTTCGCCCCTCTACACTTTATATACTTATAATTAATTAACTAACACAATAAAGTTGCCGATAAAACCTAAAGCCCATTGGCAGTAAACATTTATACTCGGTTTATAAAATTCACACGTCTAAATTGCTTAATGTAGACTCATCCAATTAAAAAATGAATTGTTTAATTGGTGAACATAATACCTATTTATCATTTGATATGGGGTTCATTAGAATCGGAGTTTATAACCACTATTAAGCAATTACATAAATAATACAATGATCTAAATATTATATGGTAATCAACACATTGTTTATAATTCAGTTATATTGATAGTTTTAAATTCTGACTGAAAACAATTGTTAAAGTAACAAAAGGGGTAACGCAGTAGGTACAAAATATTCTATAGGTAGGTAGGTACTATAATATCTAAGACAAAACACGTTGATGGAATGCAATTTATCAATTAATAATTTCGTGGGTCGGTTCCACTAAGTGCCAACTCATCTTTATTTGAAATATGACATTAATATTTTATGTTATACGGACTGCATGTTGTTATAAACAACGTATTTATTATATGTCATTAACACTGTGTATTAACAAGACAAAGTAATACAAACATTATTTGATTCATTTTTTTACAAAAAAACGGTGATTTCAATTTGGCAAAGTAAATTTTAAACTTAACTTCAATGTTAATTATAAACGCGGTATACGAGAGAGAAAATTAACATTTTATTTACTTGAAAAATTAATATTTATTCAGTTAAAAGTAATAATAGTTTTGGTTAGCGTTATCATAAATCACATGCTATTTGTTGTCGGTATCGGAACAATGTATGAGCAAGTTTAATAAACGATTGGAAAGTTATAATATACCTAATAAGTACAATAATAAGAGAAGATTCATTACTAACGTTTATGAATTATAATTTACGAAAAACACAAAGTTGTCCGATATTTACAACGAACATAACGTCAATAAAAGTAAATAATCTGTATCCAATAATGTCATCGAATTCGAATGATAATAATTGACGACATTAAAGGAATATTGTATTACGACGGTTGATGTAATGTATGATGTTTACAAAAATCACAAAGGACACGCCGTGGAGTGCTTGCTTTTTGCTCGAGTAATAAATCGGGCGAACGATCCCAATTTAGGGGTTGAGAAAGAGGAGGGTGGATAACTGTTACCAAAACAAACGAATTATTTTAAACACGCTCGTCCGCCGAGTCGACTTTGGAGCGGGTGCTTACTGTACTGCGGTGTGTAGTATAAATATTATATAATACATAGGTGGTAAGGCTATGAGGAGTCATGAGGATGAAACGATATTTTAGTAATATTACACTGGAATTATGTTAAAATATGTCTTATATTCCAAATACACCCTTTACACGCTTTAGGTTTGAGGAAAAAAAGTTCCAGAAAAAAAGTACTGAAATATTATTCTTGATGGTCGTATATTGTATTTTAATATTATTATTTGATGGGACTGGTAAGGTTAGTGCTTCACGGATACGCGTTCATGACGTGCATACTGACGTTTGACATATTATTTAAAATATTGACTATAATAGCCAGCGCCTCTTTTGGTTTTATAATTAGTACACAACAATTTCCCTTCAAAATTGGCTTTTGAACATTCGTAAGTCATAATATAAGAAAAAGGGTTTAATTTAATTGTTTTAATTTTAATTGTATAATCCATTGACTGTATATTATACTGTATATACTAGGTATTACTTTTTACAACGTTCATTAAAAATATGAATGTTTCTAATTGTATAAACTTTTTACTGCAGTGTTATACTATTATAATATTATTTTTACAATTGTTTATCAACTATTTCTTCTGTAATTACTAACTTACTATAACTATGATACACTGACACGTATACTTTATTGAATATAGTAATAATACATTTTATCAATTATTTACTTTTTTTATACCGGGACTTTGTTCCTAGATTCGTATACAATATACAAGAGTGCTAAATAATATGAAGCGTATAACTATATATGAGTATTTATAGTGCAATAACGGTTTAGGCGTGTAGGTGCTATAATACTATAATATACATCCGACTCCGAGTATCCGACACGATGTTTGTCGCAGCGCCTGTTATACCGAGAAGCACCGAGTACGTGACCGTTGTGCACAAGTGCGAGACCCCGTCACTCGTTAATGCTGTACAGGTACACCGTACACCTCGCGCTGTATGCGTATATACGTATAAAAGGTCGGATCGGATTCTATAGGTGAATTATTGTCGTCACCCGTCCACCCGTTGACCGTTTGCTGTAAGTCTGTATATATATTGTATACATATATATTATATGTGTAATATGTTTAGGTACCAATAGATATATACAATAACGTTCGATTTTCAAACGGAGGTGCCGATTTGTACTTGATTGTGATTTTTACACCGGATACCAACAAAGACGCGTCATCGTCATCTCGTTGTTCGATATATATATAAAAATCGTCATACCGTATTATATTATAGTGTTGAAGTGTTGACGATTTGATCGAAATGTCTTCTTTTATTTATCCATCTATGATATATAGGTACGTATGTATAGTATATATATATTATATATATACCTATGTACGATATGGGTGACTGCCACAATGATTATATTAAAACGTTTTGTTTGGAGCGATGATTTCAACAGCTTCCACAGATTCAATTCGTACTCAGATCACGTTTTTTCTCTTCTTTTTGCAATCATCGAAACGTAATAGGTGCTTGCGTCTTAATATCATGAATCCATCCATGTTTCGACGGAACTATATTATATGTACATGCGTTGCTATTATAACAAGGTTATGATACCAAATTTGATGAAGTACCTCCACTCAATTCTGGGAGCTTTCTCCACTCTGTTGTTTCCACGTCATAATTTTATTTTATTTTTTATCATCAAATAAGCTTATTGTTCAAACTTTTAACAGATAGCCTAATAAACGCACCAAGTAAAATGGCTAAACCATCGCATTGTTGATGTGTTCACGGTTTGTATTTCATAAGTGTGAATGCTATTCATATGACTAAATGTAATTTAGGAATAATATGTTTCTTATGTTGATATTTAATATGTGATGTGATAAAAATATTCATTGTAACAAAATAATATCTATGGAATTTCGTTGGATGAGAATTTCAATACTAACGTTTCTTATAAAAGTCAAACATTCTTAATAATACACCTTATAAATTACTTAAATTATAGATTAATTAATTATGTTTATTTTTCATTAAGATCCATCAGCCATACATGATTTAATATATTATCATTGTGGATTTATATTATAATATAACTATAGGAAATTTAAATTAAAAGCACCTACCTAATTAATGTTTGGGATATTAAGAATTAAGATAACATAATATAAGATAGTGGTGATTAAATATTTGGAAAATTTAATTTTTCATTTGAAGGTAAATTATATAGTAAAAAAATTAATGTAAGTTGTTGGACATTTGTTTATGATATTTGAACTTATTTCTTGTTACTATAGTAAATTTATAACTATCATAGATATTAAATAACTATTATTATATTTTGTCGAAAAAAAAAAAATAAATTCTATTTAAAATTAAATTTTTTAATGCTTTAAATAGACAATGGTTAGGTCTAATTTCAGACACAAAATAAATGAAAAGTTTAATTTACTAAACATAAAAGAAAATTTTGAATTTTTTATTAATTTTTATAAAACATTTTAAAAATATTCAATATTTGTACAACGGGACTTTTCATTGCACGTGACCGAGATCGAGTTGCAAATTATATTAAAATGTAACGAAATAAGTTTAAACCAAATTTTGGTAAAACGATATGAAATTACTTTAGGGTATTCATCGGTTTTAATAAGATAATAAAGTTTTAAATACCAAATTAATAAATTACCTAATGCCTATTAAAAGTCATATTTATTAAATTTAACTATCATGATAGTATAATATGAATATTCTACGGATCTAGAATAAAAAGTCATTTTTAGTATCAGAGAAATTAAATAATTTAAACGGTTTAATGCGTCTTTATGTTCGTTATTTAATTGAATGTAATGTGTTAATTAAACGAATGTCAATTTATATGTAATGTCATTTAAACGGTCAAGACTATTCAACGATGACGTCTATAGTTATAAAACGAATCTTCTAAGACGATAATATAATATAGCGTATAAATAAATTGACTTGATTATTACATACTTATTATTACAATAAATGTTCTTTTAAATTTAATGTATAAATACTGTAATAAACAGTAATTATACGTTAATACTATAATATGTATATGTATACACAATAATGGATAATTAATAGATATCATGATTGATGATTTTTTCTACTAATCTTTTCATTAGACTAAATTCGAATTTAATTATTATTTTAATAATGCTAAACTACTTAATGTATAGTAAAATAAAATTAACCTGTTATGTTATTCTTTTCAAATTATAAACGTAATTTAGCGTCATTGAGTATAAATTATTGAATATATTATGTTTGATTTACAAGCGATTTAGGTTTGATTTAGTTTAATTTCTTTTTAATTACCCATGAAAAGGCAAATTTTAAAATGATGCGTTCGATTCATAACACGCCTGAGTTATTATATATTGCATTGCCCGCCATCTGCAATTGTCAATCGCTGATATGAATTTATATTAAATTATTATTAAAATGTATAAAATATATACTATACATATTACATATAATCACATACATAAAGTACAGCCGAAAACAGCCGAAAAAGTAGAAAAATTCTGTTCATTGCGAAAATGAAATGACGACGAAAACTGGGTATCTGTGCGTATAGTGCTTTTAGTGCTTTTATACAAACGAAATCGGTGTCTTCGTCACCGGTGAATGAGAAGTCGGTCGAATGAGATTTACCGATTTACGTGATTTACGAAAGCACTGCGCTGGATGAAGAATAACGTAACAAATCGTATTTAAATATACGTAAACAAACGACTTACCCTTGCTCAAAAATGGTTTAATTTTTGATGGATCGTTTCCCCTCTGTGCCGTAGTGGTGTGTCAGCTTGTGTAGGTACGGTGCGGGGGACGTCGTTGACGGTAACGCGATAGCGGAGGAAAGGACCTTCTCCTTGCAGGGAACGACGCGGACCGGGCGTATCGCTGAGGACTCGCCGGCTCCTATCTCCGGCGAAGAAGTCGACGGCGACGGGATCGACGGGATCTACGGGATTCACGAGATCTAATACGCGAACGGATGCAAATAATAATACACAACAATGCTATATTGTGTTGGCGGTCGGGCGAGCTGAGTGAACGCTGCAGCGGGTGACTGTGTCGTTGACGATCGGATACCGGCCGGCAGTGCGGTGTATGTAGTACGACGAGCGACGTCGGCGATCCGGGATCCCGTTGTCGTTCGGACTGATAAGGAAGCGTGTGTGGCACATCGCTCGGTCCCGCCGGCCGACGTCGAAAGGCCGCGCGCGCGTCCTGGTGGGCGTGGTGCGCGGCGGTCCCTTTGGCGAGATACCGGGCTGGCACCGCAGCACCCGCCCACGTCACCGCCGCCCGACGCCACGGACATCGACACCGCCGGCCTCGCTGCAGCAGCAGCAGCAGCAGTCACCTCACTTACGATTACGATTATTATCGTATTATTCATATAATTAATTAATATATATTATAGAAATACGCGTATAATATCGTCGCGGTCGCTGCTTTTTAATTATTATAACAAAACATAATGCAGTGTACCCACGATCGGCCGATCGAGTCCGGCAACGTAGCTTTATATCATATATATTAGGCGAAATAGGAATATTAAATTGTTATTAAATCCGCTGGACAAGCGAATACCGCTACATAATCGCGGGGACATTACGTAGGCCTAGAGTCTTGCAGGGACATTTAAGTTTTTTAGAATATTGTTTCCCTTCATCAAATCCAAAATGGTTGTAATTTATATCCATTCTAAATATTATAATTTATAAGTTGTAGGTACTATAGGTTGGACAGGTTAGGAACCTAGTATCAATACGGTTAAATATTTTTTAATTTTGGTTTTTGACTTCCATACTAACATAGTAATAATATACTTGCTTCAACTCTTAAAATTATGCAATTTTGTTTGATTGGATAACCTATACTCATTTTTTCACAATCGATTTGATCTGATATAAAATGAAAACTTAGATAGACTATAAATTATTAGGCCATAAAATCTAATGTATTATTATTTATTTAATACATTAGATAAAACAAATTATAAAAAATTATTCTTATAGATGTATAATGTTAAGACTAATAATTGAAAGCCATTAAATGTCATATATTATGTCCGACCCATGAATAACAAAACGATAAGCGTCCTGCGCCGCCTGCTGCAGGGTTCATAATATATTATGTTTGTCAATCGTTTCATAGACGTTTTGGTATAATTGTTTTTAAATATTTAATATCTATATTACTTATAACCTCTATGCTGTGACAAGGGCGTCCGTAAAAATAAAACCAGTGGAGGGGGGGGGGGTCAAAGTCAAAGTATCTGATAATGCAGCGTGTGTGCTGTATACCACAGTATAAATTGTATAATTGACATTTATAGGTAGAGTTAAACCTCGTTGATATTAATCCTGATGACACTACATAATATATAGGTCTAACTTCCTTCGAGATACACTATCAATATTTGACTATCAATATTATATAAACGACATTTCGGATTCTAGCTACTAACACAGTGTTTCATAAAGGGTGAACTGCTTCACACTGGTGTGTGCGAAATTATAAAAGTGTGCTGTGTTTATTTTAAAAACATACTTTATTTTAACAAAATATTTTATAAGTAGCACGACGTGTTTCAACAGTTTCAAAATATTTTTTGATATTGAATATAATATTACTACACTCTGTTCAGCAAGAAAATACTGTGATTCTGAGCAACCTCTGCCATCGAGAACTCACCCCGCCGAATATCGAAGTATCATACACTACCACATTCACGTCAATATAATTTAATACCGCAGTAGATCTTACAGAATAGGTATACTTAGATAGTTTATTTAGGAATACTAGGATTTATAAAACGTGACAATATACAATATAATGAACAATAATACATCATAGTATAAATAGTTTGCTGTATAAACTTAATTCAACTTTAAAATCTTAAATATATATGTAGAATTATGCGTAATCACGATCACTTCTAAACAACTTTAACGTATAGAAATTAACATAATTTCTAGCGGGAACCTATGAATAATATAAGTAACCGATATTATGCGTCTTACCTTGACTTTCTGAACTTGAAGGTGAAAGAATAATCCTCGGAAATCGCACAAGTCAAGCTTTTCGTCCGACATAAGCGATAAAGCTAGTACAATATAAACAATAATACTGGCATTTCGTTGCATTATGCACATAATTTATGCACTTTTGGAAATTGTCGACACTCTCTAAACCTCAGACGAGGAAAAGACGATTACGATAATTTTCCTATAAGACTTTTGTATAAGTGGTATAGCCGTAAGGTAAATCACCAATCTAAGGGTCCGGTGCTATAACCAGGTAACTTTTCAGAATTGTTCAGTGCTACCATTTGATAACGAATGATCGTATTTACTTCCATACAGAAAATAATTAACAATATTTATGATAACTCCGAACATAATGATCGGATTTGTATGGTTGTTGTACCTGGTTGTTATTGTTCCTTCTATGAAATCGTTTGAAATCGTTTCCATAGAACAGTAACTTTTGAAAAAAATTGGAAATACCTAGGTCTATTCTAGGCTATATTTAGGTTATCATATTAATATGCTGCAATATTAAAATGATGCATGCACTTTGACTAATTTACCTGTAATAGGTTTTACTTGGACATTGCAAACGTATGTATAAGTAGGGATTATGCTACACGACCTTATGACAGTATCCGTAAGTATAAATATGGTAAGTTCTAAAGAACAGTCATCGTAGAGGTGTGCGTAGAACAGCAGTGCATCTATTTCTTTATGAGAAACTCGTGAATGATAATATTTTATAATTTTATTTTGAGACAAACCTAACTTGACGCACTTCCTACAGTCACGTGATCTTTGGAATACGGACTGAATTTTTTGAGTTTTGTTTTATTTCCTTCCTATCATCACTGCCGGTCCACGAAATGCTTCACTAGTTTTCTGAGGGTTCCATTCCCGCAGAAGCGTCGCGTCAATCATATCAGTCCATCAGTCCTAAATTTAAGTATAATATAATATTATTCACAGGTCTATATTGCGTAAACATGGACATAGAAGTAGTTCCATACGCATCTAACAGTCTAGTAACGAAATATACTAAAATAGAGTTCTACCTCACTAGACTTCAGCGGATAGCTAGAGCTTCGTTCAATTCCTAGCGCAATTCCGTATTGCGGTGGGATGCATCATCGCAACAGATATAAAAAATGGCAGGATAAAATGCTCACCTGCTTCTGTTTGGCAGATTCTCAAGTTCACTTCCCTGCTATCCGCGAGCTAAATTTCAATAATAAATAATAATAAAGAGTAATATACTTATATATGAACTAACAATATTATTGCTACAGCATGGTTTTAATAATGTTTTAACATTTTAATACATTTTGTAAATCATAAAAATTATTAGTTATTTATTAAGTAATTAATTAATTATTGGTGGGTTCTGACGATTTAAAGAGTGCTGTGGACTATGGTTATGCGCTAAAGTAGATAAGATGAACAGGGGTTGTCGCTAGATCAAAGTTAATAATGTATAATTTATTAATTTTACATTATTAATAATCTTGCAGGCGACGTCACATTTTACTTGAAAATCAACACGTTTTCGCCATTAAGATGTATATTGACAGTAAAAAATATACGTAATCCGTGGATATCCGACGGTATACAAAATTAAGGTGGCTATTTAAGTAGGTGACGTCGTTTTAAAAATTAAAATTTTTTTTAATAACAATGAAATAATAAAATAAATATTTTTTTCATTACTTTGTCTCTAATGCTTGCCCAATAAACTTAAATTAAAATACGTCAGAACCCACTACCGCACCTGTATTATACCAATTACCAACACGTACCATAAATATCACCAAAAACTTAAAATTTGATCGGGTCTAAGCAATCATAGTTATTATAATAAACTCTGTATTCTATATTACAGTGTGTCTATAAGTAGTATCCAACGTAGGCAAAGAATAAAGTATAATATAGTAGTTATGTGGTAATTGTTAGGTGTATTCGATAGGAATAAAAATTGGCAATTAATCGCGACTTTTCCGTCACCTTGGCAGGTAACACATAGATCTGAATACGACGTCTGTTTTTTTTTTTTTTTTTTTATTGATCTTAAGCTTCGGCAACTGAGGCCATTAGCTGTAGTAGAATTTGTATTGTAGGTTTGTATTGTATATTTTTTGGGACGGTAGGGGGGAACACGTGTGTGTTTGTTTTTGGCAGAATTTCGAATGGGGCACCCGTAGGTTTCTGCCATGCCCCGGGGGTGGGGGATGGCAGCACTTGTTCTCCGGTCACCGCGACTTGTCCAGAGAAAAATGCCGCCCGGTAGCCGAGGATCGAACCGCGACCGGCTGCGTCGCAGCGGACGCGTCAGACCACTCGGTCACCTCATCCCCACGACGTCTGTTGTTTTATTGTTTTGCATTTAATAATTGCCAGTGGTATAATAAATGTATAAGTATCTATATTTGTACATAAAGCAATAACATTATGTTCAGGTAGACCGGTTTCGTTCAGTCCGACATGCACCTATTTCATCTAATATTATAATAATATATGCAAAGACGTAAACTTTTTACGACCCGTGATGGTTTCTCAGAGTTCGAAGATTGCCTTAAAAAAAACCTCGATAATATCCGAGTCATCAGCTCTATATACTACTATACTAGGTATATACATAACATGTATTTCGGAAGTAGTTGAATATTGTACCTAATTTTGCTTATAACAACGATGACGTTAAGAAAAATATGAATAGAACCTTATCTCATTCGCCATAGCTTAATTTTTTTTTTTAATGTTTTAAACAGCGTCATTCTGTGTGCAAAATATGTACATATGTAATATGTAAATTGATGTTTTATTCAATGATAATATTAATATTGTCAATATCGTACATCCGTACAGTAAATATATTATATTTGAATATTTACAATGACTTCTCATTTTCGTCATCTCCTATCATGTACTTCCTCCAACGTTGTCTAAATTTTTTTCGTAATGTCATCGCTAAAACGGATAATACACGATATTGGTTATACAATACTCGTGTGTTAAATTCGTATAACATTTATCATACCTAGCTAAACTATCTGTATTATCTATATTATTATCTGCTCACTGGTGTACTAGATAAGTGAAATAAAAATAAATAATTGATGTAAAAATAAATTCAATGAAATTCAGCACTTTAGACTATCAACAAAATCCTCAATTTTCCAATAAAAACGCAAATGCACTCGCACATGCAAAACGAGCATTATATGTAAAAGCAAAAGATAAGTTAAATTATGAGTGTTATATCGTTCTTGGAGTGTATAACATAATAAGGACATCTCGGTCTACATTATGAGTTTGCATACTTGCATATTTGTGTGAAGGCTTGTGTGCGCTCAACGCTCACGACATTCTCATTTGTACCCAAACGACTAAACTACACGTATCGAATAATATTCGTAAAACATATGCTAATCGAACATGGTGCGTTATGCGCTCACGAATCAATAATTATCGTAGTCTATAGGCGTAGGCTATAATATAAGCTGCCAAACTTATTTAGTCAGGATTGATGCTATTTATATAGGTGAAAATTTACTTGTTTACTCAGTTTGAAATCGCCTGTTTATTAATTATTAATTAATTGTAAACATGTGAAGGTTCATATCAAAATCAAATCCTTTACGCGTAAATTATATTGACTTAATATGATAATATTATGCATAGCAAGAAATATTATAATATTTCAACAAATAAATGAACTCCATATATTTTAGCCGACATATTATGCTAATACACATACACAGTTTTTGTGTTCTAAATTTTGAGATGTGCGATAAATACTCATTGTAAATTAAATATAATATTTTATACAAAACACAAAATGATCATACACACTTCATAATAAAAATAGGTGTATAATTCAAATAGTAAGTAAGTAAGTAGCGAAAGTAAATAAGTAAAAAAAAATACAATATGTACCTATTTAGTAATATGACACTAAAATGCGTTGTAAAATATTTATCAGTATTCCACGGACAATATAAAATACATTTTCCTAAACATTTTAACAACTAATAAGAAGATTAAATTTTATATAAAATAAAAAATCTATATAAATTCAAAATTAAATGAGAATAAAGATATTAAATGCTTTATAAAGATTCGAATATTTTTGATAACTTAATATGAATTTATGAATTATAATCGTAATTTAATTACTATTGAAAATGTTGTTCATAACTTTATCAGTTTAATTGTATAATTATACATTGATTTTAGCGTCACCATTCACTTGTTTCATAATTCATGATCGTAAGAATACATATAGGTATATATAGATTATAAATAAATCACCTTGGGCTTAGCGTATATCGTAATTTAATAACGAGTTTATACGACTGTTTAACATAAAAAGAGAGACATTTTGAATGAACAACTGTCTACCTCAAACTCTTGCTAATAATAATATAACCATGAATAAAATTGCAGGTACAATAATTATAGAGAATAGTGTACTGTTCTTGATCGACGAGTTAGTGTTAATTTGTAGGTAAGAGTGAGAAGTAAATACTAAATTTATTATAATATATTTTTATTAATATTAATTATGTAGCGAAAAAAAAATGTTTGTTATCATACTTGTTTGTTTTATTTTTTATATTATTCATGATACCCTTTAATATTAAAATATAAATTAAACCACAATTAAAAATTACTAACCAAACAATTTTTTTTTTACGTAAAAGTTAATAACTACAGTATAGTAAGTAAACTTTTAATTCATAATTATTTAAAAAAAATATGGTTATCAACATAAACATTAGTTATATCATTGATTATAAATACTATCTAGTACACCTATATCAATTTTATATCTAAATGTACACCATCCATCAATATTTGAAAAATAGTTAGGTAAATTTAAAACAAGTGTATAGGTAGCTAGTAATATATTATAAATATTTATTTTTACTTTATTTTATTTTAAAACAATCAATCTGTAATATATAATTTGCATGTGTGTGGATGTATAATATATATATTTATTTTTGGCCTTAGAAGCGTGAAAAAAAAGAAGCGAATGGTGGATTATAGTTTGAAATGTTTGAATATTTTACAAAACATTTAATTACAATGAGGTTTTTCTAAGACTTGTACTATTTTTTTTTCAGTGAAATTTTGTAATTATATATCTAAGTATAACAAATAATTAATTGCAGTTATGGGAATGTAGTAAAAATGTAAATACACAACCTATATAATACACGTGTTATACTTTATAGATAAAATCAAAACTAAAAATAAATAAATTTCTGAGAGAAGGAGAATGAAAATATTATACTTTGAACACTTATTACACATGAAAATAAATGTCTACAAACTTAGTTTCTGTTTTAATATCAATTATCAGCATAATGAAATGAAAATTTAAGCTAATAATTTACTGATAATCAAAATAATATGTAGTTTTCAAGTAAAATATTGTTAATAATATTATGTTAGCTATAAAAATTAGCATACGAAAACTTATCATCTGTATACCTATAATTTGAATATGTATTAAATATAAGTTGACAAGCTAGGTCGATTTGTATATATAGTTATATTTCATAATACCTATAGTATATTTTTAGACCCAGTTGGGTTTTCTATATTATTAACACCTCATAGGTGTATCTAAATATTATAACATCATCTTTATTTCCTAAGGTTTTCTGTAATATGTTTCTAATTTTATAAATAATTTTAGGTCACAGGAATTTAATAATTCATCACAATGTTTGAGTGGGGGTCAAGGCTCCTCGGATTTTCATCTGACGATCTTTGTACAACTCGGCAACCGGGCAAAGGACTCTGGCTTTGCCGAATTAATTCAGATGAACAAATAAGTAAGTAACTAACAAATAATTTTTATTTATCATAAGAAACATGATTTGCATTCATCTTAACGTATTAGAATGAAACAATTAAAAGAACAATAGGCTGAAATATAATTGAGCATAATTTTGGAAATAATTGCAAACAGACAACAGCTTGAACGGTGAACTATATAATACCTATAATAATAATTGTTGACTTTTTGCTCATTGTGGGATTGTAGGATGGATGTATTACACCTACCTATATTATATCTACCTGTCAATATTTTTAAAATGCATCACACGTCAGCTGTGTATGAACATATTATAAAATTACGTTTACAGTAGTACGTCAGATGTGTGTATTTAGTGTGTATATAGTGTATGTTTTAAACAGAAAACAATAATTTAGACAAATAACAAATACGTGGCCGTATGAAATAATAAATTGTAAGCATCAGACTAACAATAATAACACGCGGCGCCTGTCAATGTAATCATTTAAAGACAATTTTCGCAATTAACAAGTTAAACTGTAATATAAATTCATTGTTTGACTACTCAAACCATTATATAGTGCACATTACACTATTATATTTGCTCGCGTTCGTCGGAGGATGTAAAAAATTACGCAATTTATTTTCATCGTCGCCTTCGTCCCTCAACGTTCTTATTATCGCACATTCGACATAACGACCTGCATGCTGCAGTTGAAAGTCGTAACATAATAATACAATACACGATATGCATATTATATATTTTGGTGTCTTGATAATATTATACACTTAAATTTGAGTTTACGCATGGTTTATAAATAATATATAATACATAACTGTAACATGTACATGTACTATACATAATATCTGCTCCTTGAACAGTTAGATTACAATTGAATTTTATACGCAGCTCGTCGGGCCTAATTCGCCGAAAAATAAGCGAGTAGTTGGTCCAAGTTCACCGATTTATTATTATACCAAAATAATAATGATTCGGAAAATTGAATTATTTTTGCCCACGAGTCCCCCATATATATCATAATATTATTATCTTGGTTTCCATGACACGCGCACCCACCCGAGTGTCGCCAGTCGTCTAAAAAATTTACATTTCCCAATTCAATTTCACCAACTCGGTAGTTGTGTAAATTAAAACATTGTCACAATCATCCGACAGATATTGGATAGACAATCTCATTATGTTATTATAATATCGTCGCACCCGTCCCTTTCACCCCTCCTCACTCGTCGGGGCGGCGGGCTGCGACAGGAAACGGATCCGCACCGCACACCACACAAACCGCAAACGCGCCAAGCCGTCTAACTTTTTACAATCTGGAAAATTGGTTTTCCCGTCTGCGACTGTGTATACTTTATATACTATAATATAGCTGTTGCCGCGCGGCGTTTGACTTAATCCGATTTGTTTTCTCGTTATATGTACGCGTGTGCATCAGACTCCAGTGCCGCCCAAGACTAACTTTTGATGAACAATAACGTCTATGTTTTCTCGGTATTTCACGGCCCCCGGCAATGCCGGATACGCAAATGTAATTCAATTTTTTTTGTACCTACATTTTTAAATTTTTCGTGTTGTTCCGACCCTTATTGATAAAAAAAAAAATAATAATAAAACAATACGAACCGTTCAATAGTAATTATTCGTTTTTTAATTTAAAGTTATTCTGAACACAAGACTTTCAGTTTTAGTATTTTTAGGTAGGTATAATAGGTATATATTATAAAAATTAAATCAAATATTAAGAAAAAATTAACATAATTTTGTATTAATACAAAAGTAATTTCACCGAATACATAGGATTATAATAAATACAATATTATAAAATACTGCAGTTATATAACTGAGAAATCGCTTTTGGGAAAATTAAAAAATGAATGAAACACTAAAAAAAGTTTAATTAAATATTCTTAATTTGTTTATTAAACATTATCGATAATTATAGGTTGGCACCAGGTACATATTATTTAACTAAAATTGTATCCACAAAATGCCACTCTATAAGTCTTCAAAATATAAGTTATTAAACAGATGTCTCAATTTTTTATTATACCTTCTAAAATAATATATATTTCGGATTAGATAATAACATTATTATATAATATTTATATTTGAAAAACATCACACAAAATATGGCCACGAGGGGGCTCATAAGAATGAAATGGTTTTCAAATGCTAGTATATACCCGATTATTTTGCAACTTACGAGTATGTATTCGTATAAAATTGAAAAGGTCTATTTAGAAATTTATTGGAGGGATTTCTAGACGGCCGTTATAGGAGTCAGTAGTCACGTACGCTCGCCCCCGCCCCCTTAACCATACCTGGAAACCTTTATATCCCACTTATACGTATAATAAAAAAACCTCCGAGCTCTGAAATGATTTCCTCCGTTCTTCAGAACGAATTCTCAGAATTGTTTATCGATAAGTAAGATTACATACCTTATATATAAACAATATACGCACATACAAATACAGCATATATAGCATTTTCTAGAATCAAAAAGCAATATCTCAAGGCGAATACAACCAATTCCAAGTGGTAATAAACTTCGCCTTCCTCTTTCGTTTAGAACAAGCGTATGTGGGGTTTACAATATTCGATCACAGCAAATATTGAGGAAAAATGATTGTTTGTATATGAAATATATCGAAGTAAAACAGATACCCTGTTATGTTTTATAAAGCTTGAATGTTCAATGAATAAAACTCTTTTATTTATAAAGTATATTAAACCAAAATAATGTTGGTGTTTCTATACGAATTTAATAATCCAATCCCAATGTGTAATATTACATTACCTATGTTTAATGTATTTATGTGAGTACCTATGTAAGTTATTTGAATCTATAATTCAAACATTACCGACGTCCGACATATATTAATAATAATTAATTATTGTGTGAAATTACTAACTCAAATTCAAACAAATAAATTGAAATACGTTGTATAAAATAGTTTTGTATTAAAACAAATTAATACCATAATTTATATTCAAATACAAACAAGAACACCAAACCAGAAGTAAACTGTATATATTATTAATTATTATATTTCTAGTAATTTTCTACTGATGTGGTTTATCTTTACACATATGTAATATGTATGTATATAATCGTTTATATTGTCTATAACTAGTATTAGAATTTGGAAGTAGTATAAGGTCCTTTATTTGGTACTGCCTATACATCCTATATTAATACAATTAGAAATTTAGAAACATCAGATGAGAAATTAATAAAAAATACCGCACCTGTACGAATAAAATATTTATTAGAACTTTTGTCTATGTTATTAGGAAATTATTTTATATTAAAAAAAAAAAAAATTATCCCTTATATATTGCAGTAATATTGGTAATAATATAGATTTGTTGTGCACAAAACTTTTAATTATTTCCTACGTTGGCCTATGGATTATTTAGACATAACCACATAGGTAAGTAATTATATTATATATAATTTAGAATATGTGCAATGTAAGTACCTAATATTATATTATGCACATCAATTATTGATTTTAAGTATAAATATGTTTATATTGAATAATTTATTTAAAAATACTAGTCATCCTACGCCTACCACCCGCACATGTATTTATCATTATTCATTAAGTATGTCGTTTGAAACTATACGTATGCATAATATATGGATTAAATCTCGACTATTTCAAAAGAAAAAAAATGTTTAACGGTTAATCAACAAACTGATGTTCGAACCAATTATATTATAACAACGTACCAGCAAAAAGTTTCAATATAAAACAAAAGAAGTCAATCCAAACAATAGAATACAATTAACAAAAACAAAAGATGTACAATATTCTAATTATAAATTCTACTTCGAGGATGTTTTAAGCGTGTAGATACCATATATGTAGTCGATAAACGACTGACCGAACGTGCAA
Source organism: Myzus persicae (assembly GCF_001856785.1). NCBI lineage: Eukaryota > Metazoa > Arthropoda > Insecta > Hemiptera > Aphididae > Myzus > Myzus persicae. The sequence goes on from NW_019100468.1 coordinate 1,309,883, forward strand.
AATCTTCAGAAGGACACTCGACCATTTAATTTTAATGACATCCATTTTTATTTTTCCATTGTCTTGGTATTGTTTCTTTCTATATGAAAAGTGTTTTATTCGAGCTGTTGATGGGTGAATTCAAAATAATTGTATCAATAATTTATACACTCATCCGTAACACACGGAATACATTTATAAAATACAATTGGAATTTTCTGTAATAATAATAATAATAATATTAATAAAATGTATTCAAGTGAAAAACGTAACTTGTTATGATATTCAATGATAATTTTAAAGACTGCCCTAAAACATATCTTTATATTAAAATCAAAAACCGGGAAATCTAATGAATATTTTATTTAGGTATTATATAATCGTCAAAAAAATTAAATGATGTTCACATTGTAGTATTTTATACGTATAACAATAAGTGTAAACTACATTTTAAAATAATCTTACGGCGTCATATACATTATTGGTATTAACAGAAATATCAACGACACTATCATTATTTAATTTGTGCTTTGGAAGGGAGGATACTATAATTTGGAGTAGGCTGTACGCTTACACCCCCAACCGTTCCCTTTATAAATTGCGCGTGTTCGTGTAATATAAATATAGTTATAATAAATTAATAAAATATGTATTATTATGTCATATAGTTATATTACAATAAATTATCCAATGCGTCATCGGCATGGATATTCATGTTGCAATCTACTTTTTTCGTTTATTATTATTTTTTTAAAAATTAATCCCTTTGATCAAAATACAAACATTTGTATTGCATCGCATACACTAAACAATTTACAATATTATGTATGAGGGTGTATGGCCCGATTTTTTTTTACAAACATTTTCTACGCATTTAATTTTTCATTGAACTGCAGAAAATGCAAACTTTTTAGATTTATGACCGAACGATATAATTTCAGACGACTCAAATAGACATTGTCAGGAACTCGTGTGTGCTCTAAAATTCAAAAGCATTTCATACACGATTGACTTGAATCCTATACGGTATCAAGTTACACCGTGGACCTTTTAGATATATTTTTTATTTTATAATCTTCCCGGGAAGAAATCATAAATAAATCATGTACATGCGTCATGTATGAATTCCCCCCAAGGGTGACCGACACAAAAGCGATTGGCCGGATCGGTTTACACACGCACGCGCGCTAGCCCTTAAGTAAGAAAAAACACTTCAGAATTTTATGGTCCGAAAACAAGTGTCACGGCAGCTTGATGACATTGTTTCTGGTGGCACTTTGAAATACTATCGTATGTGGGAAAATGGACTTTCACGAGGAAGTTACGAAATACAAAGGAGATGTTTTATAGATCTTTTACCACACGAAAGCCACATGCTTTGTAAAGTAATATATTATTTTCAGAACGTTTTGTCTTACACTAAAACTACCCTCAAAACTAATCCTATTTCCACTTTTATAATAATAAAGTACCAAACATTTTGAAGGCATCGAAAAACGGTTTATACTAATAATTTTAATGTAGGTACATGTATCTTTAATGATATAGTGTTATCTATTCTTTACTTTCAATAATATAACATTTATAGACTACATGGATTAAATAATATATTATCAATGTATCTATTAATATATTTAAACCTATATTTATCTATTTATTATATTATATTTATATACCTATATTATTATATGAGAGTAGTATTCTTTTTAATCTAATAACATTTTTTTAATGATCTTGTTAAAAAGTTTGTGTTCATAACTGAAAACGAATTTTCATGATAGATAATAAGAATAATATTATTGAAGACGTTATTAAAAAACACCTAACACCTGTATTTTTTCCCCACAAAGTACATTATAATTCAATATTTTTTCTATTAATTTCTTTTCAAGTAAACTTTTTTAATGAAATATCTTGAACAAAAGGGTTAAAAAATGGTTAGTGTTAAAAACTCATTAGTATGGTAAATAGATATATTTTCCATTAAATAAAGTGCTATGTCACTTCAAATATTTTGAGATTAGATAGGCGTACAACGTTTATAACATAGTACCTATACACTAACAATGTATGCTATATATATAATTTAGTACCTACGTCCTACGTGGTACATATATAGTATAAAATTAAAACTGTCAAGCCGATAATATAGTCATTCAATTATAGCACCAGGTACCTGGTAAATATATGAAATTGAACCACATTTTACGGTGTATATTGTTAAGAAAAAAATTTATGAAATATAGAAGTAAATAAATGGACGTTGCAACAACTTACCTATCCCTTAGTGATTTTTGAATTTTAACATTTTGAATTAAACTTTTGTAAATATTAAGTATGCGGTTCATCGGTTGAATCCTATAATTTTACGTTGACAATAATATTTTTAATAGTTTATATCCTGTTATACTTACAATTTATTACCAAATGCCAGCAGAATTAAGCCTGAAATTAATACATCATAGATTTATATTGTACAAGAAGAAATTCGTTAGTAAAAAAAACTTATGAGTCGTAGTTGCGCGCCGGCAAAATATATCCAATTACAATTACACGTTATTATACATACCAAAATACCACATACATATACCTTTACGCATGTTGATTGACAAAATCCGATGATACTATTACATATTATACCCTATATATATATACACCAATGTAGCATGTGATCTCTCACTTCCCCTCTACATGCAGTACAACTTCATTATAAAACCACAGACATCCCTCGACTTCAATATAACGTACAGTTGATCGAATTTTTAACCCCTTTTCGAGATTATACATTACATTATTACCGCTATTATTATTGTTACATACACGTCTTTATTCATTACGGCTTTGGCGACCCTCTACCCCCGGCGGGTTGTTGACAATAATTATTCGGACGGGTCGCCGCCAGCCATCTGTCGCCATAATAGTATGTATAATACTGCAGCCGCACTGCAAGTAACAGTAGCAGCAGCAGTATTGTAACGGTAAATACATAAGTTACCCCTCCCCCTACCTTTTGCGCCGAGGAGAGGATTTCAGGGGAAAAAATTTTTAAAAAAAAACAACAAAATAATAATAATAATAAAAATGAATCTAACCGTTTTGTTTGCAACGTTTGGTCGCGTTATGTAAATATTTGAACCGCTTATATTTCCATCATAAAACTATACACATTACATGCTGCTGAACCGCCGACGCGGGTAATGAGACGGGCGCGCAAGGGGAGACGCTTGTTCAAACGCCAATTTAATGGAGTAAGCGCATGATGTATAATGTAAGGTACCTATGTATCGTAAAATATATACATATTATTTGTGATATACGGCCGAGCAGTGATATCTGAAGATATTATAATATAGTTCGTTCCCCGTTAAACACGGCATAATCGGTATGTCAACAATGTCAACATGCCAATAAACGAACGAGTTTTAGAACAACTATACCTTGGTAGCCTGCAGGTATAGGTAGGGTATACACATACTCAATAAAGTATACTATCGCACATAGTACATACCCACCTATGTTTCTTATGAAAAAAAAAGGTTCAGACCGCGCATGTATATAAAACAATCAAATGTTATTTGCACACAAATATCCGGATCAAAAGTTTTTATGAAAAAAGTGTATTTACTATAAAGTGTATATAATATTAAAACGATACAATTATTCCGTACCCATTAATTCGTATGATATGAATGTTACTGCTATAATATGTAGTTATAAAGTGTACCTATACAATGTAGTCTAAGAACTAAATTTAAAGGTCAATCTATATAATGTAGTGTCCATCACACGCGTTAAAAGTATTGCACAGCAACTAGACATTTATTATTTACTTTATTATTGTTTATTATTTATTTTTATTATTATCTTCGTCATCAAAAATAATACAAGATCCCGATGACGGTCGGTGGATGAATTATGTATTCCACAAAACAAAAAAATTACCTACTATTTCTATGTTGCAGAAACAGATAGGTTTCCTTGTAGCCTGTAAGAACCTACGTTATGTTAACTCTATTCTAAACATCCATAAATATGTTTTTTAATGGGAAAACTATTATATTATTATGATTTAATTTATGTTTAAATTTAAAAACAAAATTAATTCAAATAATAGAGAACTTCAAATGTTTATTGAATTATTTAAATATTATATGCCATAGTTGAAAGAAAAATCGGTAGAAACATAATATGAGAAATATTCTCTAAAAGTTTTGAGGTAATTATTAATACCACCAAATAACAATTAGGTATTTAAAGATATAAACATAATATAGTATTATAAAATATATTAAGATTTTCGATACCAACTAGTTTAATCGAATGGATACCGTACCTATATACATTCAAGGGCGCCCGCAGAAATATAAGAAAGGGAAGAGGGGATAAATTAAAAAATCTAATACTATTTTTTTTGTTTTACCAGTGATAAAATGATTAATAGTAATTAACGTAGCCGAGGGGCCATGACCCCCCCCCCCAGGTGCCCCCCTGCGGGTGCCTATGTATACATTTTTAATTGCTAAGTAATCAAAATATTTTATCAAATGGAAAATAAAATAGTATGTAGATCATTGATGTACATATACAAAAAGCCAGTAAAATATAATAATAATTTAATATCTTATAACGTGTTAATAAATTATATAAAATAAAACTACTCATCAGGGTTCAAATTAATTTTTTTCCTTTTAAATTTAAACTATCAATTTTTATTTTTTGAATTTATACCGTTATTTCAGATTCTAACATTATGATTAAACTGATATAGTGCCGAAATCTAAAGACATTAGAAATATAACTAAATAACATACAAATTTCGGTATTTAGTAATTAAGTTAATTAAAGAATTATTTTGGTTAAGATTTTTTGAAGCCATGGCTTATAACCATTGCTAAATTACCTATAGTGTTACAAAATAATCTTTATAATTAGTTACCTATTGTAATTTTGATATAGTGACTTATACGAACACTATAAAAAATACGTCGATATTTCGGAGTTTGGAGTTTTGGACTGACATTATAAAATATGTACATTTATCTACTATACAAGGTAATTTTTTCAGCATGCTCACCCCCTTTTTTAATTTTCCAGTCAAATTCTGATTTTTTAAATTGTTAAGTAGACTTATTAAGACCATATTTTCAAATTTAGAATATTTTTGGTACTACTTAAGAAGCATCTTGTGGCGATACAAACTTCTGTTTTTCAAATGAAAACCCCCCTTTTTACTGAAAATTATTTAGAGCATAATTTTTTGAAAATGTTGATGTATTTAAATCAAAATTCTAATGAGGAATTTCCGAGTTGTTAAAATGTTTATTCTTAGGGTAATAATCCTCAAAAATGGTTGTTTAAAAATAAAAAAGATGTGATATATTATGTTAGATGTAGTATTTATTATACTTGGGCCACTTTTACAAATCACTTATACATTAATAAATCAATAGTAATTGCTAACTTTTTAAATTCGTGTAAGCCTATCTTCTCAACCTGTTACCATAAACATATTGTCCTTAAAAAACAAAGTTACATAAATCAAAAACTATATACTAGCGTCTAGCTTGAATTTTGATTTAGATACATCTCAATTCTCAAAAAAAATATCTGCTTAATAATTAAAAACGAAGAAAGACTGGTTTCTGTTTGAAAAACTGAATTTTGTATTGTCATAGGATCATCATTAAGTGGTACGAAAAATTTTAATGATTCGAAAAAATTCTTCAAGTGTATTTAAAAATTCCAAAAATCTGAATTTTAATACAATATGCATAATTTAAGCATACAAATAATATGGGCGTACTTAAAAATCACCCTGTATGGCTATCCTAGTTTTTTTTAAGTCGCATATTAATAAATATTTCATTTATTTAGAACAAGACGTGTTTCTGATTACGTAATCTGTTTGTGCTACTTCTGTTTCCATTTCAATTTTAAAATATGTAGAACTTTAAAAGTAAATAACACTTGCTTTTCCATAATATAATATTTTGAAGTTAGCAATCACGCAATACTAAGAGTTTTAGAATATTTTCCCTGTGGTTAAAATTTTAAATAAATATTATTAAATAATGTGAGTATGCAGGAAATAAAAGTATAACCTGTATAAGTGTATACACAAACTTAAAGTTATGTTATAAAAGTTATAACTTATAAGTAAATACATCATTTTACAATCTAATGTTTTTATTATTATATACTAATAGTAACTGTACTTTAATAATAATTAATAATTAATATTACACCTATATGAAATTTTATTTTTACTTTATTTCAAAATGTAATTATTCTATTTGTTTTTACTTATTTCTGAGATGAAATCAACGCAATATATAACGATTATCTTCTACATTGTTCTATGTACGTGTACCTGTCGTGGTTTTAACGTAACTATACTTACGTTACTAATATGTGTGCTATAATATACATGTAATTTATTATTAACCCCATAAGAGATCGAAATATGATGTAAAAATTTAAGTGTTAAATGTTCCCTTATTCTTTAGGCTTAGAGTTATTTTCGTGTCGTAATGATAACACTTTTTTTCGAACTAGGTTTCGGATTTCTCCCTGTCCATGCGTATTAGGCTAATGCTATATAATATGACTTGTCACCGAAAATCTGTAACGATGTACTTTGGGACTGATTGGCATCGGCAATATTTAATCCAGAAAATGATTACTTCGATTTGACCGAAGTTTTATCGTTACTAATTGGATTGGTTCGTGAGCGTCAAAAGGAGTTGATGGTAACCACATATTCTCACTCTATCATCCCTTGTCCATCGAGAGTGTCTCACGTGTACAGCACTCTCTGTCAGATTTATATTAACCGACGGCGGGGTAGTGTTGGCAGTCCAAGAACAAACCCGATTACGTTGTCATCACGACGGCTTAAGCGAAGCCAAAAACACATAACGATGTTATGGGGACGACGAAGGTGCATTGCAGGGTGGAGACGGCCGTACAAGGGAGGAGGAGAAAGGTTTTCCGCGCGCGGTGGCATAACGCACTTATACCAGCCAATCAACGTGGCGGACACCCTATGCATGTGTGTACGCGCACTTTGAAGGGGCAGAGGGTCATAACAAAATTCTATAAGTCACAATTCTCGGCAATCACTGACTTAAGGTAGATAACAACATTACCGTTTCGGATTGTTGGTGAACAAAATGAAAAAGCACTGCCACATAATAATTGATACATGGGTTTCTCGACTTTATTTTTTCCTTTTCAATTTACCACAAAAATAGTTAATGTGTAACATTGTTATAACAGACGTCGTGTACTCGTGTAAGTACCTGTGTCTTGAGTTATACGTAGGTTAGGTTATGCACTTACACTCTACGACTACGTTATACCTATACTTGTATATTATATAATAAATGTGTTTAATAATAAAGAAAATACACTGAATTTTACTTAAAACCTTACAACTAACAACCTATGTACGCACGTTGCACACCACTGCTTTTATCGTATAGAAAGCTAAAGTGAGAATAATATGATTTTATCGTATAAAAAAGTGTCCTATGAATATTCATTAATTTAAAGTGAGGTGTTAGTAATGAAAAATAAACTGTTCTGTCACTTTAAGTTAGATCGTTATTGAAAAGACAACTACAGTGTGTACTATACACATTGCGTGTAGTCAATATGCGTAAAATGTTTTTTTTTATAAGAAATTATAGGTTAATTAAAAACTTTAACTGAATTATTATAATATTATTGTTGTGTAAAGTAAAATAAATGTGCTTAAAATTATACAATTATTAACGAAAAATATGTAGGAACTAATTAATGTTTATTTAATGAAATATACTTCATAACACCTATAGGTATTGTATTTTAGGAAGAATAAGCAAAATATCAAAGAAAATATGTGGGTACAATTATTAGTATTTTGTAATTAAAATATATGTATTAAAAGATTAAAATGACATTATTTACTTTTATACTCAGTATTCGCATGCATATCTTCCATATATTTAGGATAGAAAAAATATTTTTATACATTTTTTTCTTAAAAATCGTTTTACGTTTGAACTAATAAAAAATATACAGTCTTCACGAATTAAGAGGTCTATTAATAAAATGAAACAATTTTTCATTTTTGAAAAAAGAAAACAATATAATATTGGCTTTACAATGATGGTTTTTTTTTCTACGGACTATCTGTTTCGTAGTATCTATTTTAATACAGCTGTAAAAGTTGTGTATAGAAAATGTATAACACTATTAATAAGAAATTGTGCACGGTAATTTAGTCCAATGCTATTACAATGAAAAGCGTAAGGGAAACTATAACTAAAAGAAAATGAGAAAATCATGGACATCTCAGCATGAAGTGGTTCCATTTTATTACCATTTTACGATTATATTAAATGCTCAATGTACATTGCTTCCAAAACAATACTCATAAGTTATAAATAGAAGGCAAAATTATTAAAAATCACTGGTTTATACATTTTTAAATTTAAATTTATATAAAATAAAAATACTTTATACTATATTAACCTTATGAATTTTCTGTATAGGAACATATATTATGAATTATTATTACTAATAATTTTCTAAAAATACATGATAATTTCAAAAGTCCATATTTTAAAAACCCCAGTTGGAATATCGCGTGGAAACACTATTTATTTTCTATTTATTTTACGACAAAAGTTGTGAACAAATAAAAAGTACATCGTTACACGGTTCATTGGTTTTTGGAAGAGCAGCGGATACAAATTTCAAATTCAAATCATCATAAAACCAATTGGTTCTCTGCACATGTAAATCCAATATAGTATATATTCCCTTGTCAAATACACTTCTTTCACCACCGATGTCATTGTTTTACAGCTCGGCAGGGTGGCTATTACAAAGTGTTGTGTTGGTCTATACGACCATTGTAGTTGTCACGTCGGCTGTGTAAATGGTTTACTTTTCGGAGCACACGGTGCGCTAAACAAAACTAACCCCTGGGGATATTGTGCACCCAAAGTGGTCTCATATACAGTGCATAGAGGCTATTACTGTATAAGCGTCAAACCGGAAAATAACATACACACAAACTTTAATTGACTTAAACAACAGTAGGTAGTTGAAGTGACAATGCGTTGAAAACCAAGTTATACAAACCTCATTGATACAGAAATACAGAATAGATATGGAGGATAATATTGTAAAAACTCGCACAATGCATATATATTTTGCCCATATTATCTGTTAGATATGAAATAAAAAAATGTAAGCGAGTGTAATATCCTGCACACGCTGCGGCGTATCCAGAAGGGTACCTACCACATAGTGTTCTGTGGACGCTTGACGTATAACGTTATACGTTGTTCGACTGTGTAATACATAACCATGTTCTAAAATTATTATGAAGGTTGCTGCAAAAGTTTAAAATGTCATATACCCCCGTGGTATCAGCTAGCACGCCAAACATATGAAGGATCCTAGTTGAGCCTCTACTATACGTATAACAATAATTATTATACACTCCAAAGTAAAATCCTGCCTACCGCTACATTATAATTTATGGCTATTATAGTTATAGTATAGTTGTACAGGGATGAGCAATGAGCATGCGTATACATATGGAAAAAAAACTTAAAAAATGCTTCCATGCCACAAAAATTTTAATTAATGCACTTCATTTTCTTTTTTTTTTTAAACAATTTGTAAACCAAAAATATATTTTTTATTAAATTCAAACAAAAGTTGTAGGACTGCACATTTTTAAGTGTTCTACGTGGACATTAATCTGAAAAAAGTATTATTCGCTAGTCGTCGTTATTCGTAATTTTGATTTTGATACCTTATGGATCCGTTTGAAAAATTACGAATAAAAATTAATAATATTCGATTAAGTAAACCTAGTATGGTGTTAAGGTTAGAGTTAAAAACACTCGATCAATACAAATCTTAAAATTTTAAATTAACAAAACCCCTAATGGTATTATTAAATGCCCTTAAAATCCAAACATGTTTAACAATGTGTAAAAAAAAAAAAGTAAAGTAAAACTTCTTATACGTATAGGTACAGAACGGTCATCGCCTAGCTTTGGAAAATAACACAAATTGCGTCAAAATCCGTTAATGTCGTATTTCTATGTGTCAACATTTTTCAAACCAACTGTGGCTATGTAGAATGGATAGTCGTAGATATAAGATGACGTAAGACGTGCTACATTTAAACAATTTAATATTTTTAAAATATTATATTGTACATATTATTATCTTTATTTATATGAGTAATGAATAGGTAAAATTAAATTTTCTTTTAAAAGGTATTACATAAACACAAAGTTATTAAGTATGTAGATAAAAATATACTTGGTATTATAATATAGTTTAACTGTATTTAGTTTCGTAATTGTCGAACTATAATGGTTATAGCTGACAGTTCTAAAATAAAATAAAATAAAACTGTATTTACTACTTTTATTTAATATTTAAGTTTCTAACTAACCATACATAAGTCTATACATAATAGTTTCTTATGTTATCTTCGTTGCTATTTAGTTATATGATAATACACCATATTTTACCATTTTGATGCCACATTGAAAAATAAATATTAAAAAATGTAGTAGTGAGTAATAAAATGCATTATGTTACTCATGTACATACACTGTATTTAGTTTATTGAAAACTAGTTTAGAATGACATTTGAAAAATCGAAATGTTGGTGCATAATATATTAATATGTACACTGCATATTTCATTTATGCATCATACTAATTTTATTTTTATAATATTTACATAATATACCAAACTATAAAGTATATAAATACGCGGTATGCCGCTTCTAAATATAAAATACTGCAATTTCAATATTACATAAGTTTTAAAAAAGTTTACATTTGATTCGAAGTTGATGAATATCACGAATCTTGAGTGAAACACAAATAAAGTTTAGAACTAATTTGAAATAAAACATACTAAGTACGTAATGTAATAACTAATAAGCAAATAATATTTTCACGTTGATATAGAGTAATATAAACTATATGTAATCGATAAACAATAACAAAAAGTAACATATTCATTTTAAATATCGTGAGTCAAAATATATTAAGTATATAGTTGTTTTAAAAAGAACGTTGAGAATACAGACATATATATTGCATTACCTGCATATAGGTACAAAATATAAAACGTATAAATATACAATATAAATGTGTAAGTTATATATATTATATATACTCGTATATAATTTTATATTCTGATATTTATATGATATAGTTTTATGCTACCGGATTTGATTGATATAACAGTTTTACCCTAAAACATTTAGTTGAACAATTTTTACGGAAAACTGAATTGGTAGAAAGTACCTTCTACCTACCGACCTATAATATATATATTTTTTTTAGCCTTTTCAAATTCAATTTCAAGCGGCGTACATTTAAGTGTATAATATTCTTTTGGGCGAAACGAATACGATCGCGACGGTCCCAAAGGTCCCGTAAATGGCGATGTATAGCGGTGCCGTCGTGATCCTGACACCGACATTAGTTACCACCGCCTTTAATGCTCCTCGGGCTTATTTTCCTCCTGTCTGCCATCGTATACCTCACGCCCTGCAGGGATAGCCATAAACTCGGTAACCTAGCCTTGCGTTGCTGTACTCTTATGCAAATCCGAATTTGTCCCTCAACCCCCCCGGCCAGGGGCGGGTCATCTAAAATCGCATTAGGGTTCTTTACGGTAAAATTATGTACCTCCTATCCATGCAGTGTAAATGATTGGGTCATTTAAGGGAATATTATTTTTTTGCTTTCTATTTATTTACATTATCTAACAGTCTACCGATATGCGGGGCACGTGTATTTCGTTATTGTTAAACTGAAGAACTTCATAATATTAGGAGCCTAGGGGTACAGCCATACCTAGGTACTATAAACATGTAGTTTATATAGTGAATGCCAATTACAAATTAAATTTCGTTTCGGCCAACGTTTTATACCAACACACATTTTATTATAATTTTATTTAAATTGATTATTTATGGAACTTGATGGATTTCAATATTTCATAAAGGTATGTAATTAGATTAAGTAGGAACTGAATATTTTAAATAAATATCGATATTTTGGGATGGATTAATTTGTAATAATTGTATTACTTATACAAATATATTGCATTAAACAAATTGTTTTAAAAAAGGAATCACACTATCTCAAATCAACTTTTAAACAACTTAAAATATTTACATTTATATAGGTATGTTACGAAATTACTCCTTTACGGATATTAATAAGAAAATGGCGTGGGGGCTAATCAAAAACTTTTCCTTGGTAAATATATATACAGAAATAAATACCAATAAAAAACAATTACTGAAGTACATAATTATCTCACATGCGTCATCATAAATATTTGACATTATTATTTTTGATACAAAGTATATTTTGCGTACAACGCAACATAATAAACATAAGTAATTTGTTAAACCACGTGGGTAGAATTATTCAAAAAGTAAAACTTGTTTTATCTAAATTAACCTTATTTAACAAATGATTGATAAACATAAACACAATTAACGAACAAATATTAAGCAACAATCACACACACATACATTACCTATCCATAATGATAATAATATTGTTTAAGATAATACATTTATATAAATACAATTTTAGTGATGAACATTTTTATAACTGTAGTTGTTATTAACTTATTATTTAGGTAACGATTTTCAAAGTAGAGCTTAGGGTATCGATTTGTATACAAGTAAAGATTTTTGAAACATTTTAGAGAAAAACGGAAAATCCGTAAAAAAAACTATCTATATTAAGCTTTTAAATATATACCTTTATATTTTCTAATGGACATTCTACAAACGATCATATTATAAACTAATTTTTATTGAATAATGGCTTCAACTTCTAAGTCTACTAGGTCATTACAGTCTTAATATTTTAAACTATAGATAGGTTCCTTATTTTAATTTAATTTGATTGATTATGGTTTGCGTCTTTGTTTTAATATTTGTTGAACATAACAATTATTAGGTAAATATTTGGCATCAATGATTTTAAAAAGCCAAATACCTACTATAGGTAATTATACGAAAAAAAACTCAAATTAAATACTTATAATTTATTTAATTTATTTAATGGATCGCTTATTACCCACCTACAATTAATTAAGAATCTACACGCTGTTCTGTAATATGTATATTTTTCTAGTTATAATTAGGTTACAATTTAATAAATGTATATTATGTACTTTGTTATCTTAAAAATAAATATTTTTAAATTTTAAAATACTCATAAGCTGCAGTCATAACTTATTTCAAAATTAAAATATCGAAAAAATCCTAAAGGAGACCCTAAATAATATTATAACTTTTGAGTTGTGTAATATATTAATTTACTATAATATTAAAATTATATATAAATAAACATAAGTGTCATCGGTGGGTGGCTTCTTAGCTCATAATTTCATGTTTTTTTATTGTGTCTCAGCTCATACTCTTATTGTGCCGATTGTGTACAGATTGTGTATTACTAATAAAGAAAAAAAAAAAAAAAATATATATAAATAATAACTGCACTACTGTATAGGGGGTAAATGGGTTATTCTGAACGTAAAAATTTGCTATGCTATACATAAGTGACATAGCGATAACCTAGTAAGTGGCATGTGGGTATGACGTCCTTTTAGAACATATATCTACTTATAAAAATAAATACATATTTCATAATTATCAATTTAAAACTATAATATGCAAAGACTAAGTTTATGTCTTGAGTTTTCGTCCTCCATTTTACTTCCGATAAATAGATCTATGCAGGGGCGTCACTGAGTTATGTCCTTTTACCTGTATACAATGAGAATAAATATACTAATATAGAGTTTATCATAATATATTATCATTTTATCATATGAGGCTATTCAATCAAATCGTAACACAAAATGAAGTAATAAGGAAAAGTGTACAATAACTATAATGTTGAAGATCGAAAGAAGTATCGAAAATACAAAAATCAATACCTATTAATAACAATAATAATATTTTATGACTAAGACACATAAACAGATATAACTAAAATCAACATGAAATATTAATTGTAGCTTTTGTATATATGGCATATGGATCAATGAGAACATATAACTTAATGTTATAACATAACAATATTAGGTCTCTGTAAATAAGCTAGATTTAAAAACTGTACAGTGCACACGAACCAAATTAAAAGAGTGAGAACGCTTTTGTACGATGCTCTTAAATAATAAATAGTCCGCTAATCTCGATCAACGTCCAATGTTCACCGACTTATCTGGTAAGACGCACTCATGCGTTTTCATTATTCCTTATTACTTTTAACCTAATTCACTAGGTATGTATTAGGTGGTAGTGTGGTACTATTAATTGTATTAGTTATTACTTATTAGATATTATTAAATTACAATATGTACTTAAATTAGCCATTCGATTCATATCATAAAAATAAGTTTACAATGTTGAATGAATACTTTGTTTTTTTAACAACATTATAATAATATATTTCGTTATTTTAAAACATAAATTTATTTTATTATAAATAAAATTTAACATTTATTAATGAATATCCATTATATAATCTTAAGTCAAAAACATACTGAAATAGTTGAAACAAATTTGCAATACATGTTTAACATTATATTAGTATGTATAGGTATTGGTATATTAATAACGATGGTGATAACCACGTCGTTGTGCAGACAACACAAGTGGCGATAAACGGACATATATACAATACGTGTAATATAAGGGCACAAGGTTATTCTGTATACTTAGGTATAATACAATTAATTATGGGCCATAGCACTTAAAGACTAAAATACTAAAAGGTGAAACAACATTGAAAAATTGCTTTTTGGGAAAATGAGTAAAATAATGCAATTCTACGTTTTTCTACGAAAAACTTATGAGCGTGAAATAGGCCCGCCACGTAAATTAAATAAATCTAAAACATTCTGAGCATACAGCAAATTAAGCATAAACCTGTTTTTTAATGTAAAAATCTACAGGTATTATACAAATAGATCGAAAAAGCTGCTTAAAAATGTTACGTTGGAAGGTAGTGTGAGTTGAGAGGCAATATTAATATACCAACAATATAAAGGAAATGATGTGATTATAATTTATATTTTATAACCGTAAATATGTATAAATAATAACAAACTGTAATAACTAATAATATACAATAAGGGGTGGTGTAGCCGCATAAACGACGTAACTATAAGCTTGAGCCTTAAATGCTTTGTGTTTATGTCATTACCATGACGGCAGATTCCTACCCTGCCAATTGCGCGCTTTCAAATAGCAATAATACTAAAATATAAAATATATTTCGACATTAATTCCAAAACCAATTAAAAAATCAAGTTTAACAAATAAAATAAATTGAAAAATCCTAAAAACAAATCAATTACCTACGTTCAGAACTTAGAACAATGTTTCTACTTTATTCGAGACAAAACTTTGAACATATTTTATTAAAATTTTGAATCAGCCCCATACAAAATTTACTACACGTAGTCATTAAAAAAAAATATATTCAATTGATAGCACAATATTTTGATCAAAATAATGCATCTAACAATGCGATTCGTTATACGGAAACCGTTCTCGAAGAAATACAATTGTTACATTTTAACTGAGATAGCAATATGAAATTTCGACAGTCAACCTAATGGAATAACGATCCATAAAATTATAAACACTAAAATATATGTAGTGTAAATTAGAATTCGAGCGAAATCACGCGCTATATATTATAATATTATTTATATGCCGACATGCCGTGTAAACGGCGGTGGCAAAAGTGTCGCGCAGGGTGGTCCCCGCCGCATCTACCTCGTCGATATATTATAATGATATAATGTTAGGCACCTACCGCACTACGCAAAATTCACGCACGCGAATCCACGCATCACGCACGGACGCCGACGAACGGCGTTTACGCATATTATTATACGTTTCCTGAGCGTATGTGTATACGACAATATATATTGTATGTGGGCCAACACGTGCCCACTCGTTGACGCGTACGCGCCGGCACTTCCGCAGACCTCCGCCGACGTTTTTCAGGGGTCGCAGTCGTCGGCCCGGGCCACCGCCGCGTTAAGGGTTGCGACGCGCGTGCATTACTTTTACTATTATTATTATTATTATTATTATTATTATTATTATTATTATTATATTGTACGCAGACCACCTCTGAGCGCCGCGATTTCGTATTGTTTGTTTATTATTATTATTATTCGAGATACGATCGAGCGACGGTGATGATGATATAATATCATAGCGCCGAACCGTGCGCGCCACAAAGCGAGCTAAACGACACGCGAGTCGTGTTATTATTACCATACAAACTTTTGTTGGACAAAATAATATATAATAAACGCACCACCCCATTAACGCGCTGCACACGACGGATCACGTAAGACCTTTAGAATTTTGTAAATTGCAGATTTCGCGAGGGTTTCGTAATATGCTTGTCTTCTTTATAATATTGTAGGTGTATATGGGTTATTGTTCTGTGCGTCTGTTGTGATCGTGTGACTTCTGAACGATTCGACTGATTTCGGTAATGGTTAAAGCTATTCAACACAAACGTCGAAATGTGTAGCAATATACTAACAGCTATTTTATATATTACAGGAAAAGTGTATGGTTGGGGTAGGTTAATAAATTATAAATATATAAAAAAATACCAGACCGATTATGACAAAAAACAATTGAGAATATTTCAAACCGAAACAAAATGAAAACGATAGATAGTTCGGCTATACATGTTAATAGAAAGTTATAAAAAAAATTGTTTTTTTTATGAAATGATGCATAATATGCAAATCCACAGTTTTTAATAAATTGACGCGAAATGTTGCACAAATATATTATTATGGATCTCAGATCGGCCGAAGGAATGTAAGAATAAAACCACAGGATTTTAACAGCAATTAAATATTAAAGACGAGGGCGCAAGGTGTATTGTTTAGGCATATCGATTATAAAATCAAACTAACGGTCACCTATAAGATGATTTTATTCATCTAAATACATTAAGAAGTCGATTACTATTCTTATGTACTTATTTATAACATTTTTGTTTGTATAACCATATTTTTAATATCAAATTCTAGGCCTAAAGATCAAGGGTACAGCCAAGGGTACAGGGAAGAATTTCCTCATCTCTCTCCGTATTCCTGATTATATAGCTAACAAATATATTAACGTTTAACAACATTTTAAATTGTGATAACAATTTAAAAATACACTTGGTTGCACCTCCCTCTCCCTTGATAAAATGTCTAACTACATCCTCCCATAGATGATGGCTGAATATATAGCATCAAATTATAAAGGGTCATGATATTTTTCTTTAACTCAAAATAAATCTAGAAATAAAACTATCTCTATAATTTATGTTATAATAATAATTTCAATTTAATAACTTCATAATATTGCCTTATGTAGTTATGTTAACACTTAACTTTGAAATTGTTTGTTCAGAAACTTCAAGTTGTAACAACAATTTTGCTTATAACAATGAGCAGGAGTAACAAATTACAATTATAATCTATTAAGTAGTAAGTATATGTTTAATAATTGTACAGATTAATTCAATTGTTCTCAGGTATCATCTTTGCACTCATGACAATAATAACAAATAATACATCATAATTACTATAGAATGAAACGGTTATAAGGTATCCACCATCTAAGTGTTATTGATTAAAGACATTTTATTTTATAGGTATCTCATTTATTTTATGTATTACTCATGTAAAACAATATAATTGTTGAAAAGTGATACAAAATATACGTAAAATATACCTATAAGAATTTAAATTATGTACTTATTTGTTTGATATAGCTAAAAACATTAATTTTAAGAATTAGTTGGTCGTTTTATCAAACAAAGTGGTATGTATACTATGCTGATAAAAAATTGTTTATGTACCGCTATCACTTCGTTACATGAATAGTATCATGTCAACACTTGTTCTAGGGATATTGTAAGATCGATTTTGATAACCATAATCAAATTCTAAATCATTTAAAACCACGTTTTTTTTACTGATAAAAAATTAGCTGAAACATGTTATACCATAAAAATCCTGAGAATACGAGGAGTTTAACTGGTGGCTTCTTTGGACCCCACAATTATCTCAATCTTTAGATTCAAAATTAATGTATGAGCTTAAAGGGTTAATATTAATCATACAAATTACTCATTGCAATCTACCACCGTTTCATATTTTATCCCTGAGCAACTCCATGCAATACAGCTATGGTATTGTAAATTATTCTACTATGTGCAATTGTGCAAGGTGTAAAGAAAAAAATGCATGTTTCTACTATAGATTTTCTATAATTTTCACTTTATTCTATCGGGATACCCGAAACTGCTTGTAGTTTATATACTGGCCGTTTAACATTTAATTATTATAAAATATTTTCAATCCATATTCCATGGTAGAATTACTTGTATTAAATAAAAATCACCTATTTTAGGGTTGTAATTTATCAGGTATTTGATGTTTCAATATAACTTTTGTATAGATTTAAATTCATATCAAATAGCATCCATTAACTATCAACCAATAACCATATTAATTATCTAATTTAAAATGAAATACCTACATGTTTAATTTAAATGATGTCCATATTCAATTAAACATTCAAATGTTATTTCTAACAAATTTACATGTGATTTAAAAACATTTCAATAGTTTATATAGTTAGCAAAATATTATTATTTATGAGTTTATGACTAAAAAATTATGAAATTAGTTTGTGTTCTTCTTTCATTTTACGATTACTTTATTATCAAATTTATTTTGTTCAAAAAGATCTCCAGACAAAAAAATCATAGATATCCCTTAGTGTTTATGGACTTGGAGTTTAGGTTTCAGAACTTACGTAGCTATAAAGAACATTTGATATGGTTAAATATTTTTATTTTTATATCTATGTAAGACTATTCAACTTTATGATTGATTACCTGATTTGGGTTAGTTAAATATTAGGTACCTACTTTTAAGTATCACGGCGTATTATAGTTAAGTACTTGTTTAGAAGTTTGAAATGATATATAAATAAATATAAGTTCGTAATATTATTAATATTGATCATCATCTCCAAACGAGATGATCATAAATTAACTAATATATATTATTTCTGATAAAACTTTATGACATCACTATAATAATTTAAACAAAGCAAACTATAAATATTTTCTGAAAATAATTTATTGGTAAAGTAAAAGATCATTATTGAAATATTTATATTTATTGGTGTAATACGTAGTACAATTAATTCTGCAAGGTAGGTAGTATAGTAGCATTTTTTACGAAAACTTTAATATTTAGGTAGTGGTACCATATATTATCAAAACAGCAGTAAAAAAACATACATATCTTAAATTAAAAAAAAAGTATTCTATTTATTAATTGACATAATTTTATAAAACTATATTATAAAGACACCATCGTTACTTAAATTTAAATGAACGCAATTTGTTAATTCCTGCAGTAGCTGTTATTATAATTATTATAAATCAGATATTTGTAATCACTTGGCATTTAATAGGACTTAACAAAATTAATTTATAAGAAAATACTGAAACACTGATAAACGCCAGTGATTTCACTGATCTTTAATCAATGACAATTATTTAAACCTAACTACACTATCATATACTAAATTATACTGAATATACTAAATTACAATCTGTTGAAAAAAAAAATCAGAAATGTACTTATGTTTTCAACATAATTTATATCAGATAAACATATTAGTACTGCATAAGAATAATATTTACGCTAACTACGTGCTACAAGATATAAATTTATGAAAGCAGCAATAATAACGCCTGCGAGCTGTACATAATAGTTACAAGGCCATCTATATAATGCACTATCTAAATTACAATTATTCAAGATTCGTTGTTTTACTGGCTGTATAATACCATAATATGTTTCAATTATTTAGACGGGATTTGATTAAATGTAATATGTCATATGTGTGAGGACTGAGGATATAATACATAAAACAATGTTTGCCTATACTAAAAATCTTCTAGTGCGTAATATTATATTATGTGTATATGATGATTATTATGTCAAAATAACTATAGAAACACTTTTTAACTAATTACATTAAAAAAACTTGATATTTTGTTGTGTGTGGAAATACACAATTTACTTCTAGGTAATATATTTTATTTTTTTAATTAATTAATTAAATACATTTTTTTTTTAATATTTTTATGAGTAACTTAAATGAACTGCTTAAAAACCATCGAGTTAAAATTATTTTTATTTTAACCTCTGTAAGTATGATAACAAGGTGCTGGGTCACTTCCAACTCAACCGCTGTCCTAGTTCAAAAATATTTGCACTAATTGTATTGCAATTATACTATACATACGTCACCCATGAGACCCAGCGTTAATAATATTTATTATAAATACAACATTGAATATATTATACATAAATGTAATAAGAGTAAGTCGTTGGGAGAAGATAGCTATGGAGGGGCATACATAATAAATTAATACATAAAAAAACCTAAAACCTTTAAAAAACGCGATAATATTCCCCGCTAAGGGTGCAGTCATTCCATCATTCGTTTAATTTATAGTAAAAAAAACATAGAAATATTGACCCTTATGTTATAATAATATCCCATATTGATATTATTGGTGGATGCGGCCTTGTGGCTTGTCGAATGGACTGTAAAAAATTTTAATGGAATTCATTGTATCCACTATAACACTATATTAAACTCGTAAGTCGTATGCATAGGCGAAACTACACCAGTGTTTTTGGTTGTGCACAAATTGTAATGAATTCCCAGACCAAAAGACCTTACCTTAGTCCTTAACTAAGTATATTATATATTATATTAACAATAATTTCAAATGTACATGTATGTACTAAATTTTAATATTTAATATGACTGAAACAGTAACAAAAAAAAAAAAGAAAATTGTCACAACTGTTTTAAGTACTTTTAACAGGTTTTGTCCGTCTCATACCTGCAGTATACCAAAGGTATCATAATATCAAACTTATGAGCATCCCTAGTGGCCTAGTTAACCCCCCCCCTCCTTATGTAACAAAATTATCAACCCCCTTCTCCACCACCACCAAAGCAAAATCCTGGTTATGCCACTGTTGTAATATAATAACAAATGGAAAAATTATCATTAAATATAATATTGTTGATATTAGTTTAATAATAATAACGCAGTAAAATCAACAGTAACATATTTCAACGTTAATTATTTTTGAAACTAATAATTTGATAGCGACATTTTACTACTACTCATAAGTCGTACCTATTTCTGCATCTTAATAATTTTACAAGCCAACAGTGGCAGTGTGAGGTATACCATGGTTAGTAAGTTGTAAGAATAAAATTCAAAACTTAAAACCATCAAATGTATTATGCGTACTATTGAGTAGATCCGCGCGTAGACCTCAAAAGTTTAATAAATAAGACATTTATTTCACGAAAGACTTATCAACATTCATATTACTCGTTCGATAGGTACTCTATTGGTACCTACAGGCATTCTCATCGTCCACCTCTTATCTCTATAAAAGTATCAACTTAAGGCCTAAGGCTGTTGAAAGCGAACCATTTTTAAGAGGTTGGATTTAAGCAATATCCTATATCCATCGTGAGTGAAGTGTGACTGTGTGTGTAGTGACTGATCATTAGTGAGTTCCCCTAACACCTTATGTAATTAAAAATAAACTATAGCTAAGATTCTTGGAAATCCGTAAAGTAGTTACACGCAGTCACTATATTTTTCGATCAAAAAAGTTTCGACGCGAAAAACTCAAAAAACAGTTGTAGGTAGATAAATTCACCCAGTACCAAAAGAATGATTTTAATTTTGAAAACATATTTGAATTCCTTATTCTATTTTCTAGGTTATGTTAAAAACGGATTTTCAATTTGTTTTTAAATTTAATTAGTATACTACCAAATTAATTTTCTTTTTTTTTCAATTTTCTTTTACTTAAAAGAGTAAAGAGTAAGTGTTGCTGAAAAAAAAATTAATTCCCAAAAATCCAAGATTTTCTAATATTTTTTTAAAATTAAAATTGGACTTCTAGAAATATATTTATTTTTCTTCCGCTTATTGGTCTAAATGCACGAAAAAACGACTTGCTTTTGACAGCCTTGAATATGAAAGTCTGTCTCTACATGATTAACGATAACGACTTTAATAGACCTTAATAGTAGATAATGGATTTCAAGAGTTAATTCCACAAGTAAACCCAAAGTCGCGGAAAATGTAGTGTTATTATTTGTCAAGATATAACAAAATGTTCAATAATTATTGTTCGATGTTAAACTATAAAATAATTTTAATACGTATCACAATAAGGACGATGGTGCGTTTAGTGGATATTCGACAGTTGGAACACTCAACGAAAAAAATTTCTTCTAACAGTGGAGATCGCAAAATCCCACGAAGCGACGGCGCTTAGCGACCGATCCGTCATCAATGTTTCCGTTTGCGACTTGCCTATCGGTCAACACTGTTCAACATTTCAAATGTTGATTAAATTGGACATTTAAACCCGTAATAACAATTTTAGTTATTTTGTTGTAGTTTAATAAACATCGTTAGTACGGACTTCAAAAATCTTCCGATCACGGGGTAACAACAAATGTTTACAGCTGCCACTTGTTTTTTGATTTTCACGTTTAAACCAAAAGTTAGCAAATAAGAACATTTAGCATATGAATACATTGTAGTAATATGTGAAAAAATATTTTCATAAAATAAAATAAATTGTATTTACATTTACATTATATTAAATTGTAATAATTTGTATATTTGTATATACGTGGAAATTAATTTTCAGTATAATTAGTTGCGCCATCTAGTATCAATTTAAGTGTGTATTTAAACTGTCCACTAGAATGCGCGCGATAATACGAATTCGAGTGAGTGGTAATCTAATATTATTATTTTATATTTGTCATTTATAAATTACTGCTTTTAAATTTTTAATACAAGAATTCGTTTAAAATAACTTCTTTGCCCCACTATTTGAATTATCGATGAGAATATTAAAATATTTTATTAAAAATAAATTGCAAAAAATTTAAGGGGGCACCCGGGTTTGAACCGGGGACCTCTCGATCTGCAGTCGAATGCTCTACCACTGAGCTATACCCCCGCGATGTTCTATTGTCGTTATGTGAGCTAGTTAAGTATGTGTCAAAGTAATTCTAAATGTTCACAATAACAATAAATTATATTTAACCATAAAGATGCATTATAAATTCTCAACAATGCACTAACAAAAATGAACTAATCATTTTTTATTTTTGATGATTTTGATACGGATTCGAGTATAAATTTGGTATAATAATAATAATGCCCTTTTTTCAAGATTGTACTCACCTCTCCACCACTTCTATTTCTATTACCTTAAAATTTCTCTTTTTGATCGTGTTTTTATTACTAAAAGTCCTAGGTATCTATCTCACACCCACAGTTTCTTTTGCTCTCTACTCTAACATCTCATCTAGCTCATCGTATACTTGATATTTTCACCTTAGTCCAAACCATTCTAGAATATAAGGTACCTATAGTGATGTGGCATCCAATCCTGTCGCTTAACAAACGAATAACTATAAGAAAAGAGCTATTAAAAAACAGATTTCTATCTATGCTGTCTTCAAATTAAAATACGAAAAATATACGAACAATATAATAGGTATATTTATTTATTTATTTCATACGAAGAACATTGGCACATAATACAGTAAAAAAATAATATGTATAAAATATGTCAGCCTATGTAATAATAATTATTATCATTATATATAAATAAATTGTATGATATTATTGTATGATAGTAATTTATTTTATTATTAGGAATTAGTATACTAGTGACCTGGTGTATTATAGTAGGTTAAATTCATTATTAACGAAAAAATTGCATTTTAAAAGTATCATTGTAAGTATCAAATATAATAATATATTTTTAAAGTTTCAACTAGGAATAATACTTTTAATTTTTAAATTACAATAAAATAACTTAAATCTTTATTTTCGTTTCAATATTTAATTTCGTCCAAATTTTGAATTAAAATTCCAATAAAAAAACCTTGTTTATATATTGTGTATAGATTTTTTGATTACAGTATAAACTACTTACGCGGAAACTTGTTTTCAATTTTCTTGTTTTGGATACAAAAATTAAACATCTTATACATTTTTAACTACAAAATAATTTACAAATAATGATATATTTTGTCAATATTTTAATTTAAAATGCTTATAAAAATATAGTGCATAATATGTATATTTAATATTTTTAAACTAATATTGTAACAATGTATACGAGCCTTGTTTTAAATTTTCAAGCTTTTTGACCGAATGTACCTATACAATTTTTTTGACATTTATTGAAAAAAAACTGAAAAATTTTAAATTTTCGTAGACAGCTAAAAAAGAATAATCATTAGCTGTTAATTTCAAGTATCTACAGTCATTCGTTTTTTAATTAGATAGGTACAACAAAATAAAGAAACCGTTTCATAAAAAATCGAGCGAATGCCTATCCGATGTAGTAAAAATTTGAATTTCAAATATTCGTAAAAATTGAATTTTCTTTTCCTGTAGACAAACTTATGAGGAATCTTGTTTTAAATTATCAAATCCTAGGGATAACAATTTTATGAATTTCTAACTCAAAATATTTTATAAATATTCATGATTTTAGAGAATTTTGTAAAATTCTAACTTCAGATCCTCATAAAAAACTATTTACGCTCAACTTTTTTTTAATTTAACACTTACAAAAACTTAAGAGGAACATTCTACTGCTTTTTCAAGTTTTTTGACTGAGCAAAATTTTTTTATTGACATTACTTAATATAAAAAAAATCTAATACTAATGGACAATTGCATATGTCTATAAATTAGTCAAAATGAGTCAATATATTTTTTAAATTTTATTGGGCATAGGAAAGTAAGCCAAAATAAAAATTCAGTGAGCATTTCATGTATTTAAGGTCTTCGTGTTTTTGTTTTTCAAGTCGCTTTTGAAAACTAGACTGAGATTTTCGAATTTTGGACTCCCGAATGCACTAATTGTCTAATTAGATTCACTTTAACGCTAGAAAAGATACTGCAGAAGTTGAAAATCGAAGCATTATTTCGACAATTTATCTAGTGCACAGACATACAAAAAAAACACACTCTGTAAAATCAATACTTTCGTTGATCCACTCAGAATCTAAAATTGCTCATCTTGGCACAACCTAACCGTATTAGAACATAAAATTGGTTAATGTCGATTGTGTATTAAATATACCGATATTTTTTTTAAAGTTAGAATTGCGTCGTAATTGAAATATGAGCTCATACGCCCGGACAACTCACACTAAGTGCATGCCCGAGTCTGTCCAAGCAAGCTTCAGGGCCCGTCCAGTCCAGTCCATACAGAGTTCTACTGCATATCTACCCAAAATAGTATAGGTTATAAAAAAATGGCCCAAATGTGTTAGGTCCAATAAAATGATGACCCAGTGTATTATTAGTTATTACAAATCTATGCAGTAGCTATATATACGGCTGTATACAAATGCACAACATCTGATAATACTTCATTCAAGTTTTGCATAGTGCAGTGTTGACTTGTTTGATTTGTTACATCATGATCATTGTTTACCAATTAAGTATTGACTATAATTGGCCATTATCATATTGGGTATACGTTTATTTGCCCGTTGGCTGTTGTTCATCAATAGTATTTGAATTCGAATTTTACTATTGGACCTATTTTATCTAGCTATCTTTTACAAATAATTAATAATTGTTTCTGCCGTGGTATTTACTTGCTGCATATGTTTCTATATTATTAACTGGTGCAGTAGTGCGGCAGCGACACTGGTTATTTCGTATGTCTGGCCTGAAATATTATCAGATAGATAGGTACCTATTTCAAACTTATATATAAAAAAAATCTGTCGACGAACCACGAATAAAAATAAAATTTCCAGATGTTTATACTAGTATTTTATGTACAAGATACAATTTTTAAAATATTTTGAGCTATTCATAGGTATTTGCTTATTTTTTATTATTTTTTTTTTCTATAAATGTAGATTAAAAAAAAACATACAAGGTTCCTTATCTTATAAGTTGTTGATAGAAATCAAAAAATATTAAAGATACATATGCACAATTTGTATAAACATTAAAGGTTCTATTTTGACAAAATTTCTTCAAATTTGGGAAATTTGTCAAACTATTTTATAGTTCAAATTTATTGTGTTCAATTTATAAAGTGAAGACTTGCAAATTTAACAAGAGATGCTTTATAAATAATTTATACTGGAACCAACAATTTTAAATAACATATAAACTTGGATAAATAAATAAATTAAACATTATATTTAATGATAATAAGCTGACAGACCGTTTCCGTTCAGAATTGGTTTTCGTATGCATTAATTTATTATTGAATTCAAATTGAGCATATCCATTACAGTGACTTATGAATGATAATGATAAGGTACACTCAACTTCTTCCCAACAGAAAAGTTATCTAATATCTATACTTTCCCTTTTTAGTTTTTTATATATATATTTGTATGCTTAGGTCTACAAGTGATCTTAACAACATGTTGTTAATGTTCTTGGCATGGATTAATTTTCCTTAAATACTTTAATATAGCATATTACTGTGAGACATCAGTTATATATTAGGTACTTTAAAAAAAAAATGAATTTGTATAATTATAGGAATAGGAAAAAATAAACTCCGTTATATTTTGAGGTGCTATGGAACGGCGAACAAAGAAAAAAAACCTACAATTATCATTTCCATTGCATATTCATTTATAAATTATTTTTCATATTTATCATTAAAATCCACTATTTTAATATGAGCAGAGATGAAATATACAGTATATATACAGTTTATTATATTATAGTATATTTAATTTATGATATGAGTAACTTACTAATTCCAATCCCCTATCCACGTAATAAATTATTTTATTTTTAAGTATAAAAATAATATTATACGTTTTTAGGAATTAAAAATGAATTAATAAAATATATGGAGTGTGATGGTTATAAAAATCAGTTAGTGTGCATAATAATGAGAGGATAACTACTCACTTTATCATAAATATTTACCAACCACACTCAAGCGATAAAAGTATTATATTACAAGTGGTTGCTAGGTATATTATTCTTGTTTTATTTATAGTTAGATTGAAAAAAAAATAATTATATGAGTAGACACTTATATTATCACGTAGTTTGTTATTACTTTATTATTTAATTTTATAAAAATAGACATAATGCTGAACCTCGTGTATTCCTAAAAAAAGAATTTTGTTTATTTTGAATTTTAATCCATATTTCAATTTTTTTTTTGCTTGAATCCGAGTTGTGACGTAAATTAGATATTACATTTAAATTAATTTCAATCATTAAAATATATTTATCATGGCAATCGTTCGGAGACATATTTTTTGGCTTCTAGTCAAGTGGTAACTTATTAGACATGTACGTGAGTGTTTTATCTTTTTAGATTTCAATATAACCAATGCCGATGAAATGTACATAAAAGCTTTAGTGAAACTCATTATAACGCTGATAAAAAGCTTTATAACTTATAATATTTAAATCTAAAATCCTGAACAAGCAGTGTCGACTAAAATGAAATCAATAAAAATGTTCTTAATCTAGGTGAAGGTTGTTTTTAGTTCAAAATGATAAAGTTTAAAATAGGGAGTACAAAAAAAATAAATTTATAAAAATAATATATATTTTATTAGAGAAAATCTTAAATGAAACTAAAAATTTAATTTTTAAGTATTAAATGTGTAATTATTATATAGGTATTGGTGAGAATAAACACCTGTTATAACAACAAACTCACTCAATATTATTTATTTACTTTTTATTCATAAATATTTATATGAATAGGTAGGTATGTACCGGGTTGAAGACTTGCAGTTAGTCCACGTTATTTCTCTACTTTACGCAAATAATGGAACTAAAATAATGAAAAAAAAACGGTATCATAATTATTATGGTAAAACCAAAGTTCAGAACCTTAAATCGACATATATTATAATCAATATAGAAGTTATATAGTATAATATTATAGCGTACAATGTATAGGTATATTATAATCAAATATCTTAATTAGGTCAAACTCGTCGTTGGAGCTAATTAAAAAAAAAATGCCTATAACCTAATCTATAAAACAATGTAGGTAATATACTGTTTATATGATTTAAATTGTTTATTAGTTATTAGTCAGAATATGGCATGATACATGAATAATGGTGAATAAGACTGTATCACTCAATAAGACTTATATAATTTAGTTTTATGTACAATAAAATAAACAAGAATATAGCGAGTACTGAGTACCTATAGTGTTCTTAAACTATTCAACAAGTACATTCCTGAGAGATTTTAACTTAATATAAGAAAGATAACATAGTAATTTATCAATTGGTGTTGGTAACTGTTATTGTTGTATACTATTATATAGACAATTATGTTAAGTGTAATAAATCTGAATAATCGTATTAGTAAAATTAAATTTACATTATGTAAACATGTGGCGTTCTATCAACGGTACATCACATAATTACCGAATATATAAAAAATACCAACACTTTCGAAACCAATGCCACATCTCTGAATGAATTTGGCAAGCTCTAGAACTTAGGAACCCATAATATACCAGGAACATTATTTCATTTCTTAAAAATTTGAATCGTACTACTTAATTTTAAAAAAGATTAAAAGATTACATCTATTCTGTGCATGTCGAAGTGTTGGTTATTTAATCGTCTTACTGGTTTTCATAAGATATTCAAATTAGGGATAGACTGATACTAGAGAACCGATATTTTATATGGACGGTACCGATTTTTTTTTGTAACTGAAATAATATAAAATATAATCCGATAAGGTAAAAAAAAAAACAATACATTAGCATAATATCATACAATAACAATATGTATTATATTCTGTTATTATTATTTAATATTTATACTATAAGTTATACTAATATTATTTTTATTTGAATTGTATTCATCATAAAAAGATTTACTTTAAAATTTGAACAGTTCTATGTATTATTTATTGCTTAGTTAATAAATTGTTAATTATTTAAAATTAACGTAGTTATCTATCTATTAATGGTACCTATAGCATATATCGAAGTATTGGGTACGGGTAAAAAGTGGTATCGGGCACCTATATCAAATTAAAATATACCGGCTTGTAAATATTGACCATGTTGTGATTGGTGATTTTAAATACAAAACTATACAATTTTAAGCTAAATAATCAAAATATCTTCGAACATGAATGCGATTGTAATGAATACTTAATGATTAAAAATAGTAACAACTAACAAACTTGTAGACTTTCACTATTGGAATATTTTTCTTCGATACTCCGCGTATTTCTTCAGAACATGAAAACCGTACGTCAAATCACCGAACTTTTATGATCCTGTAATCTGTACATACATACAGTGCAGGCACTATAAATGTACAACTGTACTGGGGTCCTCATATACTCACAGGCATTCTCAAATTTATTTATATTTCCTGTTCATACGATTTTTTCAAACCAATATTATAACATAATAAATGACAAATTACGACAATCGACAATCATATTAATAATAATTGTTGCGGCTGTCGAACATTATTAACACGGACACACGTGTTTCCAATTATCTTTCGTACAGTTACTTAATATCGGTTACCCGTAATGTGAATTGTAATGTTATTTTAATATTATACACGTTTGCTTCTGACTTTCGTACCTACACGAATTAGGCGGGGACAAAGTATTATTATTTACACAGTACACACGAAAACACGAAGAAAGCATCGACATGTTTTCAAGTGTACCGATATTCAAATATCTATCGAAGACGGTGGTTATTCGATAAGGCCTTAACCGACGTGTACGTTTATGAGCTGTAGACACCCACAGTTGTACTTTCCGAACGTTTTTCGATTCGAATGTAAGAGAAGAAAAATAATAAAAATACTATAAAAACTAAAAAGACTCGACCGATTGAACGACCCGCGTGGACGATAAATTATTATAATAATAGTCTGTGGCAGTGGCGTCGGTGCGCGCGCGCTCTCTGTTGGAACAGCCGTTGCGAGTGCGATCAAAGTCTCGCAACGCGGACGAACCGACGGCCGCCGAACCGCACCACCATCCGCCGCGGCGCCACACACCACTGCGGACTGCGCAGTGCGCGACAGTCGGACCGGTACCGCATGTAGTGGTCGTTGTTGTTGCTGCGCGTTCAACTGTTGCTTCAGTCGCTGTTTACACCGTGGCACACGTGTTATTACCACCGATAATATCCGCGTGTATAATAAATAGTCATATTATTGATAATAACATTAGTTTTATATGAAATTCAAACGCCACCGTCTCTCCCAGTCGTCTCCGACAGCAATCGATAAGTCCGGGGAGTGGGAAGGTTTTCGTTCTAATAAGTTCCGTCTCGCCACCGCGGCGATCGTACCTCAACCGTAGGTCATTCGGTCGTCGTTTTCTCGCAATCACGGTCACGTCCGCGAGGCATGCTCGCCCGCGAACAACAGTGGCTGCCTTTATGAGACTGTGTTTCGGCCAGTGGTGTATCCCGTGGCCCGGCCGGAATAGGACGACCACGATTACCGGCGTGCCGACGACCGACGCGTTGCCTCTGCCGGAAGACTACGACTACGACAACGACAGCGTATCGTCGGCAGTAGACGTGTTGTCCGCCGCCGAAGAACCGATGACGCGAGCGCTGCAGCCGACCGACGCGTCGTCGTCCGCAGGTAAACGCGACGACGATCATGCTCGATAATAATATTGGTTACAATGATATTCGCTCACATTTGATGATGCATTATGTATAGTATTGTTTATTTGTGCTATTGCCGTTGACGTAGACAGAAAAATCGTAATAAAGAAACAACTAGGAACATAAGTACTAATAACTAATAACACGATAAAAGGGCGTTCGCCGCCGCCGGCCGGCCGACCGAATCCGTTGCACAAGGTAACTCAGCTGTCGGGTAACAATCGCACAGGTTCGCGCGCGAGTTTGTGTGTGTGTGTGTGTGTGTGTGTGTGTTGGAACGTCGTCGTTGGGATTTTTTTCTTTACATAATAACATTGATTATAAATATAAAATAGTATATACTATTTATAAGTCTTAAGTGTGTCGTGTTTGTGTGTGTGTTTTACATGCTATCAGTCGTCGCGGCGATAACAAAACGTACATATTTCGCGCACCGCATGACGGACTCGGTGGCTGGCGCGCACGTATGTGTTTTGCGGCGCAGTGATCGTGTTTGTGAGCCGCCGAGCCAATGCTATAATAATAATAGTAATAGTAATAATAATAAAAATATAAAAACACAATATTTTCGTTCTTGGCGGCGCAGCGGCGGTGGCACTACGGCACTCCCTTCCCCCGCGCTCGCCGGCATCGGTACCCCCTGCACCCACCCCGCGCTCGACGACGCCACCAGCCGTGAAAAAAACACCTAAGTATAATCTCGTCGTACACTCTTGCGTATACAACACTACTCTCGTAGCATCGTAGGTACCCACATATTAATATTATTATCGTGGTGGTTGTTGTTATTGTTATACCATGTTCGATTATGGTATGGAAATGATGGGCAAACGGACAATGGGTAATTTATGGCCAGTGTAGTAACTAGTAGGTAACTGGTGGACGGTGGTGCGCATTAATTGGCGGATTTCCTGAATAATGTCCGTGTCATGAGCTGATTATTGGCTATTAAAATCGTATTACTGTAAATCTTATTTGTGTACGTGCCCGTGCACAGTTGTGCATACTGTGTAGTGTGTACGGCCGTGACTACTTCATATTTTTGATCATTGATAAGATGTATTTGGCGAACCGTTTGGTATAATATAAATAAATACGTTCGGTGATTGTGTGGTATTCACAAGACCAATTGAGTCGACCAATAATATAAATATGAACATACAAACAGCACAGTATGCAGATCGGTAGGGACTTACACTATAGATGTATAACGTATTATTGTATATTTTTTTTCAAAACTAAAAGAAATAAGGCTAAATAGTATGACAACCGACAAGCCCTTCTCCACCATCATCAAATCCTGTGTACACCACTGAACTCTAATGTGAACTATGGTATATACATTTCCATTTTTTATTTTTATTTTTGTTATCAATATTTATAATATACCTAAATTGATTGAACATTTAGTATTGTTTTTAAATTTGAAAATGATCAATTAATTATGATAAAATTAGCCATTAGCCAATAGGTATTATGAACTAATTAGGTATCGCATGAATTTGTAATTGTATGTATTTAACAATGTGCAACCATTGGCA
The DNA here is from genome assembly GCF_001856785.1 of Myzus persicae. Taxonomy (NCBI): domain Eukaryota; kingdom Metazoa; phylum Arthropoda; class Insecta; order Hemiptera; family Aphididae; genus Myzus; species Myzus persicae. Next base: position 1,342,309 of record NW_019100468.1, read on the forward strand.
AATATCCAATACAAAGTAAATGGTTAAATATATTTAAGTTTTTCTCATATAATAAAGTATTAAAAAAAAATTAAGATGGTTCAGTACTTATACGTTTAACCTAAACATCGATCAAATAATTTATACAATTTCAGAGTTTCGTGCAAAGTGTTTATACTTAGACACTATATAGTTCTTCAGGTTTCTCTCACTCAGTCACTCCACTCTCGGCAAATTAAAAACTCTTAGATCGGGACTAAGATGAAAATAAAACATCTGAAAAACTCTTCTATTAGGTGATAATTAGGTAATGATTTAAGTATTTAGATAGGCACTTAAACAAATATAATTCTAGATTTGTTGTTATTCTACCAATAACTTTTAGAGATATTATTTGTAATCATAATAATCATCAGCATATAAAATATAGATGGAAATTTTTATAAAAATATTCAAATACCTTTAAAATACCTTTAAAATATGGCTTATAATTTTTAAAATTCATATGCACATATGTATAGTCAATTGTATAACTCTATTAAAAAAATAAACTATTGCGAGTTTGATTTTAACATAAATAAATTTTTAAATACAGTGGCGTACTCAGGATTTTTCAATGGCGGGAGTGGGCTTCAAAATTAACTACAATTAAATTTTTTTTGTCAAGTCAAGAAATTTCAGAAGTTTAGGTGTGGTGTTTTAAAATGTTTGTACAACTTCAACTTTTCTACCTAAGCTCTGATCATAAACTTAAATGCAGATTTTTGGAAGTAAATTGGACCTAGTTGATACTTTTGGTATGGTGAAATTGAAAATAATCAGTACATTTAAAAATAATAAGTAAACACAAAAATATAAAAATAAATGAAAAATTGTTAATATTGTTTGGTAACCTTGATTGTCTGCTTTCTTTTGAATTGTATTTGATAAATTGTATTTTTTTTTTAAAGGGTCAATAAAAAATTATTCGTTTGGTCAAAAAGCTTAAAAATGTAATACAAAGTTCTACATAAGTTGTTATTATAGCTGCTTAAAACATTAACGATACATAGGCACAATTTTTTTTATAAGCATTTGTAGTACACATTTTTACAAAACCGCAATTAATTTGAAGTTAAAAATGTATAAAATATTATACTTGTATAGTTAAGGCTTAAAAATGTAGTCCAAGGTTTTTCGTACAAGTAGTTAATTTTTTACTTTTACTAAAAAATTACTGATGATTTTAGAAAAATTAGTATGCAACTACCATGTATTTTATAAATGAATTCAACCTACCTAGGTATATACTGTTATTTATTAGTTATGGGCTCCGGTAAGACCTATATGAATTTACATTTTTGCTTACTAGTTGACGAAAGTTGAAGTTTGATAATTATTTATAATTAAAGTAATAATAATACGGCCAATGGCGGGAGGTGCTTCAGCCTGTAAGACCCCCTACGTACTACACCGCTGGGCAGATACATGTTTGCTCTTTATAGGTTGGGTAAAATTTTTTTTTACTTATATTTTGAGTTACATTGGCTACGTTGCCTTACAACCGATTATATGACCGAGTTACAGTCCCAGGTTGCTTCAACAACTGATGCATAATTATAAATACGTTACCAAGGCAACCTCGTTGATACATTTTTTTAAATCATGTCCATGATGCAGTGTATTTCGTGCAGTGAAGAAAATATCAATTGTCTTAAAGAGTTTTTACATCTATTTGATATACCGATGTACAATAACTACATTATACTTTCCACTAAACATTTAGTTTGAATATTTAGAAATTCCGGAACATCCTAACTTTGATTATTCAAAATTAAAATCAAAAATCTTAAAATGTTAACAACCGATCTCAAGTAGACGTTAAACGAATTCAGATAGGTTTTTTTAAATATTATCGCATTATTAGTTCAACCATTAGGATGGACAAAAAGTACATACAAATAAACATAACTTTACAATCTACAAACATTGCTTACCGTTCGCGTGCGTAACGACTTGTAGATGCGCATACAGGAGCGCTCTGCTATTTCTTTTACACACAATAACACACACTAAAGAATAATGATCATTGATCACTTACTACGTATACATTTACAAGACCCTCGAGCATGCAATTTGAAAATTGCCTGTTTCGAACTCTTAAAAACGGTTCACCGCCAAACCTTTCATTCCAGAGATTCATTTAGTTGTATTATTATAATACATCGTGACGTGTTCATCAGTAACATTCTAACATCTGAGTATTTGTCATTATTCGGTTATTCAGTAATAATTTGTAATTGGGTTATCTACACATATTATATTCTGAGTTTTTATTGTAACTGTTTTTTTTTTTTATTATTATTATTAAATCAACGTTTTTTCTGTGGTATCAGAAATAGGATTTCAATAAATCAATATATGGCTAAAACTAGATATATAAATCATATTTGTACCTATATTATTTAAAAATTAATTAAAAAAATTTTTCGGGAGTTTGTAAACTTTACTTAAATAAAATAAATAAATGATAAAGGGTAACTTTATTCTTGTCGTAATAATAATAAATTACGAACAATTATGTCAATAATTTCTTCAATAGAAAATAAAATACATAATTATTAGTTGGTCATAAATTATTCATTTGTTAAAAATTAAAATTAAAATATTCTACTCAATACATATTATCATATTTAATGTTAAACTCATTGGTCATTAGACTCTTTTGAACAATTTGTGATTTTTATGCTTCTATCACTGAAATATAACCAAGATATCAAGTTAAGTGCTCAACACCCGGTCCAGTATCCTGCTTGGTTTTAATTATTCCCTATATGAGGTTTTTATTTTTTTAATATACAGGGAATTCTATTCCCTACTATAAACAAGTATAAAATATATCATGTTTTCAATAACATGGATAATTTAACAATCTTTTTTTAATTTCCTAATTGAATCCTAACAAATCTAATGAATATATTCACCCACGTCTGTCGATTTGAATAGATATAATATTATGATTTTAAACGTCGGCGTTGCATTTAGCCAACGTAACTTTGATCGAAAAACTAAAACTTGTATAATAATGTGTATTAATACTATTTCTATAAATATATTCCGTCATTTTAATTCATCGTTTTTGGATGATTATCAACGAATGAAGAGACGTTTTTGTTTGTTGAACCACGTAATCACGTTTTAAAATTAGTTTTACATAACTTCTGTAGCTGTTACCAAAACCGGTGTTTATCTCATGAACTAAACTGGTTTTCGCTGGACAACCGTTTACTATCGCTTTCTTTCACGTGTTTGTGTTTTTTAATCTTTTCTCATAATCCCTTCAAATCTCACATACTTGTGATTTTAAATAAATTATTTTTTTTACAATTTTGTTTTTTGAAGGTTTTGGTGAAGTTTTTCTGTTTAATAATATGATCTATTTTATTTCCGAGTTTTAATTAATTAATTGTTTGATAAGTAGGTAATATTTAATGAGTATAGAAACGCCTATAAAAGACATTGTATTAATTATATTACTTAATTAAATTATTATAACATTACTATTTTTTTTTCTATAATCATATTGTTATTATGAAAGATTTAATGAAGGTTTTATTCTCACTTATATTAGCATATTGCCTTAACTTAAGTTAGTATTTCTTCTTAAAATATATTGGACAATAAGGTGCTGTATATTTAGATTATAGACTGTATTTATTATTTCATAATAAACAAAAAATATTTAGTAGTTATTAATGATGCACTTGATAATGCACAGTTATACATTTTTAATATTTTACGTGGAAGTTGTGTAATAGTTAAACATAATATTACTAACATCTTGTAGTCAATGTTAAAACTGTTCAGTAGAACTGTTGAGTTCTGCTTTCGGTTACTCTTAAACATTAGTTCTCCCCATTTAATTTTCAAAATAGGGTCTTTTGGCTCAAAATTGTATTGTTATTTTTAACGATTACGCAGTTTCTATTCAGATATTAAATATATCCTCACACTGTTTCCTTTTATCTCACATTCCCCCTATCAAGTTACATGCCTTGATAATGTGTAGCTTACAATTGTATCTATACAGCCGTGATGTTTATGTGTACAGTTTGACAATGTATAAATAATATACGACTATCTAATAATATGTTCTATTTGTATATTAATTTAACGACTATTCGAGAGTTGGAATTACTGTACATCATAATATTACCGTACATAAGTATTTCTTTAACGCACGTGTTCGGGATAAATTTTGTGCTAAATTTGCATTACAAATGTACAAATTGTTATTTTACATTTATTTTTACTTCTACTTGTCTAGTTTCGTGAGGTTAATCCCCTCAGTATTCTCCAATATATGCCTATGCATTCACAGTAATAATTTAATCTATTTTGTTGTTATATTTACCTATAATTCATTAGTTGTTGCATGATTACATTGAATTACTTAAACCAAACATCAATTTATATGAAAAAGAAAGGAATGAATATAATAAAATATTGAATATTCCGGTACATTATAAAAACTATAATTTATTAAGTAAACTGATTTAAAGTTGCACAATACACGAATATGAATACTAAATAGAGCCTACTAATTATAATAATTTATAAATGTATAATATAATAAAATAAAAATATATAATTATAATATCAAATATAGTATTGTCAATAATAACACCAACCATGATTATAATAATAATATTCATTAATTTCTAACCATTAGAACAATCCAATAACTATATATACGAGTATATGCATAATTATTATAACATTTGAACTGAAGTGTACTAACTGTAAAGTTAAACATTTAGAATTACTTTGTTTTATGAGAAACAAAAAATCTAATATTTTTGCTCCTTTTTGAAAAGTTTTCATTATTAGTTTTTACTTTCTACTACAATATTTATATCTGGTCCAATTTTCTAAATGTGACATAATAAGTAATAACACTTAATCCCAGATAAAAATCTGAATCATATGAATACAATTAGTTTAACTTGGTTTTATCTTATGATTGTTTCATCTGTTTAAGGTGACACAGAAAAATAAGTTATATGTTATTTAATTAAATTATAATTACCTATCCTAATAATTGCTTATTATAGTTAATAAATAATAAAGTAATCTTGCTAGGTGTCGAACTCTAAAGTACATGTTGTTTTGGTGATGGCTGATGAGTCATACCAAAAATGATTTATTACCATAATACCGGGTATCAGGTCGACCGACTTATTGTGTATAATATGCAATATTATCAAGAGAGAAGTGTTATCTTATCTTATTTAAGCTAAAATTAAACACAACGCTTAAAATAATTTTATCTCATAGCTGCTAAGCCATTGATTGAAGGCTTTACTATTTGTTTTTACATTTTATTAATCGAATAAGTTATTCATGCATTCAATGAGTACGGCAATGGCAATGCTAATTGTTAAAATACACAAAACAACTATATCAAATACTATTATTTAAAAATTAACTGCATTTGGAGTGTACGATATTCATTTAATAATATTATAATCATATTACACAGCATAATACTATAACTCTTCCAGTTCTTATTTAAACTCAAAATAATTTGAAAATGTTCGTATGTACGTTTTATTTTGATTTGAAATGATAGTTTTATGTTGGTTGTTTGTTATTTCTTCTTATTTCTTATTTCAATAATTTTTAACGTTCAGAATTATAAAATATAAAAAATACAAGTTATTAGTTAATGTTATTAATAATTAGTATCGTAATTTATAAAGTAGGTATAACCTTAATTATTATTGCTAATGTATTTTTCTGGTGCTATTTAAAGTTAATTCAAAAATTGTATTCCAATTCAGCTTGATGAAAGTTTTCCTCTTCCAATTAAAAACAAGTGATCAACATTTGTTTATTCTACAAAGTGAATGAAGTGAACAGGATAACCTTAAAGTAGTTTTTGATTTCCGTTCGAATTATTGTATAGCTGCCGCGCCACGGTACTAGAAATTGCCTGAATTTTGACCCCTTCATACAGAACCGGCTCCGACACATTTAACATAATATGAAGATAGAACTTTACCATTTAATTGGTGAATTATAATTTTAACATTCTTTATTCATAACTCATTAATAATACTTTATAGAGTATAGGCACATAGTGCATAGAATAAAGTATCCGTAAAGACATTAAGTTTTCATTATTTGTTTATCTTGAGTAAAATATTTGATATAATTATTAACTCTTACTAATTGGTAATATTAAATTCTATCAGTGTAAAAATCAACAATTAACCTATACAATATAAAATTGTTTTTGTTGGTTGTTTTTCAGACATGGCGGCTTCAGTAGATGCTCAAGATTTGAAAACCTTACTGGAAGCAAAGGATACTTTGATTCATAACCTGGAAACGTTACTTCAGGCTAGGAATAACGAAATCCAAGAACTCCGGTCTCATTTAGATATGTTTCAAAGTGTGTTTCCGTTCAGCAATCCAGTGTCACCCACTAGTACGCTGCATCATCCTCACCACGTGGCGGCTCCTCCTGTTCATCAGCAAAGCCAAAATCTCGTTGCTAAATCTCTTACGTCGCTTCTGGATGGTATAGCCAGGCCACGTAAACAAAGGGCTCAAGGTATATCTGCTGAGCCTCAGAGCCTAAGTACTATACAAGAACTGAGCCAAAAGAAATTCCCTACTTATCCGAAAAACGACAGGTAATGAAAATTCATATTATTATAATATTATTAATTAAACAATTTAGTAAAAGTTACCCGATATTTGGTTCTAACCGATCTAATTTCACGATTCTGAATTTAAATTATTACTCGGAGAATTTCATTTACAGTATAGTTAAATCTTTAATGTCAATATTTCGCCACAATAGAAACTAAATACAATTTTGGCGTAATGGTACCTGTACTTGTAATAACTTAAAAATTAAAGAGTCAGCAACATAATGATTTAATATTATGCACACTCCGAAAAACCTCCACACTGAACCTCGATTTCAGTCACGGTTGCTTATCGCGTATCAAATACTGCCAACTGACACACACACACACATATTCTCATGTACTATGCATAATATTATAATATAATATTATCTGTCTTGTCAATTATTTTATTTAAATTTAAATATTGACATCATTATTATTATGTGCGTTATAATTATTATATAGCAGGTTGTATTTACATGCACTAAGTGACATAAGTCGCCTCAATTTTTTTGTTTCCTATATTTTGTTTCATGTGCGTCAATCGTCGTATTTAATTTTATTATAAATATTAAATACAGTTCATTCTCGGTAGACATTAAAAAGAGGTAGAAAACATTCAAATGACTTGAAGACATTGAAGAATATGTTCATCTCAAAAATGGAGATGCCATTCTCCTGAAACTTATCGAGCTTCATGGCCTCTACGATACTTCTGAATAAGCATACTGCATATTATTATATTTTACATATTTAATGAATAATAGAAAATAATGAAATATTTATCCCGCATCTCTTGTGTGCCAAAACTAGTGTAGTTCCACTCAAGTATCGATATTACGTTTTCGGTTAAATGGAGCATTACTGTTAGCATAACATTCAAAGAAAAAAAGCATTATTAGCGTGGTCTAATAATGTACAGTCCTTTTAAGTGTGCACAGACTCAACAGTCGTGATAAGGTGGTTAACAGTTACAACAAACGACTCAAAACATATGCCACAAATAGTAGAAGTCACTTAAGTTCAACGATGGCGGCTCGTCTATACCAATCAGAACCTCGTAAAGTCAAACTCTCAGAACTCTTAAACAATACATTCTACCGTCTCCAAATATACCTGAACCAAAGCCAGTGCGATTATATCACTCATTTCATTTGATTCATCCAAGGACCTATAATATAGCATACTCAAATTGGAAAAAATTTGTTTGAGCAACTGCTTGGTTCAATTCAAAAGGATGGCATAAAGAGAAAGGATCAACGTGGCACAGTATTTTTCGGAACCCGGGAATATATTATTAATGCGAGCACAAAATAGATGAATTTTTGTTGGAACTTCTTGCGATGATAAGGAAAAAGAGATTTCCAAATGTAACAAGCTCAAAAGCATAGGTCTATTCCTACAAAGAGATGATTTATCAATAGGTGCCGAAGGAAGACTTAAAAATCAGTGTTCCTAATTGTTTTACTATCAAATCACAAGGTAACAAACTTACATTTTTTGGATTAACCCAATTATGATTCCTTTACCGAAACAAAGAGCTCTAATGTCTCGCCCATTTACCATAAAATATGTAGATTTTGCTGGATCAATACAAATTCAAAGTGGTATATGTCGCGACACAACTATAAAGGCATGGATCGCAGTATTCGGATGTTTTGATGTGAGAGCTAAAGGTAAAAGATACATGGCTGAAGAAGGAATTAAATATCACTTTATCCACCATCGGCGAACATAAGCCAAATACAAAATACAGACCCTAAATTATGTGCAATATAATATATAATATACATAAAATGTGTCAATGTTGTAATAAATATTTTATTTTATGTAACCAGTGGCAATCTATACGAACAAAGAAATGTTCGTTTTTCATGAGCTAACAATCCTTGAAAAAATCCCCGTGTAAGCCCCTCTAAAAAATGTAGACAGCTTTTTTATTAATATAGATTATTATAGTTATATCCCTGTTAAATTGTTGTATTATATTTTTATTATATTCACAATATTGTTCATTCACGAATCACCACCTTCAATTATTGTATACCGTATGTCCAAAAGAACAGAGTACTTTTACACTCTATAACACAGTTACTTAAATTACTCAGTACCAATGAATACAAATAATAATAATATAATAATATAATATACAATAATATTAAAACATATTTTTGAATTTTGTTTCTGGGACATGAGACTAAACTATTTTATCATAAATTCATATGGCTTACCATCTTTAAACTTTTGTATTTTCGCATTCGCAACAACTTCACTTTTTCAGTGAACTTGGTTTTTGTGGACACAGGGCATATTGATATGGTTTTTATACATTATATTATATCGGCTCTTATAGTCAAATAATAAAGTGCCCACTCTTATTACATTATAGTAAATGCATTGTTTATGCTCCTTATAAATTGCAAGTAATTTTGTTTTGTGTTATATTTGTGGTAGGTACCACCCTTTAGGAACCTTTTTGCTCATATAGGTAAAACTTAAAACCACACATTCAGAACACACTTGTAGCTCATCAGTATTTTCCCGACGATCTGGACCACTGATCGAGCTACATAATATAAGACTGCACACACACACATACACACACACACACACCTACACACACACACACACACACCTACACACACACACACACACACACACGCGCGTATTTTGGTGACCGGGTGTGCATAGTATTATTTTATGGTCCGTTTATAATGTTTATTCAATTATTTAATAAAAACGTACCATTTATTTTATACATTTCATAACAAGTGTAGGTGTCTATAAGCTTTACTAATAATATGCCGTTGGAAACTTGAAAATACTATCATACCATATTTTTCTGAAGCTTCAATATTAGCGCTTGCCTAATCCATACTTAACACGTCCGTATTAATGGACCACCATTTCCATCAATGTATTCTTTATGTAAGATTTAATCCAATTTTTTTTTATCGTACATTCATTTTTAGTCATTAATTATATTATGATATTACTATTAAATATGCAATTTGAAGATGAACCTAACTCATCGTATAACCTTAATCAATTCTTCGCTATAATAGTTAATTAGAATATAAATTGTGTTGACCATTGTAATTTGTAATTAATTGGTGCATGTGCAGCAAGGTTGAACAATGTCGCCTTGAATAGAGTTTAATTTCATCCAACCTATATAAAGTTCAAATACTCCAAATTGCATAACAATAATAAATGCAAATTGTTAGTGGGTACTTATCGTCAATTGTAAACTAAAATAATTACGCTAATAATAAAATAAAATAGAATGCTAATGAAAGTGAGGATTATCTATCGATATAATAAAAAATATACGTGTTTGGTTCTTTGTTTATTTTACACATTAATGACTGGTGAGGTGTTATAAAACATTTTTACTATCCTTTTAGTCTTAAAAACACATAAAGGAAAACCGGTTGACTCTAAACAAAACGTATCATTATATACTTTATAAATGCCGATTTCTAGTTAACAAAAAAAATAACTGTATACTCCCGTTTTTGAAGTGTTAAAATTTGTTGGTTTCTCTTATTCAAGTTTTGTAAAGGCATGTAAAAAACCACTATTCACATTCTTTTTGTGAAAAATAATATTTAAAGATTGTATATAGGTATTCTCTTATCAATTAATATTGTAAAAACAATAAGTGTCAAGCAATTAGAAACTGTATATACAATCGTGTTATTAGAAGTTAGAACTATATAATTATTTGATAAGAATAATTCTAAGTTGATGTTATATCAGGTATGAGGTAATAAGCATAATAAATAATAATTATTCATCCCTGAATTAATACTTTATTTTTAATTATTTCGGTTTTTGAGGATTTTGTTTTGAAATTAGGCATCTAAGTTTTTGGTATTTTATGGAATTAAAATGTTATTGTCATTAACAACATGTTTGAGAAACGCAAAAATCAAATTACGAAAAAAATTAGAAGATTTACGCATAAGACATAAACAGTTTTTAACGAAATCGATTTTGCCGTATTTCAAAAACATACGTCTTTAAAATATGTTTATAAACTATTTTATGTACTGCTAAAAGCTTGACAATGTAATACACCTATCTTAAAATATCAAAATTACAAGGCACAATTTTTTTTTTTTGATAGGCGTTTGAATTGTTGAAAACTGAAGTTCAAATTTGTAAATTGATTTTTATTAAAACATTACAAAATTTCACTTTAAATAGCTAAGGCTTGAAAATGTAAGCCTCTAAAGTCTACCTGAAAATATCCCAAATACATTATGCACCTTATACATGGTTAGGCACTTAACTTGGTCTAGGTTGTTAATAGATATTTCAAGTTCAAAATTTTGATATTTAAATAAAATATAACTATTTTAGTTATTTTATTATTATTCAAAAAATATGATTCGTTGAGATTTTTAAACTAATTGAAAATAAATAACTAATAGTAATAAAAATATACCATAAAATATCCTTTGAAAAATTGGCCGATAGAATTATTTTTCATGTATACAACGACGATTTACCGTTTAATTCAAATGTATTTCATTATTAATGAATCATTAATAACCTATTCAATGACGATGAACCTAGTATACAGCAGAGTGACTTCTCTGATTTTTTATACGAGCTTATGAATATTATGTTTTTATTAAACACGAGCACTCTGTACCATATATTCCGTATAATATGGCCGTATAAAATAAAAGTGGTAGGAAGAATAATGACTAGGAAAACAATTGTTATCAGTAAAATACGACCTCTTATCTGCACTGTCGTAAAAAATAATTAATTATATTTTGATGTCATAAATAATATGAGATATTTTACATCCCTACATCTATATTATTATACTATGTATTGATATCTTTAAACCATTGAATATTTAGATACACTTTATTATTTTTTATTCGTTTCGTAATGTTTTGAGTGAAGTTAGACAGTAGACATTTATTGGTTATACTAAAAATAAATAAATTATGATGTGTTTTTGTTTAATATTTATGCCATAAACACATTTTTGAGTGGGAGTGCCCTAAAAACTTGCATATTAAAATGCCAAGAGACTTTTTTTTTTTAACTTTTCCTGAAAACGTTTTCATTTATTTTAAGCTGTATCTATAATATTATGTAGTTAATTACTTGTACTTCATATTGTATAAGATTAATTATTGCATTGATAGTCCAAAATGGAATATATTATGCACTAGTTCACATCGATATATTTATTCATCATCATCATATACAAAGTACATTTTATAAGAAAGTCTATCAGTTATATCGAATGTCATGCCCATACAAATTAATTTACATAGATACATACAGTACAATAAAATAAACCATAATATTATGTAGACTCTGAACTACTGAACAAAGATAAACGATAGATCCATAAGCCTTAAATAAAAAATAATAAAAATATTTAGAAAATTAAACCATATCGTGTAAGAAATAATAATACAATCATTTAGAAATTTGGTGAAAATTTCAATTACCTGCGGTTTATCATATTTGAATTACAACAAAATAAGAAAATCTTTTGATGATAAATCGTTATTAACAAAATATGAATCATTCAGTTTCGTAAAAAAGACTCATAAAAATATTTGCGGAATTATGCTTAATTTTTTTTTAAACTTATGGGGAACCTATTATATTCAATATTTAAATCTTAGGCATGAGTAGTTAATACAAAAATTAATTTAAAATATAAAAATTTAAATTACCTGCAAACAGCAGGAAAAACCTCAATTTTTTTTATGAACATAGGATTATTCGTTTTGGAGTTTCAAAAAAAAAAAAATAGTCTCTTGTTTCTTAAACATTTTTGTTTTCCCTATTCTTTATTTTTTCCTGATCGTTATGAAAAATGCATTATCAATTTTGGCCTTTCCAATGTAACAACTAGATTCAATTTTCTTCCAGAAATTACCTCTAAAGTTGAAAATTTAACCATTTTTTTTTGCTCTGCTCTGAACAAAAAATAAAATAAAAATAAAGGCTTAATATAAAATATAAGTATAATTTTATTTTAAATAATAAATATAATAATCTTGCCAATGACGTAATTGATGATTTCTGCGTCACTGACTATACGGTATTTATTTACAATCTTAAAGACTTAGTCTAATTTTTTACAGACAGTTCTAGGTGATTTTTTTTACTATATTTCCAAGTACCTACAGGTTTTCATAACATATCGATTGATATTGGAAAGTCCGATTGAGTCTTATACAGTTATATTATAATCTGATGACGGAAATGTATTATCAAAAGTGGTAGACACAATATGTTCTAATATAACAACGTCGCGGTCGTGTCACTTTGTATACACTTGGCATATTATCAATTTGTCGTAACGTTTAAACCTATAATGTTATGTCAATTAGTTTATGATACACCGCACGTTTCAATCAAACGATCACGTCTCATGGGCCACGGCATTTAAATACCTATTTTATTTATTACCTCCATTATAGTTGTATAAACGTCTTATATCTGTGATCATTAATTTGATATATTTTTTTAACGACTCATAAAATATTTTATATACATAGGAACTTCATGTAGGTAATTGAAATAGGTATATAGAGTATTTCTCATCTGTACTTAGTATTATATTATTATTAAATTACTATCTATATTTAAGAATACAAGCAAGATAATCATATAGGTAATTAATAATAATTCATAAGTAGCATGATAGGGTCAAAGGGACAGCTAATCTTATTTATAATTTACGCACTTGTGTATCAACAACAGAGGAGACCCTTTTAATTACCATCATAAATTAAATATCGGTTAGTACTTACTACTTGGTGGGGTCAATAACACACACTGGTAATGTTAGGGGTTAACACGCCCCTACCAAAATTGTTTTCTATACATTTTAAAGTGAATTTTTTTTTTAAACAGTAGTTATTTGTGTTATTTTTTTTTATAGAACCCCTTCTTCACATTTTTGTATGGGTACACCTAGGGGTGTACTAATGTTGGGAGGGGGGAAGTTGAGGATTATCTCCCCTAGAATTTCGTATGGTTAACTATGAACCAAGTCTTGACAAAACTAGGATACAACGAACCGCTTGAAGTTTTATGCATAACGCTTACATACAGGTACAATTTTTCCGTCAATAAATTTATTTTTATAAATATTTTTAAAATACAGTGTTAATTTATTACAACTTTTTTAAAATTTGAGTTATTAAATACCAATTGTATAATATTATATTATATACCTATTTAAGCGAGCGAGACCTTGGCATATTGTATACCTATAGTAGGTTGAAAATGTTTTGATGTTGTAGTTTTATTATTTCAGTTACAATTATTGAGGTATTAAGGTATATGTTATCAAAATCCAGTAGTTAACTTACATTGTAAAAGTAAATAGTAATATCTACTGTAAATCGTGGTGTTCGGTTAATGTGTATAAAATAGGTATGTATAATAGGCATTATGCAAATGTTACGTTTTAAGGAAATAACAATAATATACATTATATGGTAATGGTAGTACTGTAGGTGAAATATCGGTCATTTGAATTTCACTATAGCTGTTCTCTACTGTACTCATACATTTTTATTAAATGAGGTATCGCGAACATATTTCACAATAAATTACTATAATAAAATGACGACGATTGTCGTAAACACAGATTATACTGAAACAGACGGACTCTGTTACTTGAATATTGTTTATTTTCTTTCTTAGATTTCGATTACGACCTCTAGACTAGGTCATCATATTAATATACTCTTTAATCGTATAATATTGAATATCCGTCTGCAATATACATCGTACATTTTAACTTTCGTAATAATAACTATAGTATTGGACACAATTTCAAGTTATAATTTATAACGTTTACTTAAGTACTTAATACATAAAATAATTTGTTCTCGTAATATTATGCGTAAGTATTTTTCTCTTGCCAACCAGCAATTTTTAAAAATATTTTTAGGACATGTGGCAGAGAGACTGCTGGTCAATTGTAACTTTGTATCAATTTAAATCCCGGGGTGGGTGTGTAATAATATTGTACAATAATTACCGTCTAATGTGAAGGCCATATACTGTATCTTTGTCCGTCTAAATATGTAAATAATAAATACGCAAAAATCGAAAGAATAAAATTTTTTTTCAAACATACGTTTGTCGTTGATTGGTGAACGTTATAATAATATTGGGTGACGCCAGTGATAACAATACAAATAAATAATAATAGTCATAAAAAACAGTATTGTAATATTATTGTAGTAGTAAATAAACACTGTAACGACGAGACTCGGCCACCGGGCCACGACTCATCATGGGACGTCCAATTGTAAATTGTCGTGCGTCGTACATCCTGCATTTTAATATCGTGCGATCATTATATTGATGTTTGCCGCCGTCTATTTAAACGCATTTTCGGTCGACATTTTATATTTTATTGATAGTAGGTACCTAACGCCCGACGGAACACCACAATATTAATAATTATAATCCAACTCCGCACAGCTGGTTTTCTCGCCGGCGTGATATTTTACTCATGTTGTATAAGTACTTGCTATTTTTGGATATAAGTTTAGGAGAGGAGGGAAACTAGACATAATAATGCCATACACATTGCAACAAATGTTATCACTGTGTGGAGGGGAGGGTGAACTCCCTCTTCCTGCGTACCGGCTTAAAATCGACGATGATAATTATAAAGTTTTATGTACCCCAGAAGTATTGAGACTAATTCATCCCACGTTCGTCTCTTCACGACATTCTGGAGGCTCTCAAATCGTTAAGGAAATATAAAGATAATTTTTATTTTTTTCCTCTTGTGCGGGTCACTTGACAAATTTTCGCACAGGTTGAATACCTCATGTATACATATACACTGTGTCATCGCCACGTTGTCTAAGGGAGCCCGTCACACCGATGTACGGCCCAATAATAAAAAAAAATAAAAATAATATATCGTAAGAAAATGGGTAGAGTTGTAGTCGACGCGACCGGAATTTCTCGCAGTAGGTACCCACGTGCACTAGGAGGACGGTTGAGATAGATGGAGAAGAATCGCGAAGACGGACGAGTGTTGCAAAGGAAGGTTTGTTCAACGAAATCTGCGCGTTATATAAATAGTATATTTTTCTAATCGAGTTGACCTTGGGGCGGGCGCGCGTGCGACGCTCGGACCCGGTGTGTCGACGACTAAGCGAAGCCGTCGTCCGGCGACGATGCCAAACTTCTCACCCATTATTCGGTCGGCCGTCTCCTCCGCCGCCGTTATG
This sequence comes from Myzus persicae, assembly GCF_001856785.1. Taxonomy (NCBI): domain Eukaryota; kingdom Metazoa; phylum Arthropoda; class Insecta; order Hemiptera; family Aphididae; genus Myzus; species Myzus persicae. The sequence continues at coordinate 1,358,225 of NW_019100468.1, forward strand.
CGGCCGTCCGTGGTCGGACGTCGTAAAATGCGGTCGCTCCGTCATCTATAGTTCGTCATCATTATTATTATTATTATTATTATTATTATCTTCGTCGTCGTCGTAAATATTGCAAATGTGATTATTGATAATGCCACAACCACAGATATATACTAATTAGTATTAGTATATATCTGTGGCCACAACATAATTTATTATTATTTACGCGAGATACGGTTTTCGACCCACGCGTCGCCACCGATGGATGGATACCATAAAACACTCATCGGACTCGGAACGGTTGCTCGCGATCCGAACGAACGAAACGATAGCGATAAGAGATCAACCGTGGTCGTGGTCGATGGTCAGCTGTGATGTTTTATATAATTTATCATCTGGACCGTTGCCGGTGATCCGCTCGGAGACCCAACGCACACCGTCTTGCCCACTCGCGTGAAGACGCACGGAATTAACAATACCTAAGTGGCCGACGTTGGTTTTACCGCCATCTGGCGGACGACGGCGCCGACCAACGTCTGTGCGTCATTCGACGGATAGACGTCGCTACGAGTAGTTTTGGGTCGGTTTTATTTGCCCTAATATTCCAAATAGTGTTTTTTTGTATTGTGTACCTGTCGGCTTTTATTATATATAGCATACGATTATGTCATTAACCGTATTACATTAGTCATTGTACTATTATGTACACTAAAGCATCGGAATAGTTTTTTTTGATCGTTTGAACAAAATTACACATGGTTTTATTTTAGTAAACAAACAACGATTTTAAGCATAACATTGTAAACAATGTGATTTCGTGATTTAAAATGATTTCTGTAACTAGTTTGAGTATGAAGCTTAATAAAAATGATAATAATAATCGGTTTTATACATCAATTTCTGCAAAATACTGATTATTGATTACTAAAAACTAGTTTGGGTATTAATTTGAAACTATGTCTACTGATTTCGTTTATGAATTTAAAAATATATTTACTTTGATAAATTGATCTTTGATACATCTAGTTTTAGAAAATTAAAAGTAGTTTATTTCAATCAATTTTTGAAACTTATTCAAGGCAACAAAAATAACTCTAATAAAAATTTATCCGTAATCATAAAATAATCTTATCCAGATTTGTGTTTTAAAGCAAAATTATTTAGAAACATCTATAATATAATGCTTATTGAAAAATAATTGTATCTCAAACTTTTTTTTTCGTACGGTTAACTTTTAAATCAAAAAACTAAATGATAAAAACCGGTGTTTTTGTTGATTTTTTAGCTTTCGTGGGTGACATTTTAGTTCGCAAATTCGTACTTATTATCCGCTTAATGGATAACAATGCATGGCAAATTCAAGTCAAAATCTTTTTTTTTCAATGAAAAAGGATATTGTGAAGAATGTTTTTAGACTTAAATTTGTTATACCTTCGATGCTTTAGAGTTAAATTATACATTTACGTACTCAACTCACGGGGTCCTCAGGTAGATATCCTACCTGATAATATACTACTTTCATAATTACAATCAATTCTCACGGGCAACGCTGGGGCGGGATAGCTATAAATTAAAATATAATGTGATTTACTCTTAAAAAGACATTTATTCAGTCGCAATTTTTTCCGGGCAAGGCCGGGAGGACAGCTAGTAGTATAATAACATGTAACAAAAAAAATTAATAATTATCTTGATTGACATTTATAACAACGTGCATTTTTAAATTTTCGATGATCGTACTTTCGGTATTATTGGTTTTATATTACACGTAAATAACGAACAACGAACACAAATTAAACACATAAGACACCGCACTACAGTCAGCTCATTGCAGTGTTCACTCGTTCGTTTTGTAATAATATTTGTAAATCACTATAATCACTATAAGATATTTGATATCTCAATTTTCAGCCGAAACATGGAAATAATAAAAATTTGAGGTACTAGGTAGACTGCCACGATCGTTTCTCAACGCAGAACCCGTATATAGCCACGTCAAAAATACGTTTGGTCGACATAGCCAATCTGAGGATATTATAGTATTATACATTTATACTACATATAAGTCGTACACTGTTTGTTTACTTATGATAAGCTTTTAAATTTAAACCCTCTGAACTCTTAAGGTAACATGTTAAAACGGTAAAATTGTCTAAATATGTGATAAAAAAAATTGAATTATTGTGAAACATGTTAAGACATGTATTTATGACAAAATTTGTAAAATATGTAAAATCAAATATAGGTCAATCTATAAAAAATCGCTTGAAACGAATTTATCACTTGCTGGAATAGTTTATCATGCCATAGTGAAAATATGTATTTATGTATAAATCTTAGCCCTAGTTATCACTAATACGAATAAAACGAGCCACGAAAATAAATAAAAAAAAAGAAAAATTATTATTTATCATGCACCACCATATGTATTATATTATACGACTGAACCTATTAGTAACATTAGTATTTTAAGTTTTTACCATCGAATTAGTGGACCAAAATTGTTTGGCGTTCCCGTTTTGCTCATTCAGACTCGTTTGAATTTTGATTTATAAATATAACCATTTATTAAATTAACATAAAAAAAATGTAGTTCTCATTCGAAACTCATTCTGAAAATTGTTCATCACTTCAGTGGACCTTCGTTAAATTGCTTAAATGTCTATTGATATACTAGTATGCTACTTTTAGTAAACATTCCAAAAATTAAAATTTGAATAAATTTACTGTTAAAGGAAAATATGGTAGAGGAGAATGCTTGGTGCATCACCATGTATATCATTATAGCAGAAAATATTACTAAAGTCATACTAAAACTATAGATACTAACTATTATACATTGATTAGTGTATACATACATTTTAAAAACTAAATTTACTGAAGTAGTCAAGTGTGTTTTATGTATAATTATTTCGTTTTAATCAGCAACCCGAAAATGTTACGAGTTATTATTTAGGCTATTGTGCGTTTAATCTTTTCTTTTCTTAAACCTTACTTATTACTCTAATCAGTATTTAATTGCGCAATCATTATTTTATCCATGTTAAGTTAACTTACAGTTAGACTTTAAACTTAATAACTATTCCACATTATCTAAAGACTTGAGATAAATAGACCTAAATCCTAGACTTTTGTTTTCCTGTGAAATGATAAGCTTATCATGTTTTTAAGTCCTAAACAGTCAAGAATCAATAACCTCATACTTTTTTTTAAATAAACTCACTCATTTTAATCGTTACCTGTATTTGTATTTTTTACAACGGTTCACCTAATTAAAGATAGTAAATAATTTTTGAAAGTGGCTTATTTCTTCAAATTAAAATATTAACCTGATGTTTTTTAAATTTATTAATCGATATATTCGATAGACTGTATTATAAAATGTTATATTATTAATAATGTTATATAATTCATTTTAATTGCTTTTCTGATAAAAGGCATAGATATTCTAGATCTTTGCAGATTTCGTATACTCTATAATCTTTGCATATGACTAAGTTATAGTGTACAATGTACTATGTAACTATGCCTCTTAGGCCAATAATCTTGTCTTATATTTCGAACTCTTAAGATAGGATGTTAAATTATAGTAAGTACTTATAATACATATTAGAACAGACATACTTTTATCCTTGATTAATAATTCCTGACTTAGTTTCTATGCTTTTGTTGTTTTGTGTTAAATTATCAGTTATTTTCCCGTGATACTTGATGAGTTCTAAACAATTTGAAAACAATTGATTTAAGGCTTTAGAACTTAACTATTTGAAACATTTTGTCATACAAATTAACTACAGTATGTGCAGTGTACTTGGTGATTAATCAAGCATGCTATTCCCTTTTCTTTCAATTACGTAGTTATTCAAAATCTGATTTTTGGAATTTTCAAATAGGTACTTATACTTAAAGCTCATATTTTCAAATTCTTGAAATTTTTTGTACTACTCAAAGAGTGTCTTATGGAAATAATGATTTCTGTATTCTAATGAGAACCCCTTTTTTCTATTTTAAATTATTTAATAAATAGTTCTTCTGAATATTTGAACTAATATAGTGTCTTACACTTGAGTCTTAGAGATATTTAACTTGGAGTACATTGTGGAAAAAACTATCCACTAAGTTAACAGTAAAAAGGGTGGTTTTCGTTGTTTCTCATCTCACTAAAAATAGTAATTATCTATTTTTTTTCAACCCAAAATACTTTGTTGGGATGTGTAATGTTATTCCTTAAAATAGATTGCTGGATCGTTCTATTCAATAATTTGTTCTTATGTACGCCTTTCATAAACTTGTATTTATATAGTATATAAATATTTAATACCTATATGTCTATATGGTTGCATATCAAAATCCTCGCATTCGATATTAAGTGATACCTTAATGCTGCATTTAAAGTTGTCATTATGTATATAACTATGAATTATATAGTTTAAGTTTGACTGTAATTTTTGCATTATACCAATAATTAATTATTGACTATCGTCGTATAAAAGGCATTCAATTGCAAGGTCACTCATGCTTACCAGATCACTTATAGTGTATATATTTATTACAAAATGTACAATTTGGAACACATTTTTAATTAATTTCTCCAGTTTTTTTTTTTACTGACAAACGAAAATCGCTTTTGGCACTCTTATATACATATAATATAGAACATTAATTATAGCTGACTGTCGTGCAAAGATTTTGGTGATATTTTTAGTTTAAGGTTCGAATAATCAGGTTAGAATACTGCGGAGTTGGTAATTTTTCATTTGCATAGCCGACTCACAATAAACGTCTACTTGTTTAGTATAGATAAATTAACGTATTCTAGGTCTGTTTACAAAATTTTATTACAGATTAGCTGTCCTATCACTACCGCATGACATCTGCCAGGATTACTTTGGCAAAATAAAATACATTTGACCTCAAATGCGCGTCAAAAAAAAAGCACATTGATACCAAAAAAAACATTTCATTACTTTCGTATGTTTCGTTAGTCGTTAAAAAATCAAACCCCGGAGGTTATAATATTATGTAAATTATTCATCATAGTTTAAGTATCTTATAATTTAATTGTATTAAACGTAAAAAAATGGGGTTTGTAAAATAATTATAGCCATTCGGTTAAATGAATTCATTCTGATCTATTTGGAGCTGATGGGTATAAGTGTACTTTTAATATATTCATATTAATAATAATTACTGGATAGTGATTTAATTGTACTGAGAAAATGAAATGTGGTTGCACTTATGCATTAAAATAAACTCAATCTTAAATCCAAAAAATAATAATCTAGTATAAAATATACAAGCTTGTCAAGGTTATGTTTTTAGCTATTATTATGACCAACTTTCAAAGAAATAAAAAGCTCATCATAGATTTTTCAAAACAATTATAACTTTTTGGAACAGAAATAAATGATTAAAATATAAATAGTACAGCAGGTAGGTACGCTCAAAACAATAAATAAGGGAAATACCTACATAGGTACATACATATAAGCGAGGACTGTGGGGAATTTTTTTAAAACTGTAATTAGGGTTTCTTTAAGTTTTAAGTGTAATGTTCAAGCATTACTTACTTCGATAAGTAAGTCTAAGAAATTATATTGATGTATATAACCATGTATAAGAAATTTAATGGCATAACTCTTATTAGTTAGAAAGAGACTGCTCGATCAGTAAAACATATAATTACATTTATATTTATTTATTTATTTATATGAATTGATAAAAAAATAAGTAGCTTAATAATATAATATCGTGTGATCCAAATTGATTTATTATAATATGTTGGTATAGTGACCTAAATTATGGAGTAAATAATGTACATAATGTATATTATTAATAACTAGTTCAAAAACGTCAGTATTAACAAATAATGTAGTTTGATCTTTGATACACTCTTAGATTTTCAAATTATTTCTTAAATTAAGTAATTTTTTGAATGTCCCAAGTAAATGATTATCTAAGTTATGATCCCAATTTTTGCAGTTATGATGAACAAATAATAAATGAGGTTCTTCTTCTGTTTTCGATGTATTCATAATACAATCACCTATATATGTGGGATACATAATTTATTTTCTCATGGAAATTTGTTCGTTAAGATTTTAAGCCCCATTAAAAATAGTAGGTAATCACCTCCATAAATAATGTGCATGACAATTTTACAATTTTATGAAATTTGAGAATTGTTGTTTAGTTTCTTGGGTCCTCGCTTCACTTCGAATGCAAAATAAATAAGATATAAAAAAGTGACTTGAGCCCACTAGAGTCACTCGTTCAGTGATCCGTGACGGTTTTCACCTCTGTAGGTCGTAAATCAGTATAAAAAACTCGTCGGCGGCCCGCGGAAATAATTCTGTCACTCGTACGATGTCGTGAATGACGCGCCTGCGGCGTGACGTTTGTATAATTTATTCGTATATTTTCGACCATCGCCCAATTATTGCTATTATTATTTCATATTTTTTTCCTTTCATTACCGACACGGTATAGTAAGAATCATAACGCTCGACGAACACATAATTTGGGTGCCTTGGTATATCTACCTACCTGTATTCTGTCTGGTCTGAAACTGCGAATGAGAGTCGTGGAACCCACGTATATTATAATGATACTCCGGGAGCAGTGCAGGTTTTTGCGATCGTATTTGTTTGTTTCCCACTTGACACTACGGGGCTAAGAAAAGACCTACGCAAGCTCGTTTGCGAATAATATTTTTTCACACATAACAATGATACCTACGCGATTTCAATTCGACAGGGACGCATTTTCTTCTCTGGCACGACAACAATGTATGTATTTAAATATGGTAATAATAATAACACCCGCCCCAGATAAATATAAGATATATGTATAATGTAACTTGGTCAGAGCGAGGGAAGAGCAGAAAACTTAATTACCTTATTATATATAGTTATCAAAGGAAGGATTTATATTCGTTATAGAGATAGGTTTTCCGTATCTGGGGATTTGAGCACTTTTCCAAGAGGTTTTAATCAATGTATAAGAAAAGACGTACAACCAAACTTTGGCTTACAACTCTATGAAATTATTTCTCTATTTTAATAAGTACCACTTTACTGTGTATCGAATGATATGGCTATGAATACAGAATAACTGTATATTTGAGTTAATTCTTGCTGATGCAGGTGAATGCTGAACTGATTGACATTGCCATTTTAATAATAATAATTTTGACGGAGTAGAAAAGCGTCAAGTGTACATATTTTGTATAGATCTTTTTTATAATGTCTACTTAGTGTATAATTTGTGTATATATAATCTAACAAATATTACAATTGATGGATGTTTATAGATAGAGATTGTGAGAAAGAGATAATAGATGAATATACTTATTATAGTGTAACAGGCATACCCACAACTAGAGGAGTACTTCGGGAGAAGGGCTTAGCAAATTGGGACAATGGGGAGATATAACTCCCCATTCCTAACCTTCCCTGGATACCTCACTGATAGCATCTTACTTATTCGAATTTTTATTTTTTGAGTTGTTATATAGTTAATCTCATCTTTATAAATTAAATTGTTTGAAATTTTTAATCAGGCATAAACATACCTGTAATTTGTTGTTTTTCGATGCAGTGGAGAAAATATCAAGTAGCACGCTGCATTTGACTCAAGATCAGTTTAGGTACACCCGACTTAGTACATGGTCATTAATTATTTTTAAATGAGAATATACCTACCTACTCTACTGTAAATTTGAATATGGCTGTTAATGAAACATATTATTTGAGTTCGTTCGTGTTGGTGGCGGTGAATACCGCGCAGTGTCATTTTAACAATAATAGATAATGCGAGTGCATATATTATATATTGTGTAGGTCAATTCTATATTGTGCATTTACAATTTAGCGTATGTTTTATGTATAGTATGTAACAAATGTTACTAAATGTTGATAGACAGAGATGGTGAGATTTATTGGTAGATATATAGTTAGAGAGAGTGAGATGGTGTGAGAGAGGTAGCGCGTGCTGTGCGCACGAAACGAGCGTGGCGGCGGAGACAAGCGAGCGTCTCCGTGGGTGCCCACCTTGAAGCTCAGGTGGCTGCCGTTGGCTGCCGTGGTGGGAGTGACGGCGGCGATCGCTCGTCACGTCCCGGGCACCGACGGCGGACATTTGTCGCGCCGCCGCCACCAGTCGTTTCCAGCGTCTATCTACGTATGTGCGGTGTCCAACCGGTGTCCGTCCGCCGTCGCGTCATCAGTATACTTTTTTACCAATAATATTAGTATAAAATAATATTCCGAACAAATTACAATTCGTTCCGCCCGAATATCTCCCTCAGCGTCGTTTCCGGTTCCGTCCACACAGCGTACGTACCTCCTGACGAGCGCGATCGTTGCATGTGTGCGTGTATAATATTGTAATGCACATAGGTATAGGTCGTCCGGCTTTTCCGTCCTCGAAAGCTTAAAATGTACACTCGCGGGTGTAAAATATCATATCATAATTGTTAGGTTAGGTTAGCGTTTCTAAATGTTCATTTCGGGGGCCACCACAGTAGAAACGTCGAGAAACACAAGTGTAGACTGCAACCACGACCATGGTAGTTTTCATCTAGTCGAAGATCAACGATGATTCTCGTCAACCAATATCTTTACAGATTCGTCATATTATATAATTTTGAAATCCTGCCTCATATAGTTATCTCGTTTGTGGTAGCGGTCATTGTTTTCAGAGGGTGACGCGAAGCAATATCGGCTGTGTTTGAACTTTTATTTAATTTTTATTTGTCAATAAAACACAACTTTTTCAAAACAAGGCTTCTTGCAAAATTGGATTTCGTCTGTTCGATGCGAATTCTGCTGTATTTCGAAAAATTTGTTCGCATAACATTTAGTAACTTTAGATCTTACTGCATTTTGTCTATTCAGAGTTCAGACCATTAATCCGCATATAACATATATTATTGATATAAGTAGTCTGCATTCCGCATGCGTATATCGGCGAGGAGGGTTTACATAGCGTGAAAGCTGAACGTGGACAGAAATACCGAATAGTTCTATAGTAAAATTAACACCGGGCACGTATATCGACTCACCCCCCCCCCCTAAATTTTAAACAAATATATCTTCTACTTATGTAATTATATTATGATTTTTTATCTGTTGTTTAAATTGATTATGATTTATGACCTCCTCCCACCGACTGAACTTGTTTCTGTGTACGTGCCTGTTAACGACAAGGCCTTATAATATCTGCCATGTACCTATGCGTTATTATAGTATAGCTGCAGGTGAACTCAATACGTCATGCGTTTGGTAGAGACATAAGTCTCCGATCCCCAATCCCAAGTCCGTTCCAGGACATATTCCGCGTTCCCGCTGACACAGTCCTTCCAAAGCCCTGTCAAGTCCCTCCAAAATTCCTAAATTCATCATGAATACCACCTCCCTCATTTCACTTGTGTTTCTGGTAGAGGTACGCGTGATACAGATCGATAATATAAATAGGTATATGATAATTTCGTCATAAAAAATATTTGAGTTAGCCCCTTCTAAATATAGGACTGTGGCAAAAGCCCCCAAAGGTTTTAATAACCGCTCAAAAATAATGTTCGTTTACGATCAAAATAAATATTATAATAAAAACGAGACCAACGAAAAATAAAAACAAGCCAAAGTCGTAAATTACGGTGGAGTTAAATCGTCGTTCAACGACGTATATTATACTGTGCGCACGCACACAATACAGCATCACACGTACTATGTGCGTATGTACCTACTCATTTTTTTTACGAGCTCGTTTATTGTATATAATATGAAATGTAATATAATATTAAAGTTAATTACTTTACGTAAAATGCGTTTAAAAATAATGCGCAAGCCAAAATCGTCATCGCAGCAACCGCGGTAGGAACTCCTCGTATCACGAATTTTCGTCACCTCACCCACCCACCGAAAGGTCCGTGTATATTACAACGATAGTCGCGATTGATAATATCGTTATTTGACGCCTCACACATTTGTCGTGTTATTGTTACTATTATTATTATTATTATTATTATTATGTTCTACCTATAACTCCCGCGGCCGGTTTTCGAGGCGCGTTCCGACCGGAGGACCTTGCGGCCGGCCGGTCGCCGCGCGCGGAATTGAAATCGATCATCGTTTTACAGATCCTTGACCCGGTTGTGTTGCAGCGGCAGTCTGCTCGCGACGAGACAGCGGAGGGGAAATCTCATACTATACGCACAGAACGCTTAAACGCAACAGCGCACCGCCGCGCGTGTACGACAGTCGGTTCGACGCGTCCGAAACCACACTGCAGCTACATAATATATACACTGCGCCGCGATATACGTGTAAACGACGGTACGATAGCATAATACAGCAGATAGTAATCGTAGCACCGTCTGTGGCGACCGACCCGCGTGTTATACGCCGTCCGCACTCGCGATGAGCACGTCCGTGATGAACAGGTTGCGGGACCTGGAGCGCGAGCTGGCCCGCCGGACGTCCGAGTCGAGGAAGAAAGACGACTACATCGCCCGGCTGGAGCACCGGCTCGACGAGCGCGACGCTAGCGTCCGGCACCTGCGCAACGAGATCGACAAGTTCCGACAGGTGGTTCGGCCGCTCACCCATCACATTATGGCCATCCAGATGTCGGCCGACGATCTGGTCGTGTGTAGCGGTGGCGGCGGCGGCGGTGGTTGCTGCAACGGCGGCGATCATCATGGCCACTCGGCAGGGTCTTCGTTCAAGGGCCGGCCCACTCGTCAGGCCATTTCGGCTGAACCGCTCAGGACCACCGACCCGCTGCCCATCGTCAAGGTTCCAAAGTCCTCAAAGTGAGTTACGAACAGGGCTTGATTAAGTTATTTTGAAAATGTGGCCCTTACTGCTCAACAAATATTGCTCCCTCCCCCTCATCATAGAGTTAAATATTATTTTTTTAAACAAATTCATTTGTTATGTCAGCAGAGAGGTTTCTGTTGAAATTAATGACAAGTTCTTTCTTAAGTTTCAGTTGATTTTAATCATATTTATATCCTCTCCAGCTAGTACAGAAAAATACCTTCCACTACTCAGTATACAGAATTGATAAAAATATAATAAATAAAAAATAAGTATCAATGTTTAGAAATATTTAGTGAATATTTCATTCTAATGATAATATAGTTATTGCCTTTATATATACATAGTGTACAACTGCAGAGTGGTTAGTGGTTACTGTATAGTCTATGTGTTTTGACCTACAGGGCTTGAGGGTATATAATATGGCATGAAGTTTGATTAGGTAGATACCACCATATAGAGTCGTATCCCATATTGTCCCATTTCCCTACTAATCTTTCTTCCGTGTCTCCACTTATCTCGCTCCTTCGCTATCACAATCATCGTACACTCCTAAAAAATGTTAACAGTATAATACCTTACGTCTTTGTTTGTTTTTTCTTGAGCCGGATCAATCGGAAATGTTGAACACTGTATTATCCATCGAATATTTTAATTTTAATATATAGGGCCGATACAGAATACGCCTGTATAATTCATATGATTCTTTTATAAGCTCGAGAGTGAATTTTAGTTTATAAATACGGTTTAGAGATATCGGTCCTCGAGTTTCGTTCGCGCGGTTAACTATTGATAGTAGAACAGTTTGGGGGAGAAAAATATTTGTGCCCTCGACGAATTCGTGTTATAGACGGCCTCGGCTAATTCATGCTTAGCCCATTTAATATTTCGAAATTGAGCCAGGAAAACCTATCGATTTATTTTATATAGGTAACCGATACCACGATATGAAGTCGCGTTTTAATGGGCAGTGATTTCAAAGTGATTGAGCTAATGGCTCGTATGTTTGTGTCCTAGTCGTGTATATTATATTCTGCTACTGATAAATATATATATAACGATCAATTACTATGTCGTGTACGCATAGTTGTCGTAAGAAAATAATTATTTTGCGGCGTATAGCAATGATTGCCGCTACAGGCTGAGTTGATACTTATATAACGTAGTACGTTTAAGTATTGAAGTCTACGATTATAGCCTATAGTAATGCAGGTGGCGATGGTTTAAGATGGGATGGTTAGCGGCGATGATTTGTAGCTGTATGTCGTACACGCATGCCATGTGGGAATAAATGTTAATTTTGGTATCGTTTACCGAACGATCTACGGATGTAAAATTATACTGAAAACTGGTTAGAATGCCCCGCGAAGTCTCCAGAACGGCCGGCTGCAGAACGTATTCGGTTTTATATTTCCCGCTCAAATCAAGCCAAATGGCCAAAATCATATAAAAATATTTTAAAATGTTCCCATTATTGTAAGAAATTTGAGAAACTTGTGGCTAAAAGTGCAAACAATACTTTATCTCAAGTGTAGACGTTAAGTTGAATTCAAGTCATTTTTAAAATCCTATTCGTGTCATTATAGATTAACCTGTCGTTCGATAGGACTTTTACGATTACCGTGGTTTTCTAGTGCGTGTATCCGCATATAAGTATATTTATGGTATGTACTATGTACACTTACTAAAATGCTTTCAACCGCGGTCTTTGGTGACCTGTTCTGTCGGTCTTCGTCTGCGCCTTCATACTGACGCTATCACGTGTATGATAGTAGGTATATACCGTGTAATCAGTTGCTGTATAAAAAAAGACACTGAATATATAAAAGGTCGGTAAACGATTGCACAATATGGCATGATGTATACTAAACGAACAAAAAATTGTCGTCACCAAAGCGGTGGTTAGAAGGAAAGATCCAATCACGCGTGCATCGAACTGCTTTTCGGGACAGTGAAACAAAAAGTTAACCTATGAAATGTGTATACTCGTATGTTTGAATACGTTAAGCTACCGATATGTACGTTTCATGTTAACAGGATTCTTTACGTGCAATGAAAGATTTGATAAGATTATAAATAGATACAAAACCACTCGGACGGGGTAGACCTTGGCGCAGATCAACGCGTGTATATGTTGCGTGCGTCTAATTAGTCGCCTCGAAGTTGGACATTTTCATGCCTTATACGTTTCGTATCGAAACGAATTCCTTGGACCAATGTAGGTTGTACAGCAGCCGACTTGGAAAAAAAACAAAACCCTCGATCGATAGCTGCAGCCCACACTCGCCTATTGCGATAATGTAACAGATGCTGCAGTTACTAGTTAGGAATACAGCTATATATTAAATTATATTTTACTCTCGTTGTCACACCGTCAGTCGGTGTATATTGTGTGTAATGATATAAATCATAGGCGTGTATATAAGACGATGTTGTCGGATAATACGTGTCCCCGATGTGTGTGTACAGACGTCCAATATTTGTCATCTCGCTGTGATTGCAATAATATAACGACGGACGATTTGCATATTATTTAAGCGTCATCCGCGTATAAGAATCGGAAGTTATGACCTATATATATTGTATTCCTATGTATCAAGTGGACGGTCTGCGAGCGGTACTTATCTATGTGTAATCATATTGTATTGTGGTGGATAATTTTTATACCCATTACCGTAACGTCGGTATCGGCACATCATATCGAACGTACTTTGCTAGTTTTCTGCTACATTAAGATGCACCACGCACGATAGTGCCATGCGTAAACTCATATCGGTAGACATAATATTGTGTGTCCGATGAATAATCTGAATCGATCTAAACTTTCACCGCTTTTAGCCGTTCACGACAATATATGATATGAATATATTATAATACATTGTGTAAATATATATATATATTATAATACCTATATGGATTGACACTGTTTGACGATTCTGCTCCGACGATAGAATACTATTTATCTTATCTATCGTTTATTATTATATTATGATAATAATGCGATTCGCCCAACACTGTGCCTCTTTGTGAAGCGGGTGCCGTGTAATGCAGCATTATATTGTATTATTTTTTTTTTTCGACCCAATGGTCCCTGAACCAAATACTCGAGGTGACTGTAACGCGCAAACACGCGTCCGGATCGTATTGTACACTTACCGTAACCGCTGCAGCGCGATACAATATTATATTAAATATAATCGATTTTAAACATCCGTCAAACGTTCAATAATCTATTAAAATAATAATAATTAATGACGACTACAATAGGCCGCGTTCGTTTCGAAAGTTTACGCAGATTACGTTTTGTGCCCAGTGTGACGTGAACATTTTCTGGTCTAACATAAATAATTATATTATTCACATCTTATATCATATTCAGAGGGTTGGATTTGAGAGTGGTTAGGTGTAATATGGAATGGTGCAATGGCATTCCTCAGGTTTTCGCGCTTATGCATCACATTGCATCGCCTCCGACTCCCAGATCTGAAATGTAATTTTCTCGCAAACCTTTACCTATCCGGATGGATGTACCTTTTGGTTACAGGCAATCTTGTGGATCGTATATATACCTAATTATTAATACCTCTTAAATACCCACGTTTATGCTTTTTTTTTTTCATAACAATTATGCAATGTATGTATTCCAGCGGTATAAGTGCGAAAGCCTGTGATGCGAATCCAGCGTTTGGACTTGTACACTGCTGTTTGTGAGGAGACGTGAAAAGTTATTCAAAAGGTATTTTGCAAAGGACAAACCTAATTCTGTAACTTCAAAAAATCCACGATGGGTGCTCTCAAATAAATCGTTGTTCTTAATTTTGGAAGCTTATTAAGGTTACATACTCCTATACAGCTAAAATCATTCTATAGAGTAATTTGTTTCCATTCTTCCAGTATAGTATAATAATCATGTGCACATGCCAATGCAACGACACCACGGTGGGCTGCAGCGAGTATAAACTGGACGACTGTACCTTGCTGTTACAATATAAATTATAATTAATGTAACAACTATATAATATAGTATAGTATGGGACATGGGTACCCTCGGGGCCATAATTATTGTATTATTGTCTGATAACATGGCGCGTTTATACATATTATTATAATATATATATTTGTCTTGTCTTTGCGCGTCACCTTGTAATTTATCACGTCAAACCATAACGCCGTTGTTATAACCACGCATATACCACCTATGCGGCACGGGCGATTGACCCATATTATTTGCACGTTATAAGTGTTAAATTTTAAGCATAATGCAATAAAATATTATACAGGTGTTCAAAAGTCAAAACTTCACCACCCCCGAGACCGTGGGTTTTTCACAGCCCAAAATTGATATTATATTTACAAGGTTCGTTCAGCTTGAGAGTACTTTGTATATGGTACGTCCACCCGAACTCATCTTAATAGACTGTAATATACTTTTTAAATACCGTCTCTCGGCAGCGCAGAGCTGAATATAAAAACGTAATATGCTGGCAGGCGAAAAAAAATTAAATTTCGAGGTAAACAAGCCTATAGCCAAAATTATCGGAGATCCTAATTTCGAGATTGTAGTTTTTGAAACGCACGAAATGTTGAAATACGCGCATAGTCGGCGCATACGTGTCTAAATTAATAATGCGTTTTTTTCTTCAACTATGCAATATCATATTACCATATATAACAACAATATTCATATACGCGCTTTATACTTGATAAATTCGTTTTTACACCGCTGTATTATACTCGAATGAACTATTATATAATAATATTGGCTTTAAATAGATTTAACCTTCTCAAAGATACATATTATTATATTTTAATAATTCAACGATTTTCGGAAAGCCATTCACTGCACTGCAGTGTGATAGAATACGGAATATATTTTTGTTTAAAAACAAACATATATGTATATATAAGACTATTGAATCGATGCATTGTCCTAAAGTAATAATAATATAATGACAAATTACTATTCAAATCCATCGGCATAACATTGGAAAGTGAATGAGTCCTGAATGCAAATACATAAATAATATAATATGGTCCTAAATCGGTTACGGGTTGCGCAAGGGAAACAGTAGCATTGTCTATCTGTATGTTATGAACAATCTACATATACTGCTGGTGACACGCTATATTGGGTCGATGTATAAATAAATGGACTGAACAACGAAATTGTTTTGAAAAAAATACTTAATTTAATAAAGTTGCGTACATTAGCTGTTTGTATATAATATTATGTACTTATTATATACTAAACTAAATTAAACTTGCAATTAATAATAAATATTTCTCATATTTTCGAGTTTCAGCTTATTTATTTCCTTGATTTTCGCAAAAAATTTTTAGATGATTTCAATAAATTCGAAAAATACATTTTATATTTTAGTTGCAGCGTGCGTGAAGTTTAATTTGTAATTTATAGAAGTGATTCATGAAGTCTTGCAATATATTTTTTCTGCCAAAAAATTAACACTAAGTATAGTTGCAGTATATATCAATATAATAATATAATACAAGCTCCACTCTGAATATTAAAATAAAAATATTCCTGACTAAGAAAGAACACAGTTATTTCAGTGCTTGATTAAATAAAACCAACAAGGTACTTATAAGACATCTTAATTTTATCAAATTTGCTTGATTTAACGTGCAAACTGCAAATTACCAAATTCAAATTGCCTAAAAGCCAAAAAGAAAAAGTATATTTTGAAACAGCTATTCAATCATTTCTTTTTTGCCATGTTTACCTTGCCATTTTTCACACTTAATATTAACCATATGTCGTTTATATTATATATGTAATTGTGACGTATATACATAAATCGGTTTTATGAAAATATTCGTTATGAATAATATCTATAAATAGTTTGCTTATTGATATTAGATACTTATAATATGCATATATACCTATAGTAGTTGCTTGTAATTTTAAGCGAGTGTTTCTTATATTATTAAATATTATCTTAACCTAGTTACCGCAGGTGAAAACCGATTAAATATCATTGTTTTATAATATTTAAAAAACTTAAAGTATATACTGATGAGAAATACGTGATATGAAAAAATTATAACTACTCAGAAGCTAACCTTGGACGGTCTAAACTCATGTAAAATCGTTGATCAATCGGCCTTCTTTCTTTCTTCTTGTTTATTTCTTATGTTTTTTTTTAATAATCGTAACCCAAGAAAATATAGATGAATATAATTTGTTAGATATCCTTGCGCATACATCGTTGATTAAAAATATCATTTTTATTTATTTAATATATAATATTATGTTCATATTTTTTTGCCCCAATTATTTTTCGAATTTAAATTTTTTTAAAGCTTGTTGTTAATCATAAAAATATGATTACGGATCAAGCAAGAACATTAGATAATTGTTTGACGTTATCATATAACGTTACTTATGGTTGTTGGAAACACACTTAATTTACATTTTTAGGTTTTTACTTAAAATGGTTATCACCTAATAATTAATATCTACACTCAACAGTATTCTAGTTTTAACTTTTGAGTGTCCCAAAAATAATATAGTTATGTCAACCTCACACATGAAAAGTAATACGTTTCATTGTCAATATGCGGCAAAATCAAAATTACAATATATAATTAACATATCTGTTTTGTAGGGGTTTAGCATAAACAATTGTGGTGGATAGACATTTGTATTAACTACGACGACGACTCAAAATAAGAGAACATTTTTCTGAATTTGGATTTTAAAGTCCTACGCAATTATGAGTTCAAAGGACTTGAGCAAACAATTCTGCGTGTTTATCTTGGTTCGTTGCCATCACACAGTTGTCACTCGTTAGTGTTATTATAACACTTTAGGTTCCAAATAAAATAATGTTTTAATTGAAAGGATTTTATTTTTGAAATTTCGCAAATGTTAATAGTTATGACTTATAATTATGAAATTTATGAATATATATTTATCATGGTTTTTAATGTTCGATGGTACTTTATCTTCACTTTAAAATATCATCTTAATTATTTATTTTCAAGAAGTCTCGTGTGTAACTATAGTTAATTGGATGTATAGTAAATAATGTATTACTGCCTATATAATAATTGAAAATAAAATAAAAATTAATTTCTTTTGTAATATAGGTACAATTATCAAAATTTCTTTTTATGCTATCATTTTTTTTGACCATAAACATGGTTACTCGTTTTTGAATATCACCAAAATTAGAAACTCATACCGCAAAGCTATGAACTTGCCAAATCTTTTTAAATAATTCCTATAGATACTAATTTAGGTACCTTGTATACAAAGGGTAAAGAATGTAAGTTAAAATATGCCAATTTAATAATTATACAAGTACAATACTAAGTAGTTTTTTTCCAATGAATGAATTAGGTGGCAATGTCATTTCATATGATGTCCTTCATTATAATGTCTTAAAAATTCATGTTGCTGTAATCGTATACTGATGGTATAATCGTATAATCGTATTATTTGATATAAGCTCACATAACTTAGCTTCGTCATCCTTTGAACAATTAATTTTTACTATTTTTTGGAGTAAATAATATATATAGTACTTGTGCCAAGAGGCAAGAGGTTGTGATGTCAGACCAAAGATAAACAAAAACTCGATCAGCTGATCAAGTTTCGTGTCATTTCTATAACATATTATTGTCCTATGATAGTGCAACTGGTTTGGGCATCAGTTATTGCTGCACTGCTGTAGACTGCGGTCAATCGTCCGCAGCACCACGTGCGTTCGTCACATGAACGAAACCGGCTTCATTATAGACAGTAGAATTGATTATGAATAGTATTTACTATCAATGATAGTAGCCAGTAGGTATATTTAAAGAGTTTACAACTGCAGAAATGAAACCATACTTAAACGCTTTTAACGTTTTCTATGCAAACTCAGCATAAATTGTGGGTTATGTAAAAACTACATACGGAATTTTGATCCTTCATCTTTGAAAATATATATTTATACATACATTGACACATTAAATGAGTATAACTGCGTAAATCGTGACTTAAACTTTATACTTAAATATTTTTTTATTTTTACGAAAACTAGAAATCATGTGTTTCGGAAAACAAAATCGGCTAATGAATTATTAGTGTAAACTATAAATATCGTAGTGGGATAGTGTGTATTTATTAAACTGTTGTACACAAGTAATACAAATATTATATGATGAAAAAAAACAGTTATTATAGCCATAGGAAATAGTAAAATTTGAATTTAATTTCTTCGGATTATCGGACGATAACCCCCAGAAATAATATTTTATAATTTTTACATTTTTTAAACATTTTAATAATATCCACGAAATAGGTATATGTATATTATTTGTATTGTCAAACGCGTGATGCGTACGGATAAAGTTGAGCGGTATAGAGCGAAGATTAAGTAGTATAATTCAGTTTTAAGGCGATTACCTGTAATTACCTGTGGTGTAACTTACGTATATTTGTGTACAACACTGTATAATAATGCCTCATTATTACTGGCACAGATGCAGCTTGTTCGTTCTATGGGTTTAATAATATATTGTAGATGTCGACAATTTTATATTTACTGTTGTGGCCGACTAGAATTTGGGGCAAAGACGGATTTTGTTGTCGAGATTGTTTATTTTTTTAATATGAATAATTGGTTCATTGAACACTATAAATTTACTCTGTTTTGTTGTTAAGATAATTTAATATTATACATTTTGCATTTATTATAATTTATATAGCAGGACAATAAGACATAATAATAATAGGTATAACATATTAAAAGTAAGTTTCTTAATAAACAATAATAAGTCATGCTTGTTTTAATAATTATTTAGCTTATTATATTTTTAAAGATTTAAAATTCTGAACTCTCTGCTGCTTATAAAAAAATAAGAAACCATGGTAATAATATGAAAACGGTTTTTTATTACGTATCAATTATTATTGGCATTATGTCAAACGAATTGTTATACAAACATACCTAGTTACCTATAATGAATGAAATTACTTATTAAAAAATTTAGGTATTATATGTGTATGTTCGCAGCAATGTGAAAATGTAGTTAATGATGTTACTTTTCAATTACCACCTACGTTTGCAAACTAATGAAAACGTTTATACTATTAAATAGCAAATAGGTGTAATAATACTAAAGCCTCGAAATAACTAAACAAGTTTTTCAATTAGTTTTATTTTTTATTCTAAATTTAACAATGGTTAAAAACGTGCACGTTATATTTTAGTATAATCATATTTTTTTAAATAAACCAGACTGATGATATCCGCATAATGTTATATAATGTGACAACTTATGTTAACCAATTATTATTAATGTATAATATAATATTGAAATTAAAATTATTTTTCAGGTCTAGGGAATTGATCAAAGGTGCTGTCTTGGACAATGACTTCATGAAAAACTTGGAATCAACACAGATTAGAGAGATAGTGGACTGTATGTATCCCGTCGAGTATGCCGCCGACAGCATTATTATTAAAGAAGGAGATGTGGGCAGTATTGTTTATGTTATGGAAGGTAAGTGTTTTTAATCGAATATTATTTGACAATATAATTATATACTTATAATATGTACCTACCTACAACATATTATTAAATTATCTTCAATTATTTGAGTGTACAGTTTGGACGTGGGTGATTCTACTAGAAATAATTATACTAAGATCTAGTATTCAGAATTGATAACGTAAAATAGTAGGTGTATTGGATTTATCTATAGAGTACATGAAAGTAACATTTTTCTTACGCTTTATATTTCGTGTTTGTTGCCGGTTACAGATGTCTTTATTGGTGTGAATTTGTTCGTCACTGAAGATGTATTTTAGAGTATACTTAAGTCTTATATTGTCTCTCCCAATTATAATATATCAAGTATAGTTCATAAATTGACGGATGAAAAAATAAACGCATATACAACGTTAAAAACATACTAAGACATAATATAGTTGATATTATGCTATATTGCTCATATGTTGGTTTTTACTTTTTACGCCTGTCTTTATAAAAGAAAAATACATCTGTTTTTTTTTTCACAATTATTCAAGCGAATGTTATACCTGTGCTGTTAAAGTGTTAACTATACGACTATATACGAAGATACATAAAAAAATCATACTTAATAAAAAATAAGTAATAATAAATAATAAATAAATTAGACAAAAATTGATTTTAAGCTAATATCGAATACCCACGACTATTAT
Organism: Myzus persicae; assembly: GCF_001856785.1. NCBI lineage: Eukaryota > Metazoa > Arthropoda > Insecta > Hemiptera > Aphididae > Myzus > Myzus persicae. The sequence continues at coordinate 1,379,223 of NW_019100468.1, forward strand.
TTTCATATGTACAGTATGGTAATGGTTACGACTCAACGAATGCATTATGACTGAACTTTTATCGTTAATGATCTTATGTGACGTTTTAAAGTGGGCATAACAATTTGATAACGTCTAGCAATTATATTGCAATACGATTTCATGACCTTGGTTACTACAATAATGTAAATGTATACATTTTATCATGTCGGTATATTATTATATCGATATTGTGATCTATATAAGTCCCATAACGTCAATCGTTGTTGACGATGTACAGTGTAAAACACCTAGTAAAACAATATTCATTATTATTATTAATTATGACTATGCTAAAAAGTAAAAAAGTATTTAATATATTGCCGCGAATTTCATGTGGCAACTCAACGTACACGCGTGTCGGTATTTGGCATGTTCGAGCGTTCGGCGTACGTTTACAGAATAATGACGACTAACTAGCTATATTATTGGGGTGTCTAATGTCTATAATCTTGTTTGTCGTTGTACATCCCCGTTTGGTTCTCTTCTATCTCACCTACGTTTTAAAACTTGATTGTTTTACTTTGAAGATATTTTGACGGAAATCAGTTGTATAATTCAACTTTCAAAATATTTACATAAATATAGCAGGCTCTGTATAATATTGGCCATCTCGGATTTTTTTGAGAAATATAAAAGCAAATATTTTGTGTTAAGTGTTACTTAACTATAGTATAGTAATCGGGTTCAAGTAATACAGCGAAATGATGGTCCAATGTACCATTTCAAAATTATCTATTAGAATTTAGAACAAAATGTGTTATCACGGGGACATAATGCACTGCAGTGGTTAACCATAGTCACCGAAAATTTTGTTCACGAGTTCTTATCAAAGTCTAAATTCAACTAAACTGTTGTAAGAAACCCACGAGGTCGAAACCTATTCATTTTTTTCTTTCACACACCAATTTTCCATAAAAAGTTAAAGTTAATAGGATGTAAGAACAAAATTCCTTCTAAGAAAAATGATCCTACCCACCCATATAATGCATGCTCGGGCATAGTAAATTTAAATTCACTGCCTGAAATATTAAAAAAAATGTATTTAAATTTTAAAGTTGTTGTATTTTTGTATAATATATAAAACTATAAATATAACTAAGTATTATATTTTACTAAAACGCCAGATACAAATTAAATTATATTGAATATCACGTCAATAAATGTTTTGTTAAGCTTACTCCGGACTTCGGAGATTTCAATTCAAGAGGACGCATAATGTTGCCTTAAATAAGAAAGGACACTCCGTCCCCCCACTTTAACCACCGACTATAGCACCATTGCACTCCGTGAGAATTCACCCTCTTTTATTTTAACCTGTAGTTAATGTTAAGGTAAGGTAAGGTTAAGGATAAGATGTGAAAACGCAACCATGCGTTTTATGGTCTTGTTGTAGTGGACAATATTTGTAATAGTGAAATTTGTTCTTTTTTCGTCAATTGATGTGTCCACACGCGATGACCGATGATTGACGTTGAAACGAGAGAGCATAAAACTATAAACATATATATTATTATATAATTGCCGTCACTCGTCGACACCATAACGGTATAGGTGTTCTGATTTTGCGAGTACATATTTCACCGCTGAGAATAAAATAAAATATGCGATCGATCTATACGTTCAGTGTTCTGCCCGCGAAGTTTGAGAAACGTTTTATAAATAAGTGTCATTTTTCAAATTTTTACATCGCATACATGTTTGACACCAAATGTAGTAGGTGCCTATATATGACATGAAAACCTAGTCTTGATATATTATTAATAATATATCATAAATGAACTCAATCATTGAACACCAAAACAAATTGCACAGGACGACGTCTAAATGGTTTTACTACTTTTTCAACAGTAATTTTCTTCACATTATTTCGATTATTTTTGTAAAACGAAAAATGTCGTTGAACTTGTAAGATTGCATTATTATTGTATCTACTACGGAGCGTCGTTCTGTAGTACCTACATATGTCTTCTATTCGAATGTATTATGATACGTAGTGGGTATATCGATTTTAATAAAATTATTTTATTTTCTAGACATACTGGAACAGTGGGACAGACCTAGTTAGGACGTCTTAGACCCTCTAAAATCTGTATGGTTATTTACTTATATTTTTATTTAAAATAAATTCTTGAAAACCACAAAGCTATCATAAAAAGTTACTATTATCTATATATTTATCTTATTCGTGACACATTCATAACATTTTTAAAACGGAATGGTAGCCGAAGGTCAATCACAATCTTAATATTATTATAGTAAATTGCCATTATTACCAAATACCTATACTAAACGTTTGCTCATTTATTCGTGTACATCTTATTATTGAATTAACTAGCTATTATCCTAATTGCTCTTCGATTACAAATATTTGCAATTTTGTTTTGTTGTATTTGTGTATGTAAAATAATTGAGAGAGTGCAAACTACATGCATCATGATTGTTTTATTCGTTCTGTAAATGACATGGCCGTCAGTGGGTACACTTCATATTAAGATAAGAAATAAGAAATAAATTATAATTTAAAACTCAGACGAATTAAACAATTTGTATTAACTTCTTCTTGTTCTTGACAAGCTTGTGACTAACTTCTTCGAGTTTTTTTCTATATACTGTATACATTTTATTCAATTTTAAATAATTCATTAAAAATTAATATACCTATACTGTTTCAAAGAAGTATAGAATGATATATTATTGTAATATACTACCACTAAGATTTGGAAAATTTTGATTTTTACATAAGTATTTCTATGAATGTAGAAACTTTAAAGTACGAATTGTACTGTATTTACAATTGTGTTGTTTATGATTTGTTAGCGTCAGATAAATATAACTATTTCTTAGTATTGAAGATAATTTAGTTTTGGGTATAACTTATTATTTTATAAGACTGTATTTCCTGTAATAATCAAAATCAAAATTGTCAAATGCCTATTTCATTTATAAAACTGTAGAAATCGTTTATAATGACACCGGTTGTAGTGACTTATCTTGTTTTACGACCTTAAAGTAAAGGACCCGAAAAAATACATAGGGAAGTTTTACAAGTTAAATTTTATCGGTAGTAGTTGTATGGGACTGTCTGTTATTATGACCTATTTCCCTTGGTCCCTTGAAAGTCATTTATAGACGATTTCTACTGCATATTTTTAAATGTTTATTAAATTCTCGATGTAATAAAAAGCTTTAAATAATTTAAATATTTTTATTACATATAAAATGTTATCATATATGTAATACCAATGTCCTTATTTATTAGCTCTTAACGAATATGTTGTGTAGAGAAACGTGATACCATAGATATGGCCTGATTCAAATTATCACTTATTGAATTACATTGTTGAACTACAATCGAAATTAGGTTCATATTTATTCCTGGAATGCTTTTTACTAAAAAATCTAAATAACCATCAATATAGGTATGTTATGTTATGTTGTTATAAGAATAATATATTTATACTTTAAAATCTCTTGTACAAAACCTTTAATTTAAACAAAATTTCGTCCGTACTTTATAGTCTTAAAAATATTATGCGGCTGTAGGTAGGTACTGTGACCACAAGTATCTTTGAAAAAATACTAATGAATAGAAAAATTCCTTTTAACTTTTTTTTTCATACACTTCAATTAAGTTTAATTCGATGTAATTTTAAACGCTTCCTTTAAATTGTTGACTATATAAATACTATGGTTTTATGTTTAAATATAAAAACATAAATGTGTGTAACTAGTTTTGTTATTCTTTTATAATCCACATAATTATATAATATTAAATAGGTTTTCTACAATACTTTGATGAACAATAATTTCAAAACATTGACTTAAAAGTTATAAGTGCCAGTGGTTTATCTGATACTATAAAAATATGATATTTTATTTGAGAGTGATTTTTATATTTATTTAAATTTAATTGATAATTAAAATGTTGTATAATATGTAGATTTAGTACATATTATTTTATACTTACTAATCCATTTAAATTCGAATAATAGTATCATTTCGTTGGTGATCCATTCTCTATACATTCCAAACACTGCATCATGGAGTATTTTGTACGTTGATCCTTCGACTGCATATTTGTATTTATTTTATTGGTTTTTAATTAATACCAATGAATTAATTTTATTTCAACATACAAAATTGAATTTAAAGTCCATGTTTTGTTGTTCTAAATTGTTTGTATTTTAATAGCTTTATATACATAACATGCCATAACATACCAAAAACTATTTACAAAAAATTTAATTTAACCATATATACTGTAATAATATTTAGTTATAGGGAAGTACCAAAGCTGCAGTTGTTGTAACAGTTCATTGCATTTATCTTCATTTATCTTCATTTAAAATAAGCTTAGATATTATATATTGACTAATAATTAATATTCATTAATAATTGTATAATACTTTGGTTTGCTCATTATATGGACATATGGTACATGTTAATAAATATTATATCTATTATTTATATAATTATTTTATTTATCTCCTGCATGTTTTAATTATCTTTATATATATAATTCTACTGTACATGTGTCACTGAACTCCTCCTAAACGGCTGGACCGATTTGAATGCATTTTTTGTATGCGTTTGGGTGACGCGCTGGATGGCTTAAATTCACAATTGGACCCGATAGATCCGACCCGAAGAGTTGTTCAAACGGGGATTTTAAGATTTACGAAGGAAATATTTGTTTATGTACGGTTGCTATTGGTTATAGGAGAAATATAAATATATTTGTAGAAATTGGTATTTTTTTTTTTTTTGCTTATTGGTTGCCTGTAGTGGTTCGTCGTTCAGATCAGGTATTGAGGTATACATACAATTGAATTTTTGCAGATTGCCTACCTAGGTGGTTAAGTTGCACTTCTAGCCGCTCATCTTCGTCAATCATTAGCAATAAAAATAAAAATAAAACATATTATTTATATAAAGTACTCATCTAGCGGGGTCCACAATCTACAGCAGGTAGGCATAATATGCTGCTCGCATTATCACCATCGAGTCTCACATAGAGTTGGTATTTTTAACGGGCAACTAAGTGCACGTGATCAGCTAGTATATTATAAATTTTAACCTGGATATTTTGATATGAATAATTATATTCAATCATTTTATTTTGGTCATTGACTAACTGGTTTTTTATTTGGTTATAAATGCGAAATCTTATATTTTAAATATTGAATGAAGTGTGATAAATAATAACCTAATCTTGATGCCGAATATTTTTTTATTTTTTTCTTTAAAATTTTTTGAGACAATTCACAGTAAAATTACATACATGCTACATCTATCTTTAGATAGGAAATGATGTACGAATTATAACTTAGATAAAAATCGAAATTCCAGAGTTTATTGCGAAAGTTGTTATTAGTTAAAGTTGTATTAAAATCAATAAAGTAGTAAATTATTGCAATCAATCAAATACGTTTTCTATAAAATCTCGATTATCATAAACTATTTTAAATTTATTTTGAAGGACTGGAGTAGGATGTTAATTCTCACCCAAGTATTTTAGAGGAGTTTGGTTTGAAAATAGTGTATTACAAGGTATAAATACTATATGTATGTATCGAGCTAATTTTGAGCATATAATTAGGTTGTATGTTAATATAACAAAAACATATAATATATGTTAATGTTCTAGTTAAGTTTTTAAAATTTGATGGCAAAAATAATTGTGAGACTAGTGTTTGACATATAATGTATTTAAATATTTAATATACGAGCCGAGTGTATAGCATTTTAGTCTTTCTACATTTAGTCCAACTAAATGTCAATGACCTTTTTTCATACAATGTTCTTATACTGCACACAATTCATCAAATGGAAACTACATATTTTATTGTACTTTATTTATCAACATATTTTTGAATCAAAAGTAAAATATGACTCATGTATTTATTTTACATTTGTGATTCTTATAAGAAATTATTCGATCTTTTATTGTACCTGATATTTAATGTCTCATTAAAATGTAAATTCTTATGACACGCTCTACTTAATAAAATTAATTTGGGCATCATGTAGAAATAGACTTGTAAACATTAGATTCGGTTATGTGTAATCGTATTATATTTGTGAAACAAATGTGTACCTACTGTACCTACCTATACGTGAATATCTGATTGACGTGTTAATATCATTTTTTAATTAACGTGCAAAATCATACTGAATAAATGCACAGTTAGTATTGCCATTGTCCACGACCACAGCACTTATACGAGCGATACGGATACACAAATTGTTTTTATATACGTTTTATAGAATATTTAGAACAATAATAATTGACGTCTCGTGACACATATCGCATTGTGATAATGAACTATAATAATATGTCTGCACTGTAATTATGAATTATTCACATTTTGGCCAATCTGTAAAGCCGATCAACCAAAGTATAGGCAATTAATAATCGGCGAACAAGGCATCAAACCATCATGATATTTGATTGTGTTTTAGAAAAACTTTGTATTGTTATGATTATATTATATTTTTCACCTGTGCGTTATCATTCCAATTATTGTTTCCACAATTATAATCGTACTCGCATACTCGAGTCCCAAGGTCAGACGTTGTTATAAACCAAAAAAAAAATAAACCGAACGTGCGCGTATTATAATATTTTAGTACGTTGTGGTACACGCGCGGTTGATTGAGGTTCCTCGGATAAAAAAATATTAAAGGTTGATATCAAGAGCTCCGTTAGCTTCCGAAGGAACCATCCGGGATACATTCTATTGCATCCCAAAACTCAAAATCCTTGCCCCTTTCGGTCCGTAAAAGACATAGATATTCGAAAAACAAAAAACCCGTCGCGGCCGCTGCCGCCGCTTTCTTCTCGGTGCGTAAAAATAGTAAACGCCTCCTCCACACAGCTACTCCATCGCCGTTATTACCGTACGCGACGTACAGAGCGTTCGCGGTGCAAACGTCGCGAGCGGCGAACCGTAGACAAGCAGCAGCAGCTGTTGCCCCTGCCCCTGCTCCTGCTCCTGTCGCCGTCTCGAGCGGTTTCGCGTCGTCGTCGGCGGCGGCAGTGTGGTGGTGTGTTCTCTTTTTCGTATTTCTGGCCGTGCTCGGTCGGAGGGGGGTAAGCGAGCGGAGCGCGTAGCGGCGGCGGCGGCAGCTACACCACACCGGCGGCCAACCACCGCCAGCTGTTCCGCGCAGCCGGACACAAAAGAACGCGACGCAAACAGTGTCTGCCCGCCCGTCCGCCGTCAGTTCGTGCGCGGTCGCCGTCCTGTGTGTTGTTCGTCCGTGTGTAGTGCGCGCGTGCCAACTCGTTTCGCGTCAGTCCGTCCGTCCGTCCCAACTCGCTGTGCGTTTCTAATTTTTCTAGAATCGTTTCTCGCGCCCCGTCCGTTTTCGCCGCATAGTCGTCGATTTGACGAGTGTATTCGTTCGTCGATTCGTTTAATATCGGTTGAGACAACCGCGATACGTCCCTCGCCGAAACTCGGCCCTCCCCAACGGTAAGCGGAGAGCGCATCTCGTTTTTCTTTTAAATACCTATGGTTTTTTTTTTTTTGTGTTTTTCCTATTCACTCACCGCTGTGTCATTGCTCTGCGATTGTTGTGTTCAGATCGGTTTTCCTCGGGACGAGATCAGCCGTATGTTTTGTATGGCGTTTACCGGGCGCCGAGCTTTTAGTGATCATCAGGGGGTAGCGTACTCTACTGGTGGTGGTAGGTGCAACGGCGATAAGGCGCCTCGAAAGACCAACCAAACACCCTCCGGCCTCTGCACGACCTCGGTATCCGGTTAAAACCGCAGCCCCTCCGCCCGCCCCACCAACAGCATTTGCATATCCGTTACGAGACCGTACTCTAGGTCTCTTCGTGTCTACCTTGTTTATCTCGCGACCACGCCGTCTGTGGTGCACGCCTTCAATCCGTTGTCGTACAGACCAGCGACTGCGCAACCCATCGGCCTTAGATATTATTTCCGTTAATGCCTGCCACCCAAAAAAAAATAGCATAAGTGCCTTAAGGTACGGTTACTCTGCAGCGTCTACCGGCGTCTGACGCTACCGTGCTGTTCCACTGTTACACGCTGTGGGGAAACAGTACCTTAACCGAAGTAAAGAAAACACGGTTACCATTAGTCAACGTGGTACCCGAATATGACCGTTAATATGTACCTACAATAATATTACATCAGCACACCTAGTGATAGTTACCATGTAAAAATGTTGAACCGAATAGTGCTTTTTCGGTAGGCAACGCGACTCACATTTTTTTCCGCCTCGTTTTCGTTATCAGCAAATTTCCCAACTTTTGAACCGTCGCCGTCGTACTCGAATGGCTGCACGCAATGACATAATATTATTACGACGAGTTTTCTGTGCGCAGTCCGAAGTGCCTTCATTTAGCAATCGAATTACAAACATTATATACGTGTTATTGACTAATTCGGCCACTAATCTCTCAAATCCGACATTTCATTGAATCGCGTCAAGCGTGCGCACAAAAAACAACGTTATCTCATTCGAAATCGTTGTAGGTACCTACGCTTCTATTGAGATTTAGTATAAAAAACACACTCACTCACAAACACGTTGTTTGATATTACATGAAATACTACCAAACGTAGGTGTTGAAAAATGCATTAAATCGCGTGTGTCCTCTTACCACGTGAGTCGTATTATGTGCGTGCGCGTTGCGTAATCGAGCAAAGGGTATGATTTCGGGGTCTGAGAAGAGTTGAGAAATAACGGGTGATCCAATAAGTGAGGGTACACAACCCTTCGACCAAAACCGTGCTGGGTGTGACCGACCACGATTTCGGGTGCCTGTGTGGCTACATTATTATTATGTCGCGTGTGGGTTACCTGTACATATACAATTAACCGGCATGAAATATGGCACTTGTGCAGTCGGTACCAGCATGTAGACCGTCCAGCAAAGATTAAATCGAAATTGTTCCGAGGTCATACCCATGGATGAGATGCATAATAACAGCATAAGTTTTGAAAACTTCACCATATTATCCCAATAGTCAATCGTACTGCAGCTGCTACTACAACTACTACTATTTACTGTTATGACTAATGATCGTTGCTGCCGGGCGACAGTGTTATCGTGTCTCGGACAAGGTAACGGAGAATGAAAGTCAACCGACAAAATTTCACAATAATCCGACGGCGGCACAACGCGTGATTCTGCGATCGTTCGTTTTAGAAAACTGCCAACAGTCGATACTCATAATGTTTAAAATACTGTCGGATGACGGTTGCTTGTAGTTATAGTATTCAGCTCCAGATCGGCTGCCATAATAAAATAATAATAATAGTGCTATAATATAGTACACCTTAGATCGGAGAATTCGAAAACGTGTATGGTTCACCGAAATTTATGTTATTATGTATCGGGATATGGGGGGTTTGAATTGTAATCCAGCTAGGGTTCAGCGCTTTTTAAATAACCGTTCTTTATATTATGCCATTATAAGTGTTCGTTAGTCACCGTCTGCAGACTGTAGTCGATATTTAGATGAATTACGTTGACACAGAAACAAACAGAAACATCTTGATAAACACCATAATTATATGCATCGATAAAGTCGTTGACAGATAAAGGCACGTTTGAAAAATCAAAAAGTCGACGATCAAAGGTACATAATTATTAATGATTAAACTATGGAACGCCACCAGTATATAGACTGGTATAAGATATACCATATAGATTTTTTAAATAGTCAGAATTAAACCGCATATTAAACGTGCTATAGATTACAGTAACCTATTATACCTGCAATTACCTTCACAAACACTATTGTGTTTACCGATTTATGTTAAACATGATGTGAAAGCACAATAACAAAAATGATTTCTTTCCATTTGAGTGATATCGTACAGCTACAGATGCAAAATATATACAGTTTTAAAACGACTTCTTTGGAAGGATATCGTCAAAATTAGATTAATTAATATTTATTTGCATAAGACTACAATATTGATGTTATAGATGTGTTCGTTATACTTTTAATTGAAATAGCTAAAAATACTTTAAACTATCATTGCATAGAGAGTTATACCAGATTTTGTTTTATCCGAATGTTTTTATCGTAGAAGGGTGAAAAGTCAGGCGAGGTCTTATTTATAGTGGACATAGGCCATTTTCTATTACGCCATTGCGATACATTAAAATAATCAAAAGTGTTGCTAATTATTTATATTCACTGTCTCCAGACATTTTTGAATATTGTCCGTTAAATTTATATACATTATGATATGATTTTGTTTTTTCATCACTCTGTATTTATGAAGACTTTTCTACCATTATTTTGTTTATTCATTCATTCGTCAAACGACTTTTTCTTCTTCAAATTGTCCTATTAAAATTAACTTACTACATTACTCTTAAATAAGGTTAATTAGATTTATTACTGTGTTTAGGTGTTGCGTAACAGTGTTTTCAAATGATTTTTACATAATTAAATAATTAGGTTGTATAATATAGGTATTGGGTATCTAGCAAAAAGTGGAAAATCAGCGTGACAGTGTTTTAAAATGAATTAATGTTTTTTTTTAACCTTGACTTATGCAGGTCCACTAATTTCCCAATTTTTTTTTTAAATTAAGCAACACTGGACAAAATTTATAGGTAATATCAAAAATACCTATATATATTATTTGGCTTAATCAGAGGTTAAAAAAGTCAGGTGGATGCATAACATTTTCGAGGCCCGCAGAAGTTAGTAGTAGTTTTTGTAGTAGTAGTAGCAGAGGTGTTTTTGAACTTAATAATTTTTAGCAAAGATATAAAATAGATCCTTTTTGATAGCTAGTTTAGTGTTTTTCTTCTAGTATAGGTACTTCGGTTTTAATGTGCGCGCTAGAACAAGAGCAATGACAAGGTAGTGGTAGACGTGAAAAATGAACGTGTCGTGTATTTAAAATAAATATTTTTATAATATAGCTATCGGACGACAGCAGCAATAATTATGGACGTAAAATGAAAATCTGTTTCGTCTATTACCCGGGAAAAGCTACACAAGTTGTACCTTTGGTCGCGGCGACAAAGGAAGAGGAAGCAGAAGACGAGGACGAGGACGAGGACGACGATAACGATAACGTCAACGTCAAAGCCATCGTCGACGACCACGACAAAACCAATAACAACAACGACAACAACAACAATAAGGACAACCACGACCAAACCAATAACAACAACGACAACAATAACAACAAGCACGACCACGACGTCGTCATCTCCACAGAACCGGTGCCGTCCGACGACATGAACTCGTACGAGGCGAGTTGGCAAGAGTGTCGGTTGAAGTGGTGTCTGCGATCGCGAAGCAAAGAGCGTCACGACGGGGTCGCCGGTTGGACTGAAGACGACGAAGACGATCATGGCGAAAGCAGTGGCGGAAGCCGAGGCAGAACGCAGGTCGTCCGCAGGAATCCGTCGGAAAAGCGGCAGGCGTGCAGCAGCGACAGCACGGGCAGCAGCCAAGAGGAACAGGACGCCGCGGCATGGGCGGCCGCGTCGGCCCGTCGGCCTAAGGCCAAACCACTGAGTCGCGTGCAGAGCGTCCGCCACGACACGGCCGCACACCGATACCGGACCCGTCAGCGGGTGGCCGCTGAGATTCTGGACGAGCAGCGGGCCGAGGCTTCGGCGGCGGCGGCTCGCGATCTCTGCCGGTCGTCTGCGGCCAAGATCAAGAAGAGTCTGTCGTTCCGGAATCCGGCACCCAAAAAGGTGGCCACCGGCGGCGACCGTCTGCTCCGGGTCGTTTCCGACGACGATCACTTCAACAAGCACCGCCACCACCACCACCACAACAACAACAATAACAACGACAACCGTCAACCTCGCCGCCACCACGACAAAGACGACGGTGATGATCAACAACAATTATACCACCAACAAGAACAACAATTATCTGTGGACGCGGGTGCGTCCTTCGTCATCGCCGCCACTGCCACCGAAACCACCGTATCCCCTTCGACCGCGACCGCCACTGCTGGCGACAGTGGCAGCAGCGGCCAAGACAATTTCGCCATTCCTAGGCCCAAACTCATAGTTCCTGTACACACGTATGGTCTCAGAAAGCGCAGGACCGGTAACACGATCTCATCGAACCGAACCGCCAGCGACGTAAACGCAGCTTCGGCTTCCAGCACCGTCGCCTCCTCTTCCGGCAGCTCGTCGACCCCCACCGCCACTGCCTCTGACACGAAAAAACATCACAACTCGTGTCCAGGTAAAAAAACTACCACTTACACTATTATTTTATAAGATGCTATATCGATATGCGGGCAATCTCCTTAGCGGATGAGATGTTCAACTTGGTATATTTTCGAACGTTTTTCTAACTTTTCTCATATCTCCATAAGAATAATCACTGAAACCCGAGTCAAAATCGGTTGAATAAGTTTTTAGTTGAGAGTATGTGCTACGAAAATAAGAACATTGGCCTTTTTTGTACATTTAATTAACAAGGTTATTTATTTTCCCCAAGTTCTTTTATTCCAAGAAAATCCACAGTAAAGCAGCTCGGCCAAAGTGACTGTAGAACCATACTAATATATTTAAGTATATTTAATAAAAACATTTTTGCATTTAAAACAAAATTCATGCGTTAGTCACCCTATAGCAGCAACCTATAAAAGTGGTTGAAAAAATAAGATTTGTATCACCCTCGATCGTTAACTAGTCTCAAAGAATCTATTTAGTGAACTTTTTGTTGAAAACGGTTCTGTAGTTTCTGAGATTAACGCGGTCAAATATACATTCAGCTTTGTAGTATTGGTATAGATAACTCGTGTCCTATTTATATAGTGACTAGGAGCTTGTAAAAAAACAATATTTGTGCAAATTCGATGGTTGCTTCGTCCCCGAGACACTGCAACGACGGTTTTTTTTTATCGATTTTGCAACGTCTCGTCTCGGTTTGTGGAAAACTGCTTTACGATTTCGACGCGGTAACGCCACGTTTCGTCACGACACTCGTTTTTTCTTATCATTATTTATTTCCGATTTGAATAGTCGGAACAAGTTTATTATATTGTGTTAACGCAATGTGCAAATATTATTAAAATCAAACCGAAATTGGGCAACGCGGTTTTGTAATCGCCGCTGCTGCGCGTATCACCTACAACATAATAATATTTTATACTTTTTAATGTAATATTGTCGAATATTATTTATCAGCATCACCCAACCAATTAATTTTCACATAATATTACAATCTTCAGTTTTAAGTCAATTTAACATTCTTGCGGTTTGAGATACTGATTTCGACAATGTAATTTCGTAAATCGATTACATACTTTTAGTATTTTGTCTCATTAGTGGCCAAATCTGTGTGATTAAATCATCTACAAATTAATAATATTTTATCTTACTCGAATGATTTATTCATTTATTTATCGAGAGTGCGGTCTGGAAGCCCAATGGTTACATTACAAGAGACATTTAAGAACACGAATAATTAGCATGCAATAAAAGATATAATAATTAATAAGAAAATGGTCATCACTATAAGACATTGTTATCGGAATTATGATAATAAATATAGGAGGGACGATATTATAAAACGATCAATGATCCCTAATAATGATATAGGTACTTTAACCACAAACAGTATCTATATAATTTAACAATATTCTCCTTAACAGTATTATTAGCCGTGGACGAGGAAAATTCCTCCACTATAATAATTGTTTGTTTTTTTTCCCGGTATAGGTGTGTTATAACATTGATTAAGTAAACAGTTTACTTAACCAATGGCTATAATAAAACATATAAATACCAGTGCGGTAGTACGTATGTTGCGTATTAATTCTGGTAATTATTGTACGTTTTTTGATGAGGTGTATCAGCGCACTTGTCAACCTTAGAGCGTGGTAACTGTGTAACAAGAAACGAACTAACCATTTTTAAATGTTGTACCTACGGCGTACTTACATCCCGAAACTCTCGCTGTGTACACTGTTGTGGGTATATATTCACGGAATCAAACAGCGTACTATAATATTATTGTCCTATTAATGAGTCGACTCTGAATAAGAAAGTTTAACAATTTAATGGATAAATTAATGTAAACCAGAATGACGAGAAAACTTGTAAATCTCTGTAACGCATAGCCATTATAGGTACATCTTTGGTATTTAACATAGTGTATTACGTAATATATGTGTATAGAAAAACTAACGCTCGCGATGATAATAATTATTTATATTTGACATATTATTATAATATGTAATAGGTTTGAAAAGAAATGTCGAATATGAAAGTATTGTTTTATTATATTGTGTATACATGAAATTCGGGTCTGTAGAGTTTTCTGTATGTCTATTTTCGGTATCAATGAATTAATTTTAAGTAGTGTATTGCGCATCAACAATTACGCGGTTCGTGGTTAATTTCGTTTACTTTCACTCTACCCATAAGAATCTTCTACAAAAATTAAAGAATAATCAATCCGTAGGTTTATAATTGGGTCAGAATTTGTTTCTCCTGTGCATGACGAATTTAATTGAACGCGACGTGTATTGTATTATAATAATATATAGACTGTTTGCTGTAGAGACCATTTATCATTATGGAGGAAACGATGGAGAAATTTTATTCGTTAAATACCAGAAAATAATCGTTCCAGAAAAGTACTTTTGGCTTTCATCAATAAAAATCATAATATTTACAGATATAATTTTGGCTGCTGAAAGTCCAGCGAGATTGGCGCGCATTGATTTTAATAAAATACAGTTAACATTCCTCCAGCAATAAACGCGTGATGAGAAAATGAAAAAAATTCTAACTAACGTTATTTTATAAATATAAAATGCAAAAAACTATCGTAAATTATCTAGCAACGTATAGGTAGAAATATCGTAACTGTCGCAATTTTCGACGAAGTAAAAAATGTTAATCAATTGCCCAGCATAATAATCAAATAATTTAGACAAAATAATAATAATAAACGTTTAAGATATCTAATATAAGCGTCCATATTGTATTATTGTCGGATATTATAAATTGAACAACGGTCTATAGCCGCTGATGGCCCGAGAAAATATTTAATTGATCTACATCATATCGATAACATCTAGGGCAATAAAAATCGATACTTTGTTAAAAATAAAGCCTGGCATCTGCCCATTTATCGTCCGATCCATATCGACGTCCGGACGATGTCTGTAATCCAAAACCATTGTCGAAAATAATGTCGTCCGAAATTATCTCGGAAATTATATTTACTAAGACCTCTCAGCCGCCTCCGATTGGACTTAACTAGTAGACACGCGTACACGTATTACATGAATGAAAAACACCTGTATATTTTCATAGCCATAGTATAAAAAAGAATATTGTTGTTTATAATGACGCGCAAGTAGTATCTGTTCATCAGTTATAAATATACCTTATAATAATATATACCATCAAATACGTGTACGATTAGCATATTATTACAATAATGTGACTACCAGAACCATAAAATTACTTAATATTTGTTAAAAATGACATAGTTCAGCTACGCGTATAGCTAATTCTATGTTATGTCATCACGCGATAAATATAATTTAATATAGATAATATAGGTAAGTACCTACTGTATAATTAACCTATGTCTGTATGTAATTAGAAAACCAAAACATAAAACGTAAATTCCGCACGTGTAGGTTGACACTTAGAGTTTGTCAATACATAATAATAATAATAATAATAATACACTGTACCTACTTAATCGACATTGTAATAATAATTACCATAATATTAATATCCTAAACGATTTATTATGTATTTATAAATATTGCATTAGGAATGCGGTTTCGGGTTCTTGGGCGTATCGGAAATTTAATGTTAATTTTATTTAGGTCAAGTAAGACGGTGGAATATGATTCGGATACATATCGAATGCATATATTTATCTGCCGTGGAACGACAAATTTTTCGTACGCCGATTAAAAAGTGAAATCCGTGAGTTGTTCAGAACCAGCCAAGTTTGGGTTTTACAATGTTTAACACAACAGTTGTTATAGTTCGGTGGTGTTTGCCGCGGGAAAACAATAGGTTTCGGCGACGACGAGGGAAATCATCAAAATGTTAACCGAGTGTACGCGAGAGCGAAATCATCTTTCCTGGAAAACTGAAATCCGAAATTTTTCGTGGACACCACACCATTCCACAGTGAGGAACTGAACGGTTTTTCTAAAACGTTCGGTTTCGGATTTTTTTAATGACATACGCCTCTCGTTTCGCACGGCTTACTGCAGGTGATTATTCCGTAGACATTTATCGTGTTCGTGCAACAGCGGTAGCCGCGGGCCAACACCCTTGCACTGAAAAAAATATTATGCCCATATGGTCGTTGCTATAATATTATGTAGATTACATAATTTATAATAATATATAATAATATTACTATTGTACCGTTTGAACGGACATTTCGGACTGTCAGTTCTGCGTGTAGTGTGCGTAGGAAGTTGTAGTATATGCATTAGTAGAGAGCCTCTATAGTCCATATAGTATATTATGCATATTTGATTCTACAACGAAAGTCCGTTTTTTCCTCTCGGAATTTCGAATGACTCATAATACGCGCTTGTGTATTTTAATAGAATATTATATATACTCGTGAATATGTCGCGCTTATGCATTATAAATTATAATACTCATAATACTTGCGCGCAATTATTGTCGTAAAGTTCACTATTGTGGTAACGATTTTTCATTTGCTGGATTCGTACATATAGTGCATTATTATATAGGTATAAGTGTGTAACGACGTATTGACGAATAAATTACAATTTGTTGGCAAAATACTGTTTCTCAAAAAAATTATAATTCTATTTAACCATAGATATTTGTTGGCGCGACTAATTATTGTGCACCTGCAGCACCGATGCCGCGGTAAGGTCGTTCTGGTGTCGTTAGAAAGTGTTAACCTTGATCTCTCTCTCTCTCTCTCTCTCTCTCTCTCTCTCGCCACGTTCCGTTCGCCACCGCCACACAAGACACTGCGAAATCGCCCACCACCCATCGGGTAAACTGGCATGTTATATTATTATTATATTTACTATTCCGCCGTATACGAATCCTTTCCATTTTTTTTTTGCCACTTTTTGTGATTTCAACGCGACATGCACTAAATCAAACGGTCCGCGGTCAGTGGTCCCTCCCCCTTAGACTAACGATGCATATGTTATGATGTCCACCCTCTTTACATCGACCGTGTAATCCGAAATAGTTGCGTCTTAAATTGACTGCCGCAGTAAATTGTGTCTCAAAAGACCCATGTATTTTCTTCCATTGAAAAAAAAAATTATGTTTCTTCTTGTTTGTCACCCAAAAGCCAAAACTTAGTTCATCATGATGTGTGGCGCCGATGGTAGAATCTGCTATTGTGGGTACATATACATGCGTTCCGATGATTGTTGGTTTATCATAACTGCCGAAGCTTACCCATATATTTTATAATTATTGTACAGAACAAACTTATGTTATTAGCCTTAAAACCATTTTTTTACCGCGGTTACAGTAAGTCGACTTTCCTACTTTCATTACTTTGCAGAGGTATAGAGACACCGCACAAGCGCATGCTGTCGCACAACGATAATATTCAATTATTGTCAACTTAAAGCCCGTGAACACTAGTTAATAGCATCCGATTTAAACCGATAATCACAGCAGGTATCAATAGTGTATATGGGTACATTATCTAATATTCTGCGCTATAGTTAAAATAATACACGAGAACTTCATATTTTATAGACCGATTGACTTGAATAAGTACGGTACTGAAATTATGTATTAGCACATTTGTGTATACACAGTCATAAAAAAATATCTGTTTGCATTAACCGCGTGTAATGGGTGCAATATTTCATACGCCGCACGCGTCCTTGGACACACTCCGTTTGATCGATCAAGGGCTTTTCCTTATGTACTTTCGACCGTCTGGAACCGCACGACTCGTCTTCGCCATTGTCCTTTTGGCGTCCTTGTATAGGATACAAGTCTCCCGATGATGTCATCATAATAATAATATGATCGTACGTAGACCGCGGATACGAATATATACAATTCATCGTTAACCCTCGTATCGGCAGGTATCATTATAGTTTATAATAATATGTGTAGTGGGAACCTTCTGCTGGCAATAATATTTGTATTACCTCGCAGGATGGTTCTGCCGGCTGCGTCGTTTCTGCTGCAGGACGTAATTTTAGCGATTACAATATTTTTTGTACGGAATTTTCTGCGGTCGTTCCGTTTCCGAATGATTTAAGTTCAAATTTTAAATAAAAACCGGTACCCCGTCCGTCCGGTTTTCTTCTTGCAGCTCGATTGCGGATAATCAAAATAATAACCGAACGTGAAACGATTCCGTTTCGCGTAAAACAAACTTAAAGAGACGCAACACTCGCATAATATGATACCTCCGTTTTATTATAAACGTAGTACACAATTCACAATAGTCCATTTTACTATTATATTTTTAAAATTAAAAGTTATTATTATTTATTGACTTATTACAAACATTAAAGGTAAGATTATTATCAATAGCATTTTATAGGCTTTTATTGATATTTAAATTATTAAAGCTTAATCTTGTCTCAAATTGTATTTTTGGTCAATACACTCACATTTTAAAAATATAGTAAATTCTGTGAAGTATGAGTATGAAATTTGCACTGTAGTGCGTTTGTAAGACGGAGACAACATGTGCGGGTGTGGCGTCGGTGTGCCGTCCTCTTGGTACATCGCTTAAAATATTTATTACGTACTATATTGTGTGTTTACTATAGGCGTATATATAGTGATTTAAATTAGTCGTTACGTGTGTACTAAGTACGCAATGGATATTTAGAGTACCTACCTATCTATATTTTATCGTCCCCCACTACAACGATGTGTCATTTGTTGCTGTATGATCTCCTCCGTTTTGCTCTCTCTTCTTCTACTGTACACATTTTTTTTATACGCCTGCGATATCGTTTAACGAGGTTTAAATATTTGCTTCCCGGAGAGAAATTGGACCGTCATAAAAATAGCCCATCTCGTTGTATTTCCGGGTTTAAAAAAAAAACATTTAATATATACCTATATACTATATATAGGTAGTCATCTGTAGCGGCAAGTACTACGAGAATCTATACTGACCTAAATTATATTTTTAGTTTTCACTTTTTCCTCTTCGAAAACGAATATATTTTATTGAGTTGGCTATCCAAACATGTTCCGCTGTTATTGTGCGTAGAAAAAACAGCCGCCGAGTCGATTAGCCTTGCCGGATGGGTAGTATAAGTACGCGATTACATATATGTACTTAATCTACACTGCAGTGCAGGATTGTTTCGTATAGGCTCCGATTATGCGGTTTGCGTTCAGACTTTCTAAATAAAACCTTATTGATTTTTCCGCACGAACGCTCTCCAGCAGCTCGGGGTACCTACGCTGCAGAACTAATAATAGATAACCACATAATCAGAAAAAAATTAATTTACATTCGTACAAATGTCATTTGCAGGATATGGGCTGAAATAACTCTAGTTACATTTTTCGTAATGCGCACATGTTTCGTGTATATTATGGAATGTTATGTCATAATTTATTTGATGTTCCTCTGGTCCCCACACCTTCCCCAGTACTACTTGGATACTATGTTCATAGGCGCAATTTGGGGGGGGGGGTGCTTGGGGGTGCTTAGTGCTCACAATTTTGAAATTAGCACCCCCTATATTTTTCGTATTTATTTTCATTTTAATAGTCATTATGCAGGCATCTACAACCATTAGATAATATGAAAATAAATAAAGGGGCTTCAGCACCCACACCTTTTTTATTGAAATTGCGCCCCTGAGTCTATGTTAAGTATTTTTCGCTATTTTTTTTTATTTTAATCATAATAACGGTGTGCTTAAACAAATGGATACATAAAGTTTTACTTGAGAACAATCAACATTTCATAGCATAATTGTATACAACTTAGTAAATATTTTTCTGACCTAGATCTTAATATCCAAATATTTTTATTTTTTAAATACGTTGCTTTTATTCCTATATGCTTGCAACTTTCATAAACATAATATTATAATGGTTAGGTATGTATTATTGTAATACGTCATGTGCCGAAACTCTATAGTCACGAATCACGAAAAGTGAAAACCAGTCGTAGATAACACGTGATTTCTTGGTATTGCACAGTTTATTACGAATACAAATTTAGGCCCTGTCGAAGAGCACATTTCCCGCACATTTCGCCATATTATCTCAGAAACGATTCTCCGGCTGACCTCCAAGTTCCCCCGTACTACTACAGTTCGTCGATTTCTGGGGCCGATCGTCGTATATACCTACATACTACCTGCGGATTGTGCAACGCAAAAAGTATATCATGCTATTATTATGTACGTTTACAATACAATATTTGAATATTGTACTTTAATATCAGCCGCCCCGGCCGATGGTTTACTCGAGCAACGACGTGGACGAACAGTTACGTTGCTCTTCGGACCGAAGCGAGTTGGATTTCCGACGCCGATGCAGTGTTGGCAAATTTGTGTACGTCCGGCCGAGTTCGTAAACTGTTTTTTTACGCGTTTACTTAAAAAAAAAAGGGCCGTTACGTGTGTTATTATTGTTTAACGGTATAACGGAATTAAAACGACGATCCACTACACGATCGTCGTGCCTGCGTATCGTCGTTATAATAATAATATATATCGCGGTTTATTGCGGCGTGGACTAAAATTATTCCATTGTATTTTATTATGATATATAATAACGTGTCGGACGAATAATTTTGAGATACAAATAACAATCCGTAGTATCGATTTGAAGATCGCTTTTTTTCGGATTTCATAATGGCTTCTTTATAATATATTACCGCTACACGAAATCCAGAGACTCGGACGTTGCTGAAGTTTGGATTACCATTATACTGTTGTGCTATATTACTGCTTCAGCTACTCCAGTCAATTGATCAGTATTATAAAATATACCGAATGCACCGTTTATGTGAATCAGTGTCCTTTCATATGGCATATATTGTTGAAAAAAATCCCCGATTTTAAAATTTTTCTCGATATTGTTCGTATTTTTGGTGTTGACATTAAATATTATGACGAGACGACCATTGTCTCCACGTAAGTGGTATACAGTACCAATGCGTGTAAAATGTATTTTAAAGATTTTACAAAAAACGTACACACCATTTTCTTGGTTTATAATCGTTTAAAATAAGCTAATTCGACTTATTCTCCGAGAAAACATATAAATGCGCCCAAAATAAGAAACGAAAGACGACCAAATAGTATTATATGGGCCTGTCATCAACAATTAACGCGGTTGAATAAAATTATTTCGTACTTGATAATAACGTAAGTACATAGATTTATGTTTTTGATCATTTTGCCGACGGCGCAGTGACTATAAATTAAGCGACCTGCCACCTGGGCCATTGTAGTTAAATATAATGTTACTTAATAATACTCTATTTAAATTTTTCCAATTTTAAAGACAACGTATAACCGTATACCTAAGTAACCCGTAACATGCATAATACATATGCAACCCATCCGACTTGGGAAAGAGCAGAGATTTAATAACATATTATGAACTGTAAAATATTATGGAAGCATATTAAAAAAGTGGTCTTTGGCGTATTATAGTATATTAAAACGAAACTAAAAAAATGTACAGGAAATTAATGAGAATTGTATAAAAATAAAAACTGGATAGATGAATTAGTCAGTTCCTCTTGTTGTAGTTGTTCGCCAAACAAATAGTCCAATTCTTAATTTTCTTAATCTTTTTATTTCCTTTTCAACTTAGTAAATTATGTTTATCTGCCGATATATTACCCGTGTGAAACTCAATGAAAAAAACTCGCATTTCAACCAAGTGGTTAACCTGATTATCGTGCTCGGGACAGTCGTAAAATAGTAAAGTGAAAACACTACGTTAAACAAAAAAATACCATTCGACAACAAACGATGGTATGCAACCTGACTTGCATTTTGCCTATATTTATGTTCCATATTTGGTTTCGGCGTATAGACTGTATTGTACCGTCTCGTGAGTTACAAAATAAAGACTTGCGTTGTGCATGCCAACAAACATACTATGAATATAAATATAAATATTTTACAAACGTGTACGCAACCTGACTTGTAAGTTGTAACAATTATTTTTCCGGATGTAAAAAAACATAACATTTTAAACAAATTTATTTAAATTCCGCGATTGTTTTTGCGAACAATTTTTGCATTGTGGTATTTTTTTTAACTAACTGACTCGCGAATAACATATTTTGCCATATTATTCCTCACAAAAAATCGTATCTAACGTGTGAGTCACGTAAAAGAATCATTCATACATTGGAGTATATGTATATTTAAATATGTTATGTATGATGTATTATCTACTTCGTGGATTGATGTTATTTCACTTTTATGACTCCGTCACGATAGTTTTTTCGTCCAACTATTACTGATGCACAATGGAAAAACAAACACTGCTCCAGCAGTGATCAAACAAATTATAATTAATGACTGGACACGCTACATATTATTATAATACCACTCGATAGTAATGATCGCTACGATGTTAAATATCCTATTGAGTTATGAATCATTTCTGTTAGAGTTATTTAGAATTTCCGTGACCATTATTGTTATCTCTCAAATCCGTGTCTCTTTACTCTTGCCATACTCTTCTCTTCAAGTAGGTTCATTATTGTGTGATACTTTCCCTTCTTTTGTACGCGCTTTCTTTATTTTTAAAAACGGTTTAATCTCTATATAGTTAAACACCACCATATTGTATTTATAAATTACGTATATCGGTATTTTGATAATTTTTTATTATTAATGGCAGACAAGACGTGTAGTATAATAACGATTTGTATTTACGTTTGACGCAGTATCACTTATCAGCACTATAATGTATATACTTCCACGGTGATCAACAATTAGCAACATTTTATTTTTTTAATGTAAATACAAATCTTAAAAAATGGTTTCCATATATTATTCTGATTGTTGTTTACGTAAACGTTGTACATGATAATATATTTGTGATTTGTGCTGCAACTACGTGAGGTATTTTTAAGTCATTACTAGCATCCCTTATTGAAATTAATATTAATAACTTGAATGAATGTTAAATATTTAGCAATTATTTGTTTAGTTAAACATTAATTTATAGTTCAAACGGTGTTTGCTTTACTTAAAAGTTACGCCAACCTTTAATGTACCAATACATGTAATTTACACAGTTTTGATTTGTGTATACATATTACATATTAATTAATATTACATACATTTGTATTATAGTTTGTGTTATTCGTAGAAACCTTCCCAAAATATTTTGTATGTTAGTTTATTCAATTAATTATGATAATACACATTAAACGAAAATGACTTATTCTAAGAACTCGTAAATAAATGTAACAATTTTAATGTACAGTTTAATTATGCTTTGAAATATTTAATGACGCAAGACATTCTGACTCACAATCCATACATACATTTTTTAATTAAATTTCAAAGTAACGTAATTTGCTTTGAACCGTTTACGATTGTAGTGCATATTATTATTATTGTATCAGTATAATATTATAATATAATATTTAAATGATGTATCCGATGGTATTTATGCCGTTATTATTTATCACCATAGTTGTTGGACTCTTAAAATATATATTGTAATATTTCAATTGATAACATGTGGTGGACGCCTTGCACCCCGCACCCGCATGTGTCGTCTTCTGGTCATCATTTTACTGAAACGCATAACGTACCAAAATGTACGTTCAGCAGTTCTAATTTTGCGTTGTAATTAGTTTAATTAGAGTGAACTGATCTGTTTTAAAACTTAAAAACACGGATATCGATACATACCATGGTTGCTTGTATTGGATGACAGCGTTGAACGGCGCCGATGTATTCAGCAAATCTGACAAAGTCACGTCGTACTATAGCGCCCTCTACAGCCACCATAGTAACATCAGTTGTCCGTTAAAAGTGCGAAATCGTATTTTTATGATTATTTAAATTATAAAAATGCCTAATAATGCCCTACTCCACTATAGTTGGGTACGTGGCAGCTCCTCTTCTGCTTAGCGTTTATTTATCAGTTAGGTATCACATTTTCGTCGTGACCTTACATTATAAGCTATACATTATATTGTCATGTATTATAAAACGAGCGATCATACTACGAAAACGTCGTTTAACTTCGATTACAACCACACACGTCATAATAATATATTATAATAGAATTATTGCGCGACTTTGGTCGGCGTACCGTTCGATGATAATGTTATTGCTCCGTGCAGCAAAACCTCGTCGTTTACATTTTCCAGGCCAAAGGCGGACGAACGAAAACGCTTTATCATTCGGACCGGCGGCGCGGCGTCTGTCCAGTACCGCAAAATGTATAGTTTAATAGTTTAATGTACGAGCTAAAACAATACATTATTATGATACGTGACGTACCTATATTTAATGCACACGTCGTCATCATTATCATATTCGCCCACTGATTTGCACGTTTTTGCCCTACGCCTCTCTCTCTGAACGATTCCTTGGTTGTTTTTTTTATTGTCTACAATACGTTTGGCCGCCGCGATGTAATTTACACCGACGAAGCCATACTCGATGCGTAGAAGTGAAAATCCGGATCGATCATTTTATTTAACTCTCCCTCCGCCCGCCGTCGCCTTTCGTTCACGTCTATCCCCGCTCCAATCACCGCATTTACATGCGGTTTTAATAAAATATCGTTTGAGTGAATTATTGTGGCACACGTTCGTAATGCTGAAATTCTAAACGGGCGGTGCGTCGTACTAAATATTATTCATTTAATAATTATATTATGTACGTAAAACACCGCTGCGCGCTGCAGGTCAAAGACGACGAATATCTGTGCGCGCGTGTGTGTGTGTGTGTGTAACGAGTTTACGTAATTTCGTGTAGAATAATTAAAACGGACGCCGACCTCGCTCTACGAGAGATGCGACAAAAATGACATTCGATTCGATTTTGCAGGCGTGTGGCGCTTATCTACCACGGTACATCATCGAGTATAATATATAGGCAGCTAAAACCGGGTTCACAGCTTCATCGCCTCTGTTGGCGTCGCGGCGTGTGCCTTCTACCGCCGTACCCTCTGATTTCTACGATAAAGCCTCCAGAGTTCGGCAAAGTTGAAATTTTGCAAAACAAGCGCACACGACGTGGCTGCAGTGCACCCGGCGCAAAGTCCGTCTTTTCCGCGTCTCTCAACGAGTGTCCGGGCAGCGGTGCAGTCAGCTGCATAACTATTTCTGATTTTACGATGCCGGTGCGTTTAATCTGTGAACATTGTGTACTGTCGCGAGAGACGGTATTCATCGCGGAACTATCTCGTAATCGTCGACGCGATAGCTGCGAGTGTGAATAATAAGGCTAACATAACCATTTTGTCGTCCGTTTTTTCTTTTTAGTCATCAATTTTCAATTCACCGTACTTCTACGACATAACCCCCCCCCTCCCCTCCCC
Source organism: Myzus persicae (assembly GCF_001856785.1). Taxonomy (NCBI): domain Eukaryota; kingdom Metazoa; phylum Arthropoda; class Insecta; order Hemiptera; family Aphididae; genus Myzus; species Myzus persicae. The sequence continues at coordinate 1,404,753 of NW_019100468.1, forward strand.
GCGCATACATGGTATAGCCGCGAATTGCGATCAGAACTAGTAACGATTCTGCTGCAAATGCTAGTTTTTATATTATAATCTCTGGCGTCGCTGTCAACGTGGGCGGGGGTGGCGACAGCGGCGGCATTATGGCCGCCGATCAAGGTCGGATTTTTACCTCCAAACGACACTGAGCCCGTTCAATAATGTATGAATATCGTTTATGATACAATATTATGTTGAATTAGGTTTATTTTTCCCCTTTCAACAATTTGTGTGTAGTTAAATATTATCCGCCGATCTATGTAGTTAATGCTGTAATCGTCATTAATCACCGAACGTGTTTTCTCGCCAAAGTCATCGTTAAAATTCTTAATTAATAAAGTAATAATAATAGTACATTTGAGATTTTGTTTTCAAACAAGATTTACTAATAATTAATACTATATTGAACGCAGTTAGATAACATCCGGGTCTTTTTCCAATCATTGTTTATTATAACCATAGTAAAAAATAAACTGAATACAATCAGAAATCTATTGAGTTATCATCTTGTTCGGTTAATTAAGTTCCATAATCAAAAAATCATTATTGTGACTTAATGTAGTTGTTGCAAATGGTTCCGATTCCGTCTTTTTTATCCTCTCAATAAGTCCAACTCTAGTTGTATTGATTGATTTTACGCTAGTGTTAAAAAGTATGTTACATTTTCAAGCACACCAATACTATCGATTCCTCGTATAGCAATGTATAAAAATGATGTACTGTATTTGAATGAATTCATTCTACTATTTGAAGTTTAAACACTACCCGTTTATAAATAATATACCAATTTAAAATTTGTCCTTTATTTTTTAAATGCCATTTGTTATACTTTAGTATCAACTTGTAAGTGGCTGCAGTACAATTCTTACCTGCCCAATTTATTATAACTACTTATTTATATTTTATTTATAGATTTTTCATTTTTAAGGCATAGGTTTAAACTTTTATTATCATTATGTTTTTTTAAAAATAAATTACATAATATCATATAAGTAATGTTTAGGACCCAATATATTGTAAGTTATAACCTAATAATTATTATCATTGTAACGTACTAATGTCATTATATCTTGTTTGGGGTCATTAGAATAAACTATTTAGCTTTATCTCACAAGATCAATGCCTACGCTTATTCTATTAGGTAACAACAAATTTAAATAATTATGATCAACATTGAATGGGTCACGATTTTCTAAAGTATCGAGTACAAAGGTGTTGCATACATAAATAGATTTCATATTGACTGTTGTAGCACCAATACTCTATAATACCTATTACATATAAATTTAAGTAATAATGAAAATGAATACAGTTCATCAAACCTAATTATTAATTAAAACCATATTTGTTTTAAAAAATGCGGTCCCACACTCATTCGTCGTCTTTCTCTCTGTTGCTAATCTATAATATAAAATAGAATGCATTCGTGTATGTCTTTTACCGTTTGTTTCATTCTGAGATTTGTATCCGTCAAATAACAGCTTCAGATAACAGTTGTGAGAACATCTTTTTATGATTAAAAAAAAATTAATTATATTATATTCTTCAACTGTCGGCGGTAGTATTTTGGCTAGGTTTGACCGTTTACGGTCGGTCGGACGGCTGGAAAATAAAATAAGCATTTCAACGTTTTAATACATCTAAAAAATAATCAGAACAGACGTATAATATTATTGCACAATATTAGAATGGTCTACGAAAAACGTTCTTAGATTCGTATTATCTGGACAAGTTGAAAACGGCACACAATCAATTTGTGTTGGACGATTACACCAGTCGGTTTTATATAAATATATCAATAATTGTGTTGCGCCATTTTAAATCCGAGATAATCATCATAGTAGGATATTATCGCTCACCAATATGTATTTGTGTACGGGATTTTTCATTGCGACACCTGTTTACCGTTACCAGAATCTAAGACAATTAATAACAGTAATAATATTTAGGATAAAAATATAGAATAATTGTAGAACGTTCGATTTCGTCCGTTATTACGTTATCGCCGAGATATCCAACGGAAACTCGTTTATTTCGCACGCATTGTACGTGTACTCTCCGACAGCGTCTCGTCTGTGAGAAACACTTTGTGTGGTCCGACGAGTGCCGAGAACTTTTAATAGATCCATTTTTTTGGGCGATTTTTTTTGGTCTGATGAGTAATGAGTAATAAATTACGCTATTATTATGTTTTTAATCTCGTGCACGCGCGTTACTGCCCTTTCTACCGCCATAAGTACGTACAAAATGCGTGTTGGTGTGTTACTAATTACTAATTAACAATGTTCTATTGTCACGCCATAGCCTTGGCTGAGTTTTTACGGAAAACCGACCAATTGCGTTCATAGTAATTTCCGCGAAAGCGTCTTCCAAAAACAAAACAAAAAACGAGTGCACAATAATATATTATACTCATTATTGTCGATTGAATATTGTGTTAAAATCAAAAGACGTAATAAAAACCGTGTTCGTGGTATTTGATTTCTTCGCGCTCTATGCCGCCTTCGAATTTTGACAAAACACTAATTTCATACTCGGTGGAGAACGGTAGAGATGCTTAAAAATATCTTGGAATTCAATGATTTGTAGCTATTCGAGACCAACGGCCTGCAAATAGTTATATTTTATATTAATTGTTTATAAAATTAACGATGGTTGAAACTTCTATTTTCGAAATCTATATTTTCTCTCGTATATTGTTAAAATCGACAATCTTACAATCGATATCAAAAAAAAAAAAAAAAAAATAGTGATAGTATTTGAATTTCGTTTAAGTTTGCTTTACATATTTTCTCAAACTAATTTTGCTGCGCTCTGTCGTCGTGGACACTTTCGAATAATAAAACACGCCATGACACAATTTGCCCAGCAATATTAGCGACCGACCACAAAGACACCAACGTACAATGTGAGGGTGATTAACCAACATACACGCCGTCAGTTTTCCTCGTCATGTCAACGGAATGAATTTATTTAAATTATGATTTTCGGGAATGTCAAGTATACTTAAAAACAGTGATTCATGCGAGTGACTTCAAATAATTTTATCTGAAACTCAAACACCACCCTCGCCCAAATTCAAAGACCTAGCCTTACGTCTATGTTTATGCAGTTATTTGTACATAGCTATGTAATAAAATTACATCAAATGTCACTATATGAGATTCCATCAGTCCAACAACCGATTGCTTGAATCCTACCATTATTGTTAAAACATTGCGAGAAACCAAAAACCTAATTCGATCGTTTATTGCATTGTTAAATGACATCTGAACAGTTTATTTTTAATAATACATTAGTATATTAACAGTTAACTTAATTGTATAATATTTTTTTGACAAGCGTGCTACGTCTGCATGAAATTGTATTGTTCATCATTGTTTGTTTACATACTGTATTATATTTTTATTTTTGTTATAGTATTATACCCATAAGTATTATGTACAACTACAACAATAATAATAATAATAATAGTAATAAAAGTAACGATAACAACGGATACTTGATTGTTGTATTATCTAATTGCGGATTGTGATATGGTATCAGCTGATATATTATTACCGTAGGCCACGCCATATTGGAATCAAATACACGCTTGTTTGTTGGTAGCATACCCGAGTAAGTGAACAGTTGTAGCTATATTGAAGCTATACTCAGGGATGGGCAAAATAAATCACTCCCTGTAATCAAATACGTAATATAATGAATTTGAGAGAAAAAATTATCATTTTATTTATGATAAATGCATTGGGTATACAAAGTAAAACATCATAATTATTCTGATTAAATATTATAATTGAAAACTGTAGAATAAGTGGCATCCAGTACTTAAAAACTTGTAGTTTTAAAAATAAAAAATTATATTGATCGCAAATTTCAAAAACATTATTCTCATTTAAAAATATAGCCATCACCACAGAAATAATGCAATCAAGAGACCAGATAGCCACTAGGTTATACTGTAGCCGCTGGCTGGTTCTGTTTAGCACTTGGTAGATAATACTTTTCATATTATGTTAAGATAATCGTGACTACCGTACTAATGTCGTTGCTGGGCCAAAATTTAGACGTGGACATTTCATTACCATTTGTTGTTTATACTTTAAAAACGTATGTATAAAATACAAATAAAAATTTTTTTTACATCAGTTCTATATTTAATTGAAATACTGCCCGGCTATACTATTACTATAGTCTATGTATAAGATTTCTTTAAAAGTAAAGAGTTCAATCCTAATTCCCAAATCCCTCTTGTATGTGTTTAAGGCTCGTATTATTTTTCAATGAGAACCACATTTTACTGTTAATACTACAACGGTACATACTACATAGTCCATCATAATACGTCAAAAATATATCGAGGAAAACAAGGTGAAAGCAGTTCCCCTCATATCCAGTGGATAAGAAAGTTCTTACCATATCTTTAAGGTTGAGGGGGTCATAATGATTTGAATTCATTATTAATTAATATCAATTTATAGAAAATTTGTTATCTGTGAAAACTCTGTGTTAAATTAATACTTTACAAAAATATAATATATGGAATCACTCTGTATAGTATTTATGTAGACATTCATAATATATATTAAAATGCGTTATATATTATACAGATAAGATTTTTACATGAAGTGAGACAGAGCTGATGACGCTTTTCCGTCTACTGAGTTCTGAGGTTATGGTGTTATGAATACGGTTCTTTTTTTATTATTATTATTTGATTCAGTCGAAATCGTGACTACTACAAAAACCGCTTTGCCAGTCAAAACTTGGTCATAAGTCATAAACTCATAACCAACGTGACTCGTGTCCTCGTTCGATCGAAATATATAAAATACAGCTACCTAGACGAAAATTGTTTTTGTCAACAGTGGCTTGGCCGTCTCGAATAGTTTCAATATCATGTGTGTATTGGCTGCGTTATAAAGTTAATGTAACATTTATTTCGTTTTTGCCCTTATAATCTAATGGTATATTAGTATTAAACATTAAAATTATTATTCGATATAATTAATTTATCTCATATAATTACTAGTATAAATCGAAATGATTTCTGTCAACGTTTTTGTTCTAAATAGAAATTACCAGTTTCTCTAGAACCTGTAGCCGGGCCGTTACGCGCCATTGTAATATTATTCTGCATAATTTTGATTTTGACTTTAGTCGTACCATCATCATAAAATATTTTTAGCAAACAGACGCAAAAATCGTTTAGACGCAAACTCGACGTGATGTGGTTTACGTTTTTGTCGTCTGTGGACCGCACACACTTGATAAAAAGTTACCTACGCATGCCATCATGCCTTTGGACGGTGGCGCATGCGGTACCTACTACCTACTGATAAATCACGGTCTCTCTGCTCCCGGATATCATATAATCATACATAACTACCGACGCTCTCCCGTTCGTGAACCCTAGAAGAAAATAATATGTCGTAATTAAATTGATAACAATAATAGAAATAGGAATAAAAAAAGCCGTCTCTGTGCGCTCGCGGGATGTCCTAATAAATACGTTTCTCGGGTTCAGTGTTTCCGCTCAACGGCAATGACACTGTTTATTATTATGTTTATTATTATTATTATTATTATTATTTTAACTCGTGCGTTTGATCCCGTCCCGCGACAACAAAACGACTCATTCAATACTATCGTGTATAATATTTTTATTCGTAGCCACCACGACACAGTCTGTGACAAACAAAAAAAACCGTTCATTGATGAGATCTACTCCTACAACACTGGTCGTCATCGTCATCGTGTACGACTCGTGAAATCGTCGCGTCCGGCCTCGGCAATAATAATTAGTCGATTTCAGTGAAAGTGTGTGGGCGAAGAGAAACAAAACGGTCGGTCCACTGCGCTCGCATGTGCTCACTCTTCTGTGCCCACCCTCCTATGTGTGCTTTTTGTTTTATTTAGCCGGAATTCAAGTTCGCGCGCGTGGCTGCCGCCGTATTATCCGGTGCTCAAGTGCATACCTCAAAATTATGATGCCTGGTCGCATAGACAATCTCCATTAATGAGCTAAAAATAATATAAAGGCCCAATAAATAAATTATAACAGTCAGTGTTCTATGCAACTAATCGTTTAATTCTCAGCGTACCTAAATTGCATTTTTTAATTCGAAAACAGACGAGCTGCCAGCGCGTATGGCTAATATTTTAGAAAACCGCCGTTAACGTCTAACCCGACTGCGCTCTAGATATATTCAGATGATATGGTGTGCCGTGTATGGTTTGTTTATGATATTCATATAATATTATAATTAACGTTTTAAAATTTATCGCATTTTCGTGACGTTTCGTTTAAAAATCACCATTTCAATAATTTTTAAAGACGTCAAAACGCGTGCGCTTTCATATATTATCGTTGGTATTATTACTATTATTATTATTGGTATATCACGATTGAAACATAGCCACTCTAAACACATTTTATAATTTATCAGTGTAATACTAAGAATATAGAGCTGGAAAGTGTTGTTGCGCGTTAATGCGTTTTGTCCGTGTAATTTAATATTATATTATATGATGATAAGTACTGTACGCGATAATACGCGTGTCTCTGTAATAAATAATAATAATCCATTCGTCCCAAACTCTCAAGTCCCAACCGTGTGTTAAAATTGATATTGCTAAAAAAAATTGTATTTCTCTCAACATTTTTATTATATGTATTATTATGATATTACAACGCCGTCCACCACAGATCGATTCCCACGAGTAAACCAGTGGTGTTCAACGTGGCTTATATTATATTTATTATATAGGTGTTATATTATAAATATAAATTGAAAATCCTCCAGAAATGTATTAATAACTTTTCCCCGTAAAAGTGGTTAACCTTCGTCACGATAATCGGTGTGACTTGTGACGCAAGCATTATTAAGGAAGTGATGTGTATATTATGTGTATTTCAATGTTGTTATTAAAATATTGTTATAGTAATAATAATAATTAATAATTAATCGATTCCTACCTTAAGGGCCATCGTGGTGTCTCTCGCCTATATTATTTACAGTCGGGCAAGTTTAATACCATAATCTTTCGAATAAAAACAGCTGTTGCGATAAAATTGTAGGTATCTCCTACGATCCAACTATGTATACATTACTACATTCTGCAACCGTTACGAGTTTAAAAAACCATTCTCAATGATCGAGAGAAAAAAAAATCGTCACCGATAATCGCCAAACACACCATAACGTCGCCGCACACACCTCGCGCTGTTGTATTACAATCGTCCCGGTTTACAGTTATAAATTATAATAATATATTATGTTACACCATCTCCCGCTGACGGTAAAATATAATAATAATAATAATATGATGTATATACCTAACATTTATTTTAGCCCATTTGCCGTCATTTAGATGTGATATCGATCGACACGCGTACGGCCGGATTTCGAGCCACAATACTGTTTTTACCACGTTTAACATTGATCCGGACATGTCTCGTAATTTTTATATTGTTTTTTCGTGTTGTGTGCGTGGAAACGCGCAGGACACATTCCTGAGCACATAACAATATTACTGCAACAGTGACATTGTTATGTCTGTCGCAAAATATGTACATAATAACATTTAACATGGAACTATGCGCACGTGTAGAGTGAGCCTAAGCATAGATAACTGATAAATTATGATGATAGTATAATATTATTATACGATAACAGGATAAATGATTGAAGAACTGCAGTGTGTTTGCACCGCGTCGTCGTGCAACCAGTAGTACCTGTTCGTGGCGTTCACACCCATATGTGCACAACCCATAAATAAAAAAATTAAATAATATTTGTAAGCTTTTAAGCGATTCGCCGTTTTCATTATTTTCGTTATTAATTGTATTGTAAAACGTGATTATTTAAGAATATAAACTAATATAATTTTACAATATTATTATGGGTTATTTAGATTCGCGGTCCGCACATTGAGTAATATTGAAACTATAATCGATTTTTTTACGCATAAAAATTTCATTTACGAGGTATGTATGCACATGTTAGATACACTCGAAAAACATTTCCGAACGGAAATCAAACCCATTTACAATATTAATATAGCATACTTTTTAGATATTATTATTGTTACTATATGAGCACAACTATTGTTTCCGAGACGCTCGATCGTTGAGTGAGAGAACAGTGGTCGGGCAACAAACACCATTAAATTTGATTATGTTGTCTTATTTTCGGCAACGTATACGTATAACATTATCGTTGATATTAATTATTATTTTTTGTAGTTTCGTACCTCCGTTTCCCGTTGGAATTTCCGTCGCAACGCACCGTGGCGTTTGTGTACGTCTATGACCGTCTTGAAACATCGCGATATTCGCGTTAAAACAATAACAATATTTTAATTTGAAACGCGTGCGCTCGCTCTTCTTATTTTTCTTTCATTCCATATCAGGACCCAGACTGCCGCCGGTGGCGTCTCGAGAAGCGGCGGAGGCGTTAATGTCTCCCGCTCGAATGGTTTTCACGGCGCGATGAGGTCAACAAACGCTCTCGCGTTATTGTTATGGCAATAACGGAGAGGTCGAAATCATTTGATAACTATAAATATATATGCATTTTTGTCGCGTGTGTGTGGAAGTATGCCTCGGTAAGCGCGATTACGATAAATCCACCGATACCGATACATCCGGTTGGCGTAGGACTTGGGTTTATGCAACGATAATGGAATCTGTGTTTACCTACTCAAGGATTTTCCTGTACGATCCAACCAGCTACACAGAACTGCAGCCCGATGCAATGGATATTTTTCGCCATCCTCAGGCGACGGGCAGTACGTCATAGTGGTTCTAATCGGTTTGTTTTACATCCAACATCATCGTAATTTATGATAATCGAGATCACAAATTAACCAATTTGCATTTCTTTTGAACGTTCGTTGTACATTTTTACAAGGGCGTGTGCAATGGTTCCGTCGTTTTAGTAAGACAGTGGTTCGAAACCTTTTCGAGTACTCGCCCTCCTTCCGAATTGTCAAGAATGTGGCGCTCCCCTTTCCGTATAGCTGTACGAGTATATTATATAATAATATAAACTATACATCTCATATAATTACCATCACGATTGTAGCCTGTAGGCAATGTTTCAGAATTAAGGGGTCTCCGTGTCATTAAATTCAAAGGATATTTCTGTAGGTAACTTTTTATACATTTTACCATCGGCCTTGTCGCAGTGTAGTATTTTTTTAGTTAGTAATCAAATATTCGATGAGACGCGACTCGTCTGGCGCATACGATGTACAGGAAAAAAGTTCATTGAAAGACTATTAGTTAGAAATTTTCCCCGTGCGCGGGGTCGCGGCATTCACGAGCATTTTGATAACGTAAATATTATATGGGTCACATTATTATTATGGTTGTTTGTTATTGTTTATTATGATCGAATATTATACTTACATCGACCATTTCGAAATCAACGAACAATATTACATAATATGCTGTTTGTTTCCCGAGTTATTTGTCATCATTGTCGCCGTCTGCTAGGCTACAGCTGCAGCGGGAGATCGGCGTCGGCGGCCGAAAACCGTTATCCGCTGTCGTAATCGCATCGACGATGACAGTAATAATAATAATAATAATAATGATGATGATAAATATATAATGACTGTTACCTCTGTGCACGCGGGACAACGTCGCTTCACTCGTTCGCAAATCGGACACGCCGCCCGCCGCGGTTGTGCATTTTGCGCGTACGACAATAGAATCCGAAAATAATGCCACCGAGATCGATGACCTGATCGTCACTATACCGGTGGCGGCGTTCTTCGCACAGTCGTCATCAGTCGTCACCACTGCTTCTCGCTGACATTTATATTGTTGTCATTCTGAGGATCGTACACGAATATATAGCCACAGCGACATGGTTGGTGGTGTGTAGGCTTGCTGGGGTCATCCCACTACCGAAATGCTTCGGCCGACGAAAAACCAAAATAATAATAAACGTGTAATCGCGGTAAAAATTGAAACGGAAAAAAAACGACGAGGTAAATGAGCAGTCAGAATTATCATTTTAAAGGCGTAGTATACCTATAGCTACGCGACGAAAGGCTGGTCGACAGTGATGTTATGATGTGCTGATCTTGTAGCAATAATATATTCGTAGTTAATTTGGGGATTACATCAAATTAAAATATCAATTTATTCAAAAGAATTCGATGTTGGAGATTTTAATTTTAAGGTACATATTGGTAGTGTTTTTTTTTATATATTATTCGCATTATTGCCAATAACAGGTTTATATTTATGTAAATGTTTTATGTTAATTATAAATATTATAAAGTAAATTCATATTATAATTTATAATATAGACGGCTGTAGGTATTATACTGTAATAGCAATCGTCACCAGCTAAACGTTCATATTATATTATTTTACCCCGTCCAGCAAAAGAACAACCTATGCTTAGCATTCTCACTCGACACCACCGATTACACTTTTGCAAAAACTTTAATCGACAAGGAGGTTAATCAAATTTCTCGGAAACCTATGAAGTACACATGTCATCGATTCGTGACTTTATCTCCCGGTTTTTACTCTGTGTTTTGTTTGTGCTAATCGCTTAATCACTAGCCCTACCTTCAACCCCCCCCCTCCCCCTCATAAAAAACCGAGAGCAGAAGACTTGAATCTGTGAGCGATTTGTTACGGTGTTGGAAATTCTTTCATTAGCGGAAACCGGTAAAGATCCACGGAGGCTGTTCAAGTCGTCGTCGAGGAGACCCACACCGGCTCCTCGAGGGAAATCGCGATCGTCACGCCAGCGCTTTAATTCACCTCGAATCGCGATGACTAATTTCGTGAAACGCGTATACCGTATTATGGGTTTGTCATCGGGCGTGTTTTTTTTAAAATTTGTATCGATGGACAACGCAATACACGGCATTAATCGTTGGCTGTATTAACTATTAACTCAATGTGATGTTTAGTTTTTACATACAAATGTATTACGCCGACCAGAAGCTTCCAATTTCTTGTTCAGCTTTGCACTGTCGGGTAGTAGTGAGTTACAACTTGATACGGACGTAAACATTTCAATCGAAATTCGGTATCGTACACAACGCAATGTAATAACTACATAATAAGTGTACACGGGTGACACACTAGACACGCACGTTTAATGTAACTTACGTTTCGCCAAGGAAAGTTTTGTTTATTTGAGAGAACCGCCCGCCCTGCCGTTCACGACTTATCGTCAGTCGCTTTATCGATAAATTGTTGTTGCTTACCTCGGCTGAGCTTTTTGTATCGTTACACAATTCGAGTGTTGACGACCGCGTTCGATAATTCCATCGCCGAGTTGTTTCGTAGTGTCAAAAAGTAAAACAAACATCGAACGAAACAATAATGTTATAATACTAATAATAATAATGCTAAAAATAATAACGGCGCTTGTGTGGAGGCGCAGTTGCTGTAACATACGTTCAGGTGTATAATTTATAGTTGCTAATGAGCGTAAATCTCACGTGGGATTTGCACCTTTGTTTCGTGTGCGTATGGCAATATTATATATTAGATGTAGTACAACAACAACGATAATAATAATAATAATATTATGTATATTGTTATTTATTATAGATAGTCGTGTTGCGCAGGATTTCGACAGCGCTTTTTTTGTGGCGCGCCGCCCGGCGTGTGTGATGTGTAGCGTCCATGACGTGATTGTATTTCTCATCGCTTCATTATGTTATGTTATAATAATATTATTATTATTATGCTTACTCTGGGTATCGTGTAAAGGGAAAGAAATGATACTGTCTTGGCGTTGGTGCCGTTTGTTCAGAAAAATCCGACGGACGGCATAACGCAACGGTGTGGCGGTTAAGAGTAATACGAGAAGGGCGAGGAGATAAACGAAGAATTTAATATTATTGAAAAATAAAAACATAACATTTTTTTTTCACACGCGCTCGATGTGGTGTAATAGTAGTAATAATAATATTAAGTACCGACGTAATATACTTTTATAATATAATACGGTCTGTGGGACGGATAGAGAACGGACAACTGATTTCAAATAATGTTCAATTATTTTTATATTATAAATTATTATTGTTGTGTAGGTTTTTTTCCTTCTCCTTTTTTTTTTTTTTATTACCGTTCATTATTCAATTTGTTTATTCGTTGTGTGGCAATATCACACGATTGTGTCCGCGTGCCAGTTTAATACTATGGTGGATAATGTTGGCTATGTATGTGTCTTGATCGTGCGGCGGCGTACTCGGTCCAGATATCGTACACACGTGGAAACTGACTCGTTACAAGGGCGCATAATATTATATTATTATTATTATTTAGCTACGGTTGCTTTCACTCCGTCATCGGTTCGTAGAATAATGCAAATATTTAAGTATTCCCGAATTCGAGCCAAACTTCTCCGCTCGCTCTTGTTGGAAAGTGTGTGTTTATAAACACACATAGTATAATGAACAATACTTCGCGCTCTTCACACAGGTCACGTGACTTTATAAACATATTTTAGTTGCCCATTATCATACTTACCCAATATATTATAATATCATTTATCCTCCTCCCGCATATTATAAACTTTAAAATACTTGACATAACATCGGCTCTTCTAGTGCTTGTGTAAATCGATGGTTAAATTAGCAAACTGCAGTTCAAATTCTTAGAGATGTTAAGCATTTTAGAGCATACGCACCAAACAAATACCATAAATTATAATAGTCGCTCTACAATATAGCAACACAGACGTGTCAAAAACATCGAATTGAATTAAATGTATATGAATCACACTCGCCTCGTCACGTCGTGTTAAGTAAATTATTAATTATTTCCAATTACATATTGCGCCGAGGTAAAAGGAACGGAATAAACTGTCGTTCGTCAATGTACGTGGAAACTCGTTGCCAAACAGATATGTGTAAAACATGGTCATCGATAGTACAGTGTTGAGTGTAGTATGCATACTATATAGTTTAGTACCCCATAAAGGCTTAAACTATTTGGTAACAGTCTAAACGAGTTTGGACCGGAGTGACGATGGTAATGTCACATGAATTATTACAGCGTCTGTCGTTTCTTTTAATTTTTTTCTTCCGATATTATTTTATGCTATCTCGAGCAACATACGAATGTTTTTTATTTTTTATTTAAAATATATCTATTGTATATGATAAAGTTTATTTTAACATTATTCGACCATGGCGTTGACTATATCATTGTAATTCGTTTTGTCGCCAGTCGTCAATTTTTGCATAGAATAATGTGTTTATTCAGGAAGCGTTTACTGTTGGGTACTATAGAATGTGTTAAAGTTTGGTAACATCCTATAAACTTGGACAGTCGTACTTGGATGAATGTCGTGCACTCATATTGTTTCGAACGTGTGTACAAATACGAAAAGTTGGATGACTATACTAGTTCCGTTAGTACATATACCTACTAGTTAAAAATATGAAAATATAAATATTACATATGGAACGTTAATTTGCATTCACATTTGTACACAGACTGTCATCATTATTCATTAGGTCTTGAACAGCAACACTTAAAAAATGATGTATTGCTGTTTTTATTAAACGATTAGCAATAAAATAATATAAAATTAAAACGTGCCTTAAAATTATATACAATATAATATTTAATAAATCTATTGGAATGCATTGTCGACTCTGATTATCATTATAAATGATCAACGATCATATAATAAGTTTAAGAATTAATGTGAATGTGTAATGTAAATGAAATTGATGTACAATGATAGTTCTAAAACGGGCCGCAACTAGGATATACAAGTTTATAGGATTAAAGTTTTACGCAACGGACTAGTGAATAATATTATATCATACAAATATAAAATGAGCAACGTAACCGGCATAGAACGCTGAAAGGTCATATATTTCGTATACCTCGCTCTTCGAATCGTGTAGTCGCATAGAATAACATGATATGTGCGTTAAAATATTAAACTGTTCGAGTACTGTACTATTATTATTGGTAAGGCGCGCGACAACCTTAACTGCATTGATTGAAGGCGTTAACTGATGCTGCCGGTCCGTTACCGCTGAGCGTTTATTATTATGGTATAATTGCTGCGGCTGTGTATCACAATATATATATGCATATAAATTCGTTTTGTCCGTCGACGACGAACCATTATGCTCGGATCGACCAAAATTATACTGCTGCAAGACGTGGCCGAGACGTGTATCCAGTTTCAGTTAACTCGGATTCACTCACGTCACAATAAACGCGACAAAACCGTGTATTAACAAAAAATCAGCCGTTGCGTATATATAATATACAGTGTACAATATCAATATATTACACTCTATAATACGCGTATGACAATATGTCGACGGCGAGGAGTTTCGGCCTGCAAATGATAAATGCATTCGTGTACTCGATGAGATGGCCATAATACGACATGATGAGGCATGCTGCGTGTGCGCTTTTTACCTCGATTCACATTCTATACATACGGAGATTACCTAAGAGAGAAAATAAACATGTATTGTGTACAAAAATGCAGGTTTACCCGGATTGATCGAAGCGCGCCCATTTATATACTCCTAGACGGCTAGACGAGACAACAATATATTGTGATCTACCTACTGCATAAATTATAATATTATTATATTTTGTCATGTTGTATATACATACTAAATTATATCTCGGACGTTGGTTATAAGCACGCCAAACGTGCAAATTTCTCTCTCCAATTATTCGAATATATTAAATAGTAATATTGCAATACGGGCGTTTATAATCATCGGGGAGGTCAGATACTCGGATATAACAGCGTCACTAATCGACCGACTCTTCCTGTATATTTATTTATGCGTATTCGTGCTATTGTGTGTTTAGATTTAAATTTGTTCGTGTACAGTAAAAATTGGTGGTAAAGATTTAAAAGATTTTTTCTGGAAAAGCCTATTAAAATTATAAAAGAATAATAATAAAAAAGACGAGCGCAGACTTGTGATCACGTCAACATTAGTCAATGTCTAGTGTGTTTATGGCCAGTGGTCGTGGCTTACAAGTTCTTCGAAAATGTCAGTGCCCCGAGCACCTCATCTGCAGAATGTTTGATACTCCTGCAGGATACGCCACTGAAGTCGGTCCCAGTGGCGGGGTAGTTCAATACTGCAGCACGTGGCACCATGACAGTGTGCAGGTCCGTCGGTTTTCTGGGCCGCTCTGTGCACGTGACATGAGTTTCCTCTACATAGATGCATCAACAAACCGTCGTCCGTCGGCATACGCTTGTATACACGTGTGTATTGAAGAGGCCATTGTAATTATCATCATAATGTGTCTTCTGCAATTATAATTTCGAGAGAAACCATGTGCCATATATTACGGAGAGGAGACGTGTCGCAACCAGGCCACGACCGACCCGAGCTCCTCGTGTGTGCAAGTGTGTGAAGCTGACCGCATCGCTCGCTCCATTTTACACAATTCGAAACAACAACAAATTGCACCTGTTGCGTATAGGTATAATATAATAATATAATATGTTTCATACTCTCTGCCGGTTTTGATATCGTCTCCGTCACGTGTGTCGGCCGTATGAAAAAATAAGGTCAGGCGTGTAGTTTTTTTTCAGTGCGTTAACTCCACACGAAACGTTTTTATTATTTTCATACACGTTCGACGATGAATCACTAGTATTATCATTATTATTATTATTATTACTTCGAGGAGAAGGCCTCGACGTTATGTCTGGAGTGATTGGAGTACACGGGTGTACTTACGACCAATGCTAAAAAAAATAATTACATATAGATATACGTAATAATTTTTTATCTCGAGCACCATATTTTAGTATTTCTTTCCTTCAATTTGACGGTCGTATTTTGTATTAAATATATATATATCTATATATTTATACAGCCGTACGAACTATATTATATTTACAATGGTGACTTAAACTAATAACGACTACGATAATAGGTACACATATCAAAATAACATTGTAGGGTGACTGCTGCAGTAAATGAACACCTAAGGTTTTGTAGACAAGTAAATATTTGTACCATATTAGCGTCTAGTATCATCAAGTTCAATTTTTATTTGTGAATTAAATGGAATGTCATCTTATATTTTATAATTAAAAAAAAATTGAAGAAAATACATAGACACAACTAAAAAATTGTTTATTGAATCAAATAAATATCACTTTAAGTATCTTACCTTGTGTTGAAAATGTTTTAATGTTTCGTTTTTGTACACCCAACATTTGAAAAATAAAACAATTTGATAACAACACAGATGATAGTAATTGGAGGGAAACAATAAATATTCTTAATCAAAATATGATTTCAAGTCTACTATCATGAAATTACAATGTGACCAACATCAAAATACTTTTTTAATGTCGATATCATTTCTCATAGTAGATTACTTCTGATTTTCTTATTATTCACTGGAGCAGTCACCCTACCTACAGTTAAAAACTTAAAACTTTGTCTTCACGCCCAAGTTGTACACCAAATGATATGTTGCATTATTTCTCACGTTGATTGTACCTACCTATAGATGTGTCATCACCGATTTCTATTATTTTTACCGGTAACTAATGTATTTGTGTATTGTATTTTCAGAGGGCCGAGTGGAGGTGAGCAGAGAAAACAAATACCTTAGTACTATGACCTCCGGAAAAGTGTTCGGAGAGTTGGCTATTTTATACAATTGCAAGCGTACTGCCACTATTAAAGGTATGGTATACTTATTTTATTATTTTTGTACTTAAAAAAACATTAAAAGCATGCGAATAACCTATGTATTAAACTAGAAAAACTGTTGTCATCGACAATGATGAGTTTCTATCTTGAGATGATTATCTATATTTTCCTTAATTATTAAAGAGGAAAGATAATTATATGAATATGCTGTTATAATAAAATAATAAAAAAACCCAATACATTTTGATCTATAGTTAAGTAAATTTTACGATTATATTTTAAAGTACCTAATTCCCGACCCAAGTTAATACACACTCTATTCGACTACTCTTTTAATTTAACTGATTCTCAAGTAGGTTCGGGGAGATCCCCACCACTTATTAAGTAATACAACCAAACCATTCAAACCACACTTGTATAGTTGTATACATATACAGAGTGTTCTATATGCGTAAGGACTACAGCATTCTTTAGCCATCTATAAAAATATCACACATTTTTCCGATTTATTTAGACCACACTACCTACGTCCTACAATCATATATTAGAGAATATTTTCCAATTATTCAAAATGTCAAAAGGACGGTTGTATATAAACTCTCAAATTTTAAGTGGCAACTACTATTATATTTTCATATTTTACTTTAAATAGAAAAACATGTATTTTAGTCAATTACTTTTGAAAACATGCCGATTCTAGAGAAACTAATATTTAAATTAAAATAAGGTAGGAAAGGTAGTTGAGAAGTATTCTCTACAAAACTTTTAAATTTAACTATGTAATAACTGTAGTATTGTTAGTACAATTTGCGCTATAAGCAACAGAACTATGTTTTCACTTTCTTAAAAAAAAAATTTAATTGGTTAATTATACTACATAGGTAGCTGTTAGAAATTATGAATAAGTAATTATTATTTTCTTTTTGCATTTTTACTTCATTGTATAATAATAAATATTGCTGTATCTTTGTATAAGTAGGTATATATCTACTAGGTACCGAATTTACCTTTAGTAATTAAAAACCAAGTGCAAACTTTTTTAAAAAATATAGTTTTTACCGCTTATAAAAAGAGCCATTTTCAGTGTATAAATGCATATTCGTGATTTTGTTGTTCATATAAATCTGAACTCTAATTATAATTTTGTACAGAGTGTGTATGGATTTACCGATAAAAATAATGTACATTTTTGATAGTTAAATTTCTTTATTTAATAAAATAGCATTAATTTTAAAAGATATTTCATAATATTATATTATATTATTATTCTTTGGTGAAAAATATTTTACCAAGTGCAATTTATTCACATCGGCCCATGATCACATTATAATGCATCATCAGCAATATATTGCTAAATCATTTCAATTGGCGTAATTAAACGCCTGTCTAATTGTTTTCGTTATGTTTGTTTTGATCACTGGTCACGCCATTCAATAATATACATATTAGATGTATGACAAACGCACGAGTCCAGTACGGACTTCGCTTTCGCAGTCATGTGGACTCGTGTTTTCCAACAGTTGTACAAACCTCTGATCACGGTGACGTTTTGTGTTTATGAATTTTTTTATTGGTTGTTAATAACTGCAGATAACGGAACGGCATTTATCTTCTTCCTCACGTTGTGTAAAACAAATTCTGTTTCTATCAATAATTTTGCTTCTTTGCAATAACAATATTATAGTTATAGCAAATACATAACCTTTATATAATTAACTATTATATCACTCGGCGTCGATAATTAATTCGTCAATTTTTCTTTCCCCAGCTGCTACGGACTGTAAGCTATGGGCGATCGAACGACAATGCTTCCAGACAATTATGATGAGGACTGGTCTCATAAGACAAACGGAATATACCGATTTCCTCAAGAGGTAAGATTTTGGACTACAGTCTCCCTATTCCCTTACCGTTATGATCGTTTTTCCAATAATTTATAATATTAATAACCGATTACGTTCATCTTTATCTTTGTGTAATGTTTTCAGCGTTCCAATATTCAAAGACCTGCCCGAAGAAACACTTATAAAGATTTCGGACGTTTTGGAAGAGGTAAGAAAAAAAAATTATCATATTATACGGAGTATATGTTTTACTGTTTTCATTTAACATTTTTTCAGACGTTCTACAATGCTGGAGACTATATAATCAGACAAGGTGCCCGGGGCGACACGTTCTTCATAATCAACAAAGGAAAGGTATATAAAATTATATTTTGACTCTTCTCCCCGAAATAGATGTTGATATTATAGTATAATATATCATATTATAATACGCGTTATGGCACCAATAGTTAAGATAAGACAAACGATTCGCTTCTAACCCAACATCCCTCAGTGACGGATCCTCAACATTTTTTCGGTCTGGAATAATAGATAAGATCAAAGGATCTTCTAATAATATTAGGCTAATGTAACCATAGGCCTATAATGAAGTCTATGATTATAATGTAATATATATAAATCACTACGGTGAGTGATTCGCTCCCCTCTCTCTCTCCCATTTTACGTTAATTTAAGCCTGGTGCTCAAAAGAAAGAAAGAAAATTAGAAGGGGTGCCTAAATTTAATAAAAAAATAAAAAAATTAACCCCTTTTTAGACTTGTCTACTGGTTTGTATATGAATGTATATGCTTTTGAATAAAACGTATGGCTGAGGGCTTTGCGAAACTAAGATGCTCCACATAATATTTAATTTTTATGTTTATTAAAATACAATGTGAACTTAAGTTATTTCGATAAACTATCTAAAGAAAACAATATTTCACTCACCGACTCACCACCTGTAAAAATGATCTTACTTTCATTGTTGGAAAATTTTGTAAAATTTTGTATGCTTTACATAACTAATGCATACTACGACATTAGGTGTGTACTATATATAAAGACTATACACCATAAACAGTGTATAACAATAAGCAGAAAAGTCGATAATGTCGTAATACATGTATTGTATAAATCTTTTCCCATGCTGTTTATTACTACACCGTCCGTTACAATATTTTAAACTTTATAAATGTGTAATATATAGTTCAATTATTGGCTCATCTTCCAATTACATTGCTTTTTATTTTTTCTTACATTTAATGTGCTTTCAATATTTAAGTCACAATCACTATTCTCTTCTTGATTTTTGTCATCCAGTTTAATATAATATGCTATCTGAATAAAATCATCTATGCACACTTTTAGCCAGCTTCATATCCCTCTTCAATAATTTTACCAGGCTTACAAAAATATTACATGTATTATAGGTATTTTAATATTCATACCCAATGTCTGCAAACATGTTTATGACATTGTTGTCATTTAAAATATTTTTCGTACATGAAAACGTGGTCAGTAATGTTAAGTAAATACGGGTATTTTAACAAAGAGTTTTTATAATGTGTGTCTTTCGTTCCAATATCTGGATTAAACTGGAGAAAATGCCGCATTCCGTTAATGATTATCGGTGTTCCAAATATTTTACGTAGAGACATATTTTTAGACAACTCTCCCCCCCCCAGATGTGATCACAAATAGTGTTTAGTATTTTTGTTTTAGTATTTTGATTGGCATAGTTTTTAATAGTAAATAGTTATCATACTAATTTCAAATATATAGTAAACGAATGAAAAACAAATTATTTTTATCAACAAGAACCACCCTACAGTATACGTAATTAAAATTTCATTCGTTTTACTCGATAAATTATTTTTACCCACCCGGCCCCGCGTATAATTTATTTATATTTGACAAGTGCTCTCAGTATATAGGCGTACTCCGTGCCACCTGAATGCGTGTACATATTTATTATGTTACAATATTTTACATCATTACCACTCCTCCCTCCCACCTTTTGTCGCTGTTTTTTAGTATTATATCAACGAACGATAACCCGTGTGTGTTTTGTCCCCCGGAAATAGGTTAAAGTCACCATAAAACAATCGAACAACGCCGAAGACAAGTACATCAGGACCCTGCAGAAGGGTGACTTTTTCGGCGAAAAAGCGTTACAAGGGTACGTACATTTACGCTTACATATAGACAGACGCCCCCGCTAACCGTTAACCATTGTGTTCACTTGCATTTGTCGATTTGGCCGGGGCGGCAGAAATGTCTTCGTGTATATTGAAAACGTTGTAGTCGACTTGTCGGCAACGACGGCCAAGACGATTATGGTGGTATTTATCGGACAATTTTTTTGCAGCGATGACTTGCGTACCGCGAACATAATCGCGTGCGACCCCGACGGCGTGTCGTGTTTGGTCATAGATCGGGAGACATTCAACCAACTGATTGCCGGACTGGACGAGATACGCACCAGATACAAAGACGACGATGTCTTGGGACGAATGAGGTAATAATAACGGTTATCATAATCATAATATTATTTATTATATTTTTCCACTATCGCTCCGCCACCTCATTATCGTATCTAGGGTATTGTTTTTCTGCCTATACGAACAATATAATATGAATACAATGTACTATTATTGGACATCGATAATAATCGTCATACTGTAAAAAGACATTTATATACATTATTATTACACATACGAGTCATAGCAAACATTGTGTTATTAATACTAGTTATTATTTTTATAAACTGTGGTTAGGTGGTTAGGATAATGTCTTCCAAATACATTGTACCAATCATTTTTAAATATTTAATACATACGTTTACCTAATGTTCGTCATTTTCACTTACATGCACTTGTCCTAGGCTCTTGGTAAGCTCAATAGTAAAATATGATTACGTGTAGTTGGTATTTTCTTCACTTTTTGTCGTGAAAGTACTCCGAGTACGAATATAACTTACAAAACACTATAGAATATTACTATGCATGTTGCATGACATATTATATTTCTTCCTTATGTTAAATATTTTAATAATATATTGTATACGATTTAATTTTTCATCCGTACATATTATTACATGTTTATACATATTTTGTAGATAGCGCTACCATGTAAATGTAATTTTGTCATTTCTATTTCCTTATGATCTAATTGTGAAATGTTAATAGCTCTACAAACAAGGAGTTCCAGAACCTGAAACTTTCCGATCTACAAGTCTTGGCCACTTTGGGCGTGGGTGGTTTCGGTCGTGTAGAGCTCGTCCAAGTAAACAACGACACATCCAGATCGTTTGCCCTAAAACAAATGAAAAAGAGTCAAGTGAGTAGCGCAATTATATGCATAATTTTTTTAATGCATCAATTGGTGAACTGTAGTATTTAAAATATCTGTACATTAACAGATTGTCGAAACGAGACAGCAACAGCACATCATGTCAGAAAAAGAGATCATGGGAGAAGCCAACTGCGAATTCATTGTTAAATTGTTCAAGACGTTCAAAGACCAAAAATACTTGTATATGCTCATGGAGTCTTGTCTTGGTGGTGAATTGTGGACTATACTGAGGTAAATAAAAAATATCATTGCTGTTAAAGAACTATTTCTTGGGATTGTAAAAACCGTTTGATGAGCTGAGCATGGGCTTAGTGTTTGAAAATGCAGATTGTTATGGTTGATGTTTTTGTTATGGACCGGATATCAAATCAAATTACATTTACTTACTAACGTTAAGATCTATTAGTATACAATTTAACAATTATATAAATAGTATTTGTGCATTAAAAAAAAATGTTGAAATTTGTGTGACATACATGTAAATATTTTATGTTTACTTAACATACAGTTATCACTTTATTTACATAATGTTCTATAACTAATTACAGAGACAAAGGACATTTTGATGATTCTACCACACGTTTCTACACCGGATGTGTCGTTGAAGCATTCGACTACTTACATTCTCGCAACATAATCTATAGAGATCTGAAACCTGAAAATCTACTTTTGGATATCACTGGTTATGTGAAATTGGTCGACTTTGGTTTTGCTAAAAAACTACATGTTAGTATAAATTACTTCACTATACAATAATTTTATAATCAATATCCAAAATATATATTCAAATGTTTTTAGAACGGAAGAAAAACCTGGACATTCTGTGGAACGCCTGAATATGTTGCCCCTGAAGTGATTCTCAACAGAGGTCATGATATAAGTGCTGACTACTGGTCCTTAGGAGTACTTATGTTTGAACTACTTACCGGTTTGTATTTGTATTTATATTTTATTTCAATAATAAAAATTATTAGGATAAATGTCAATTGTTTTTATCCATTAAGAGAGTGTCATACCTGTGTGACGCATTGTCTCTATCTTACACGTTTAACATAACAAATCTAGGTTCACACTGCAGTATCAAATCTGTTACATAGATTTGTTATTTTTACTTGTTTATAAGACAGAGAGACATAGCATGCGGATACAATGCCCTCTTGACGTAAAATTAGTTCAAAAATAATAATTTTGAAAATATTCAATATGAATGATACAAATATACATTACATTTGTATATTTATAAAAATAATTTATTATAATATCAAAAATTGTCTGTTATCATATTTAACTGTATTTTATTACATCATCTATTATCAATTATGAAATGTAATAATTGCATACTTAAATTTATTCATCTATTCTATAATTGTAATCATTCAAATTATTTATTTATTGTCATAGGTACACCACCATTCACTGGAGCAGATCCGATGAAAACTTATAACATCATTCTAAAGGGCATAGATGCAATAGAATTTCCAAGAAATATAACAAGAAATGCTAGAGTCTTAATTAAGAAATTATGCAGGTATGTACTGACTACTGAGTATCTTAAGTCATAAGTATTACTAATGTGGAAAATAATTTATTTTAAATTGTATTCTCATACATTAATAAGAAATAAGTAATAGATTTATTGGTATGTATCTAATTTATCTTTGAAACACTTACCCTACCTATTTCTTTGGTTGAAAAGGATACTTTTTTATTTAATTTCCCCACCAAAAAAATATTGTTTTATTGAGTCATACAGTTTTGGAATTTAGTTAATAATCAAAAAAATCAACAATTAGGAACTAAATTTATCTTTTCTGGAATGTATACATACAACTATACTCTGTGCTACTAAAGAACGTACGTACAAATACTGAAGCTCTGTCATCTCTAAGTCCATTTCTCTATGATGTGGTGACCAGGATGTGAATACAGTCTACCGAAGTACTTCATTGTATACAATGAGGTTTTGAAGAAAGAGGCTAGTGCTAGTTTTGTGGTTGAAATGTGCGAGAATAAACAATTTCTGATAGTTTCCTAGTTCTGTTTTCTAATGGCAAAGAGTGCACTGATTTTGAAAACTATAAAGACTATAGCCCGACCAACCAAACATGTGTTAATATCTATGGTATGAAATTTAAAAAAAAAAAAGTTTAACTTGATTTGGTAATTTTATATTTTAGGGATAATCCAGCTGAACGACTAACTGAAGTACAAAAACACAAGTAAGATACATTTTTTTTTTATACATTATGAAAGTGAAATTTTAAACATATTTATTGTGTTTCTAGGTGGTTTGATGGTTTCAATTGGGAAGGACTGCGTAATCGAACCCTCACTCCTCCTATCTTGCCAAAGGTGCGAAGTGCTATAGACACAAGTAATTTTGACAATTATCCGCCTGACGCAGACAGCCCACCGCCAGATGATAATTCAGGATGGGATGTAAATTTCTGAAATATAAAAAACAATGATTATTGTTTGTCCGTATCAACGATTTTATTCTATGGTTTCAAATTACCCATGTTTTACATTCTAGTTATGTCTTACAAATTAATTTAGTCTTGTTAATTATTCAGTGTACTACCATATGGAAACAATAAGTGTTAGATTATTTGATATTATATTTCAAATTTTGTTAACCATACCAATTAAATTTTGTTTTTATATAAATATAATATTTGTTATACCCCCCCCCCCCCCTCTAATAGGTATCTATAAATATCTATATCTACGAATTTAATATACAATAAGTGCCTTTCAATTTTCTGAATACATATTTTTATGGCAAAATATACAACTGTCATTTATTAATTTATTATAGTGAAAATTGCGCAAGTTTTATTTTTTTCCAATTAAGCAAAAGTTAATGTTGGTTATTACTTTTCTTCTTGTATAGTTTGATTATTGATTTATGTGTTTTAGTATTTATAAATAATTTTTTCTATGGAAAAGTTTTCCAGATATAAAAATTATACATTAAATTATGTTATAACATAGTAAGATCACAATAACTATGAATTATTTTTTAATGATTGTTATTATTGTTGCTCTCTGAATAGTTCTTATCCAGTGAGTCCTTTGACTTAATATATATAAACATATATATACTTATATATTTTTTGATTAATAAAAATTATTTTACACATTGGACTTGAATAATGTTTGTAAGGTATAAAATTGTAAAATCAATAAAATCATAGAGTGTATTATTATTAATTTATCATACTTTATACTCAAATGATAAAATATATCATTACATATTATATTCTTACAGTTCTTAGGTATGACTGTATAATGGGAATGATTTTGTTTTATGCATTAGAGAATGTTAAGTATTGAATTATTATCTAAAAGCAGATAAGTTATCTATAAATATTTTTTTTTTTACTGAAAAACAATCAGCATAAAAACAAATACATATTATTTTTATCAATACTATAATAAATTAGGTACCAAAAACCATTGAGTTTATTAGTATATAGTATCCGATTATAAACATGCTGTTACCAATGCTTTTAGATATTTCAGTTCTGTTACTTTCTTGGTTAACAATAATAATTTTTAAAAGTCACAAAAGCATACAAATGGTTATAGTAGTGTTATGATAGAATAAAGGTAATGACTAATGATGATATATAACGTATTGATGTTGTTGAATTTGTACTATTAATAAAATATACAAACTACAATTCAATAATTGTCTGTAAAACGCTTTTTATAAACATTGTGAGACATTTAAATGCATATATGTACTTTTATGTGTGTAATATTATGTATTTATAAAAATATGATGACAACTATAAAGGTTATAGTCGTATAATGAAAAAAATTGTTCATTTTATTTTAAAATCTTTCTCATGATATTAAATTGTATGTACTATTATATAAACCTATAAAAGGTACTTACTAAATGTCAATCTAATATATTTTCACCGGGGCTTGGGACTTACAGCAATTGCTTATTTTTATGGTTTGACATAAAATCTAGCTGAGTGCTGTAATAAGTGTATGTTACTACACATTCAACTATGAAATTTGAACGTGATTTTATATGCTTTCTTCAACAATTTTTTTAAAAAATACTTTTTTTTAGTTTTCTGATTATTTTTGCTTTTATGTATATCTCTGTGTTATGATTAATGTCAATTTCTGGTTTTTGTTTTGGTTTTTGTTCACGGTAAGCTAGAACTAAGAATAATTTTTTTCCTTTACATCATATTTCCTAGTAATAATCACCAGAACTTGTATTTGCTCGCTATTTACTAAATTGGTCAAATTAATCATTTTTTAAAAAATGTTTAGATAATCCATAAGAAGTATAGTAAAAAAGTTTTAATATTTTTAAAATGGCAAAAAGTTTTTAATTTTTTAGAGACAATTTCTTATGTTTCTGGGTATAAAAATTGAGCAATAACATAGAAAAAAATTATATTGATAGGTAGTTGTTGCAGTGTTTTTTTTTGCTTATTTCAATATTTTTAAGTGTTTATTTGAGTGCTTTTAATGAAGTATTTAAGTACATGTTTTGATGATTATATTTGCTATAATTCCCAAACCTTGGTTATCACGTATCGATAATAATAAATTATCATCCCAAACAGAATTTACTATCTGTACCTTTTTTACGTACCAATTAGTAAATATATTATGTTACTTATATTATAAATTATAGTCTTATATTCTTATCATACCAAGGTCATATAGTTACTTAACATAATATTATTTTTACTCTGTCTTAAAATAAAATAATTAAATTGGTACATAACATAATTTGTTTTTGATTAAATGAGTATAAAATTATTTTCATGATTTTGATTACAGTAAGTCCCAATCCTTAATATTAACTTTCTATGGATGTAATTAATACTTTTATTAAATGTACCTAGGCAATAAATTAAAAAAAATTACAGTTCACATTTAAGCAATTTAAATTGTATTTGCTCACTATAAACATAATTCTCATAGCGTTACATAATATCTTTGTTAATTTGACGTATATGTTTTTTCTAAATTATTAGAATTTCAAACGTCATAGGAAATATTTTTTTTTTGTGAAACTCATAACAATTCTATCCCTCTGATTTCTCCCCCTTTCCCCTAAAAACCACTTCTAGCACCCTTTTATAGTTGTACAGTGAGAAATTTGTCAAATCTAATTTTATTTTTGAGTTTTTGGTAATGATTAATGAACTTACTGCCTTTATTGTTATCAATATATTGGTATACAATAATACGTAGGTGATCTTAAATCACTTATCTTTTTTTAACACATATTTGTACATTTATCCAAATAAATAAATATAAATTGCCATCATAAAGAATTGTATTCAAGAATGAATAACTCTGGACTCTGGAAGGAAGATCTATGTTAATTGGAAATAATTACGACATTGTTCTCATAAACAGTCAAGTAGGCAATCAATATAAATATTCGTAATTAAATTATTATATAAGTCTCTAATGCATCGACCTTTTATCATAATTATTGAGATGCCGTCTATATGTACCTGCAATTTCTACATAGGTGTTATGGTCTTATGTCTTACATGGCATATCGCATATTATGTAATATAAATAAAGTACTTAGGTTGTATCATACATTAAGTGGTGACTTATAAAAAATAACAATAATTGTAATAGAATTATGTCTTTAAAAAGTTTATTTCATTTTGATTGTAAAAACGTGAGCGGTTTCGAGTCATCACCACTTTCGTTCCAATTAATATGATCGATGAAGTTAAATGTCGCCAATGTCGGTATGTACCTTGGTACTTGACGTATTGGCATTATTAAATACCGTAATACTGTATGTAAGGCTAAAGCTAAAAGTGCTAGATGCCACTACACCAATAATTTCGACTTGTATGATTTTTATTTATATAGCCTATACTCTATATTATCTTCTAAAGTGTTTGTGACACGCTTATTTTCAACCGATTCTTACACAATGATCATATGCCATCTCGTCCGTCCACGATGTACACCTAGCTTGAACTTTTTACAGACGATTCAACTC
Organism: Myzus persicae; assembly: GCF_001856785.1. Lineage (NCBI taxonomy): Eukaryota > Metazoa > Arthropoda > Insecta > Hemiptera > Aphididae > Myzus > Myzus persicae. Next base: position 1,432,633 of record NW_019100468.1, read on the forward strand.
AAATGTTCAAAACCACACTAATCCTCTAACGAAAGGACCTGCTTATAAATATACACGTCAATCCGAGAAAAAAAATTAAAAGGCGGTGTGGGCGTGTGGCCTACTAACCTAGATAATGCCCAAATTGTGTTTATAATATTACTGTAATTTGTAAGCATACATAAATTATAAATGCATATAAATAACTGACAAAGTGCCTCCACAGAAGGCTTCTTAAATCCTGTTTTTTCAAGCCACAATTTCATTAATCTTTTTTACCTATTGTTCAAAATTGTCATAAATTGTAGATTTTATTTTTAAAAATAAATAAAAATGTTGGTACCGATTCAGACAACAATTGAAGTGGATAGTGCCTATTGTAGTCTATACGGGAATAATTAAGAAAATTACAATGCTTCTCCTAAAATGGCATACAACTTGTATTATTATTAATTGTTCACTAATATTCGCCATTCGGAATTAATTACTAATTCTTGGAGAAGAAAACGATACGTGAACGAAATAACTAATAAGCAGGAAAATAACAAATCGTTGTGTTGCGGAAAAAGTTCAATAATCTATACCTACTGCGTGTATCTATTACTCAGTACCTATCCTATACATATTTCTTAATTCTTTTTGTCGGGTCATGAAACTACAGAATTTTTTCTCATCAATTTTTCGCAAATAGATTTCTATGAATTGAGTATTGAGTAATGAGTATAATATAAGGGTATCTGAGTTCCTGAGACATAGAGTGGTGTACTGGTGTACCCTGTTTTCGAGAACACATCATGGCCGAAATACTGAATATTTCTAAAGTAATGCGTATATAATTCAGGGATGGTCAACTGACGGCTTGTGGCCCGAATTCGGCCTGTGTACCTTTTATATCAGGCCCTTGCTGCATTTTCAAATTACTTCATACAATTTCAAAGTCTATCTGTTTTAATAGATTGCTTTATTCGTAGATAATCCTATTACAGTTGAAATTGAACAACATGTAATAATATAAGGTAGGTACTTCACTTGATTTGGTCGATTTGGAATCATGTAAACAGTTCCATTTTTATATAAAAACGAGATTATCGTGTGCTTTTGAAAAAATTCCCCGTTAACAAATATCCACTTATACTACACATTTTGAGTTAAGATGTTATCTATTTTTGCATGAACGACTTACCTACATTTTTTATTTCAAGTTTAAAAACGTATAGGTATTTAAATTACTTATATTCTTTAAGAGGATATAATATGGTCACTATTGGTTTTCTCTCACCGACACACTCGCATATAGAACCTTTCATAGACATTAATTTAGACTAGCAAACAAAATTATTGATTAGTGTGAATTATTGACCTATCATCAGTCTTAAAGTTCAGAACATTATCTATGTACCTACTTGCTTCTAATATTGGTTGTTATACGATTTTTCAATTTTTATGTGAGTTATGACTTATGAGTATGATGTATTATAAATTATGTTACAATTCAAAATATTGATGTAATATAATATATATTGCTGTATGCCTGTATATTGTTTTATTTATTTATTATTAGTTTACTTTAGTAACTTAGGTTTTAAAGACCGTCGTGTATCAAAATTGTATTTGGTAAATGCGATACAAGTTGAGGTATTATTTATGAACAGTACAAAATAAATAATATAGGTACATTTTTTATGTGATGATACCTAACCCGTCCATCATACACTGTACTTACTCGATGAAATACTTTTTTTTAATCCTAGAAGAACAAATGTTTGAAAAATTGAGATACTTACAATTCTTTTTACATACCTAATATATTACCTACTATTGAGCCAACTAACTCTATTATAATGATATAATCGTCTTTTCGCTTTAATTACTTCATTATTGCGTTCTCCCATCAATACCCACCAACTTGGAGCCAAACTTAGACCCCAAATCGCATACGATTATAGGTCTATGGTGTATACGTATCGAATCGGTCTATTATTGAATCGCCACCCGAAGACCTTAACCCGGATCGATCGCTTACGACAATACAAAATAATATAGAAAATCTGGTCTCGCCTTGGGTTCGAACGTACACCGATCCGAGAATAGAGTATTTCCGATTTCGCTAGTACTTGACCGCTGATTATTTACAGTCAACAATCGATACCTAATAATAACAATAATAATAATAATAATAATAATAATAATATTGGCAGTATTAAGTGCTGACGTCGCGCCGGCAAAATGGCTGCCGTACCGGCGAACAACCGGCGGATCGCGGACGACGCTCGGGCGCGACGGTTTGACGGGTTATTTTCTCTATTGCCATTTGCCGCTCGCCCGGGTTCCCCTCCACAAGGCCCGTCGTGGGTCGATAGCGGACGCGGCCGTAGGTGTGCTCGCGCACGGCGCAAGTTACCCGTCGTCAGTGACGTCACGACGACCACTGTCGACCTGAGGTGTGCTGCGGCGCTCGTGACGTCATGCGCGCTGGCCGACGCAAACACGACGCGTTCTTCCCAGCGCAGGCAGCCGGCCCGGCCGTCTACCGAAGTCGAAGTGCCGATCGTGGTCGTCCCAATTCAGTCATTTACGGTACACACCCCGACGAGACAACACGCTCGCAGTCGTCGTATCCATTTACTCCAGGTAAGATTTTGAATAATAATATTCGTGCCGTCTTTCGTCCGATCGGTGGTCTGCTGTAGACCATCGTCCGGCGCCGTTCGTAACTGTATCTCTTTATTTGTTTCTGCGAGCGATTCGGTTTCGTATTGTTGTTGGATCATACGTTCGTTTTCAAACGCATAACCCTATACGATTGTATCAAGTGGTCTGTCTGGTTGATCATCAATGCTGTAACGAATTGATAGCGGCGGATTTAGTCTCGCCGCCATTGTCGGTCGCTTCAGCGGCGTGCGACGATTACCTATATAATAAATCGTCATAAAACCATTTTTGTCCGCCATTGATGCGGATTTTTTTTTGGTTTTATCATCAAATGATCGAATTTTCGTATGTTATTATATTGCACTTCCGCACGTCTACAGTCTCCGCTGGCCGATCAATACTCTCTGACCTTGGTCGACCTTCACATTGAATCGACTTTGGCGTTTGACGCCCGTTTATCCTCCGTGTGAACTTTGTCTATCGTTTAACCCACAAGTTGAGTAATGTGTTATCATTTTGTGCAATATTTTTGTTGTCTGCCCTTCAACATTTCGATTGCCCTTACAATTATTGTGAGTCTATTTCGGGCTTGATGAATTCACCGGGTGACCTATAATTATCCTACCTACTGGCTACATGGAATCAAAATAAAAATGTATTATTTCTGATTAGTTCAATTTTAAAAGTTTTTTTTTCAAAGTTTAATACCGACAATTGCAATTACGAAAAGATTTTCAAAATTAAAAATTGTATACATATCAATATGGTGTAGTCACATACCGACTCAAATCAAAGTCAGACTCCAATAGTGGTCGTCACGTTTCACTGATATAGGCCTTAAAATATGTAGTTTAAAATAATTACTTCTTGAATATTGAACTGTATCAATACATTTTTTCCTTGAAAATCCTGGTAGTTTTATTATTATTCAAAATAATACTCTAGTTTAAATTATACCTACATATTTTATACTTGAATGTTTGAACCGTTAATTACATTTACTTGCTAAGTTATTGAGATGGTACTTTATCTACAGACATTTATAAATATACTTTGTGGGTACCTATGTATATTGATGTTCATATATACTGAATAATATAAGTTTATTTGTTGTGGGCTGTTTCAAAATATTTTTTTCTGTACCTTATCAATTCAATTTAATCGACTTGATAAATTGGATAAAATGGATGGTTTTCCCTTTCTAATTGTATAGCATAATTTAAATTATTATTACATTAATATTTTGTTATATGATATCAAAACCGTTAGACAAATCTTGTTTATTATACTTTAAATATAGTAGAATATTAATGTATGTACCTAATTAATTTTCATAAAAGTATTGTTTACAAATTGTATAATCCATAACAATTAAAATAAAATTTATTTCATAATTGTATTCTTTAAAATCTGTTCAAGGTAGTCCTAAAGTTATTTGGCTGTTTTAATTTTAAACAAAATTATTACTACTGATATTTTCATAGTTGAACATGTTTATGTTTATTGGTAACAATGCCAAATGTGATGACCTTTTTCTAACTTACAGTATTAACTAATAATAAAGTTAATACAATTACATGTTGCCTTAAGTTTTAATATTTTTTACAACCATCATTTAATAAAATATTCATACAATTTTGTATATATCATATTATGTTTGTTATTTTTTAACTTCCAAAATATGAGAATGATATGTCAAAAATATGTGTCATAAGTCACATAGTATACAAAAATTATTTTTATGTTTTTTTTAAAAATATTTCTTTTAAAAAGTTTGGAATCTTTAATCAAAGAAGTTTTTGACGTTTTTTTTTGATTATGAGTTCAATAATAGATTAAAATTTGTTTTTGATGTTTAAATTGTCTTTTTTAACCTTTGACTTATAATTATTTGTATTAGAGGTACACCTAATTAGTGAATTTGTGAAAATGTTTTATGTTGTAGGTATACTCACTAAATCATCACTGTTTTAAATTGTTTGTATTAAATGAACTCTAAAATTCTGTAACTTATATTATAGTTCCCTGTGTACCATTTGAAGTTTTCATTCATTTTTTTTTTAAATCTTAAATTCTAAGTAAAAAAAATCTTCAGGAAACTAATACCCAAGATTTTTTTTGTTACCTTCACTGATTAGCTAGACTTCTACTACCTATAAAAAAAAGTTAAAAGTCAATATAGGTAATTAAAACTAAAATATAGCTAACCTATATATTATATGTATACGCATGCAATTTTTAAGCTGTGATAGTTTTTACTGTAAAAACTTAAAAATTTTCAGCGTTTGTTTGAAACTTAATTATTGTATGAGTTATAAAATGCAACCGGTTAACCAGTCTGGTAACTAAAAACCAAATCTTATGTAATAATAATTATTAATACATAAAAATGTTAGTTATTTCTTAAAAAAGGTTCTGTAAACTTCATCTATTCTCTATGCCTTCTGAATTGAAAAGTAATTTATCTGTCAAAAGAGTTTATGAAATTTGAGTGTTATAAATGTGTATAATCTCAGTAATAGATTTATAATTTATAGGTAATCTACACCAAACATTATTATATTATGTTGATACTTGTGACCTTGGTATCTACACCTTTAACTTACAAACCCAATAAAAAAATGTTTCTTTATAATTTAAATTTTAATGATCCTGGAAATTATTTAATAATTCTTTTTTTTTATTATTTATAATAAATTTGTGATATTAATTATCTACTACTATTATTATTTTTAGTAAATACAATATAAAAAACCAAACATGTCGAACATTGGTATCAATGGATTTGGCCGTATTGGCCGATTGGTGTTGAGAGCTTCATTGGAAAAAGGTGCCAAAGTTGTAGCCATCAACGATCCGTTCATTGGCATTGAATACATGGTATACTTGTTCAAATACGATTCCACTCACGGACGTTTCAAAGGTGAAGTTTCTGTTGATGGAGACGTTCTTATTGTCAATGGTAAATATTTTACAGTTTTAAGTTTAAAATTTATTGCAATATTTTATTGGGCTTAATATTTTTACTTATTATTTTTCAAAATCATTAGGAAACAAGATCAAAGTGTTATCTGAGCGCGACCCAAAGGCCATCCAATGGGGATCAGCTGGTGCTGATTACGTAGTAGAATCCACTGGTGTCTTTACCACCATTGAAAAAGCCTCTGCTCACTTAGAAGGCGGAGCCAAGAAAGTTATCATCTCTGCCCCAAGTGCTGATGCACCAATGTTTGTTGTTGGTGTTAACTTGGATGCATACAATCCATCATTCAAAGTTGTATCTAATGCTTCATGCACAACTAACTGCTTGGCTCCATTAGCCAAGGTTATTCATGACAACTTTGGAATTGTTGAAGGTCTTATGACTACTGTTCACGCTACCACCGCCACCCAAAAAACTGTTGACGGACCATCTGGAAAAGTTAGTCTTTAAAAATTGCAGCTTTTAACATAATTTGTCATTCTAATTTTTTTTATTATTATTTATAGTTATGGAGAGATGGCAGAGGTGCTGCCCAAAACATCATTCCTGCATCTACTGGAGCAGCCAAGGCTGTTAGTAAGGTCATCCCAGAACTTAATGGAAAATTAACTGGAATGGCTTTCAGAGTACCAGTTGCTAATGTTTCTGTTGTTGACTTGACTGTAAGGTGAGCTATCAATAGTACTAGTTGTTAGTTTGATTACAACAGTATTACTATTTACATTTCTTACTGCATAAGAATTGTAAATCATTTTTATAGATACCTAATACTCATAATTCAGTTCTTAAGGTATTCTGCAAAATGCAATAATGATTAGAAATTATACTATGTTCAAAATAAGAATGGTAGTTAGTGGTTAACTTGAGTGCAGAGCTTGTTCTAAAGTACCAAACTCTCATATGGACACAGTGGGGGATGCGGCTAACTGTTGTCACTGATTACCATTCTTATTTTGAATAGAGAATTAAAACTATATATTTGTATTGGTTTAATACTTGAACAAAACTATTGAAACTGATGAATATTCACTTATTCCTTACAACTCAAGTATTATTAGAATATTAAAGTTAAAATTCGTCAGTTTTGTTTTGTTTTTATTGTGTGTATTACTGTTCTAGTTCACAATAGATTAAACAATATGTACATTTTGTATTCTAGACTTGCAAAACCAGCATCTTACGAAGATATCAAAAACAAAGTCAAGGAAGCCGCTGAAGGACCATTGAAGGGAATTTTGGGTTACACTGAAGATGAAGTTGTGTCTTCCGACTTCATTGGTGATACCCACTCATCGATCTTTGACGCCAAGGCGGGAATTTCATTGAACGACCAATTCGTCAAACTTATCTCATGGTAATTAATCTCAATTGAAACAAGTTGACCGTGTATTCATTTATTATTCATTTGTTTTTAAGGTACGATAATGAATATGGTTACTCCAACCGTGTTGTGGACTTGATCAAGTACATGCAATCCAAGGATTAAACCGTAATTTCAAGCTACTAATAGTTGCGCTAAGTAACTACACATTTGTGTTTTAGATTAAAACTTCATCTTTTTTGTTCCCCTTCGTCCATGTTAACTGTGTGAAATTTTTAATAGAAATACTCATTTTTTTTTTTAAATTTTTAATAGAAATACTCATTTTTTTTTTTATAGAAATTATATTTTTGTTTATGTAAAAATCCTAAATTTAAAAAAACAAAAACAATTATATACCTACCTCGATATAAAAATAATAAATAAAACAATGATTTTTAGAAGACAATAAAATTATTATCGAAATCTTAATACTATTGTAACTTAATTAATATACAACAATGACAAAATTAATGTGCATATAAGGTAAATATTTGAAAAATGTATATAAGATTTGTTCAGTAATGGTTCACTTCTGTAAGCACCAATTTTTGTCGCATATGCTATTGCATGAGCAATGTAATTTTGTTCGTGAATAGAATGAAACAAATGTCCCATTGGTCCTATAACAAATATTTGAATAAGAAATTGATTAATTGATTTTTTATTAAATATTTACCTTTGGCATATACTGCTACATCACTTCCACCATGTAGTCCCGTCTCTTCCATTATACCAACTTGTTGAGTATAATCATGACTAGATGTGCTAGAGACTGCAGTTGGATCCTGTCTTATGACTAAACTACCAGAACGTGTGTACACTGGATGTTTAGCATATCCTATGGAATATGTTAATGTAGTGTACTTAACATCATCTGATTCTGAAGTTCCTGCCACATCAAGTATATTATTCCCTCGCTTTGGATATCCATTAATTGATAATAAGTTTGCGTGGTCACTGGTTACAATCACCAATGTGTCATCTAACATGTTTAACTGCCTTAGCAATTTGATTGAAGTATTGATTGTCTTATCAAATTCAACTGTTTCGTCTAGAGCTAACCTGGCTGTGCTTTGATGATGTGCTGCATCAATTAATCCACCCTCCACCTATAAAATTATAGTGTAATGATATAATTGAAATTTATGAAAAATACTATTGACTACCAAGCCTATAAAGTGATTGATTTTCATTGCCTATCATAGACTTCAATAATATAATTGTGAATCCTTTAAATTATTATAATATGTATGACTTGCATCACATTTATATTTATTTTAAAAACAATACATACCATCAAAAAAAATCCATTTTCATTTTTTGATATTACTTTCAGTGCTGTTTCAGTCATCAATTCTAGTGATGGGGTTCCTAACATCTTTTTATTTCTAGTATATTCCATTGGCATTGCTCCGTTTGTAAATAACCCTAAATAATAAATATAATCATAAATACTTGCCGAGAGTTTAGTAACTTATTATTTAATTTAAAAAAAAAAGAAAATGAAAACCCTAATGAAAAATATAATGTTTCTAGTTAGCATTTAACAATTAGTTCAGTGGACATATAATGTAGTAGTGTAGTACCCAGGTACTTTTAAGAAGTCAATAGAGTACTGAATTACTTTCTATCACAGCAATAAAAATGCATAATTTTAGTATTTGCAAGTTTCTCATGTCATTGATGACAACCTACATGGCATATACAATATATGACCACATAAAAATCATTACATTTAATATAATCAAATTTAAAATGAAACAATATTATAAAATGTTGCTATATAGGTAATCATATATATATATAATATGTATGTTCCTTATGTAGGTGTGCCAACTGCATCACTAATTTCAATGAAAGTTATATCAATTAATTCGTTGAGATGAGCGCTATAGGTCACTTTTATCCCGGAATTCAACTCCTAGTCGATGTCTCGCACATGAACTTTTTTCTTGAAAATGGGAGTTTAATTATTTATTTAATTGTGGCAGCCATTTGTTGCACAGATGAAAAAAATCGGAAGATATAAGGTAATTCAGCTAGTTATTGGTACCTAGGTATATATGAAAATCATAAATACCTACGCTTAAAATAAACCCATTATCTATTAATCTGCCCACCTCCCACCTAAACTACGTAGTCTAAGTTCCTACGTAACTAAGCATGTATAATATAACTAGGTAAAATAATAAAATAATACATTGGTCACTAATCAGTAGTCGCCATTTATTAATCTCACTCTGGTGTTTGGTCCCACAGTGATAGAGTCCAAACCGAATAACTGACGAGTAAATAAGACGAAATGTCAGAAAATAAGAAGATATACAATATACAAACAGTGAAACCTTTAAATACCGGACCCGGACACTTTCATTCGCTATTTGGAAGCACCAGTTAGGGAAGGTTTCACTGTGTACCTACTTAAAAAATTAACAGAAAATATACAGGTCCATATAAAGCCGTCAGCACCCATGACTTCTCGAATACATAATGTTGATTCAAACCATACTGATATTAATAGCTGAGAATTTAAGATTAGTGGTGCCAGGCTAACGGAATTAAAATATACCTATCTATATGATATATATTACACATCGTATTATGCATTATAAATTATAATAATTAATAGGTATAACAATTTAATTTGGCTATGTAGTACCTATTAAATATTTATTATGAATTTATTTATGTATTTTAAATGTATATGTCATTATTCACAAAGAAAAAATATTAAACTTTAAACAATAAAAATAGAAGATTCTTTTTTTTTATAAAAATTATTTTTTTGTAATCACTATAAATTATAGAGGAAAAAATATTATCAAAATCTTTAGTGCCTAGTTACTTTTTGATATGATGCGTAAAGCACTCAAGCCGACTAGAAAATAGTATTAATCATCAAAATACATTCGATAAAATCGGGAAAATGGAATAAAAATGTGGAAATATGCCCTTTTAAATATACATTCACCCCATTAACAAGGGAAGTGAGTCCAATCGACAGTTTTTTTCCAATTTACCTACTAGTGAACCAAGACCAGTCTGTAGAGTCCAATTTAATTTTTAGTCGAATCCTCGAATGACTCCATTAACCTTAATATATTTATAAAGCAAACGTTGGTAGGCGGCGGTTTGCATTTAGGGGTGATTGTTGTTTGTAAAAATGTATTGCATTGTGATTAGGCAATTTAGCATAGTGCCTTTGGACTAGCGATTTTAAAACGTAATATGTTTGGGTGACCTTTTTTAATATCCTAGCTGTGATGCGTTGGAGCAGTATTTTATCAATCTTATTTCGACTTGAAACACTCAGTGAATTCTACGAGTAAACGAAAAGATACATTTTTCAAGTGGTTAGATTCAATAAAATTATAACTTAAAATAAAATAATGAAACATATTTTGTTTCATTTTGAAGAAAAAATGTTTTCAATTTTAAGATCCATATATTTGAAAACATCACACAATTTAGTATTTACACGTAATAACTGCACTAACACTACAACGAGCTCAGTTTTCTATTGTATGAGCAATAATACTGCAGATATCTGTGTCATAATTATTATTTATTATGTTTAGGTTGATATAATTCAGTGCAATATAATATCTGATTTTAATCTTCATAATTAATTTATCATTTATATTTTGTTTTGTGTCTATGCAGTGGTTAAATTGAGGGGTGCAGGGTGACTCAGTCACTCTACCTCTGACGGTGGTTAAAAAGCGTCAACTTTAAAAATATAGTATTATTTGTGATTTAAATTATACATGAAATAAATTACGAATTTGAAAATTATTCAGTGTTGAAAGAGGGATAAGTATATGTTTACGCAATCACTATTTATACATTACATATTATACTGATATGTATTAGACATATACGACATACGTACATACAATTATAATATAATATAATATAATATATGAGACGCTAAAAACCAAACGGAGACATTAGTCCTCCCTAGAAGTTATTTTGCGACTTTAAGCCCTGTGTCTATGGCCTATCATACTCGCGCCCAAACACAGTATAGTATAACTCAGTATAAGAAGCTCGTCCAAACACATTGTTTTCATTAGGCGTGTAAAAAAGTAATTAACGCGTGCCGCTCGTTAATAGGTAGGTAGGTCATGCTCACCCAAAATGTACTCTGTTCGTTCCGTGTCCAATAATTTTATATCGTTTACGTTGGCCAAGAACTGATGCGACAGGTTGTTGGATTGCTTATCGTGTATCCACTCACGGATCAGATCTCTGCGGTCCGATCGCACGCACAAGGATTTTTCAACCGTTTCCTTATGGTTCAGCGGTGAATTAGCTTCGAACGATCTCTTGCCGCCGCCCATTATAACCTGTTTTCGAAAAACAAATCGGTACACTGTATTTTAAAATATAGTGCTATGGTGGACACGCAATAGCAATATCCCGGCTTTAATATGAAGTCGACTAAGATGAACTCATTCAGGTTTAATAAAAAAAATATATATGTACATTATCGTTTTAAATATTTCTATATTGTGACGTTTTAAAATAACCTGACCGTAATCACCTCATGTAATAAATTACCTATGACAGGTAAGTGCCAAGTGGTAACTATATTATAATATATTAATATATTTGTATACCTACTACAGCTTGCTCCATCGGCGTAGAGGGTTTCCTTAGCGACCTATATAGGTAGGTATATATTATATAATATATCACAGAATTGATCGTTTAATCAGAAATTTCGAGGGGACTTATTATATACGTATGACAAGAGCAAACATTGAAAATACAGTGCTTTTGTACATTTTTACCAATTGCTAGTAAAAAAAAAAAATAGATATAGTTTCGACTAAAATTTAGTACCTATGAATTTCATGACCAAACATGATCTTGTGTATGTAAATAATTTTATTTTCCATATAATATGTACTACAATACTACTATATTACTACAATATTGAGACATATATTTTGGGCGGTTTTTGCACCGTTCATGGGGTATTTTTTTAGGATTCCGTACAACATTTTCAGTAGGTATAAATATAATATAAATATATTTTGTATAGTATATTTATATTATTTATTTATATTTTTTATAGCAAATAATTTATGGCAAATAGTATACATATTTAGTTTATTTTTAGCCTTTAGGCCATATCATTAGCTACCGACTTATAATTATTAACTAACTACTATAACTTAAGTCTATAAGTACTCTTTTTAAGTATCTACCTACCAGCTAGCAGCTCTGAGTTCAAGCCACAGTTAGAATAAAAAAGTGAGTATCTCTCTGCTGTACATTATATGTTGTATGGATCACTATGTAATTGATGTGTTAAATTTGAATTCAATGATATAAAATCAATGTGCATGAAATACGATTCTGAGCAAAAATGGTCTGTCAGTCTATATATAGCTGGTATTAGGAGCTAAATATATGTTATGATATTATTTATTGTCATTAAAGTAAATTATTTTACTATCAAGTATCAGTAGTACACCAATGTCACTAATACAAAAGGCTGAATTAGTTTTTGCTGAAAACATTGCATTTGGAAATGTCCTTGTGTATAAAATATAATAATATATTTTTCAATTTTAACAAAATAACTAGAATTGTTATTCTTTGCCTAAATGGGTATCTAATTTTGTCCAAATTTGAAAAACTTAAAATATCTATAGAAAAACTGTGTTTATGTATTTTTTAGATTTTGTAGTTGCAGTATGAAATACTTATGAGTAACAATAATTTGGAAATATTCGTGATTTCGATGAATTTTGTCAAGATTTGAATTAAATGGATATAAAAAAAAAAAATTCGTGCCTATGTCTCTATAAAATATACAATATTCTTGCTAATAAGGTACCTACTACTGTAATATTATAGTTGCATACACTTACTACTAATGTACTTTATTCTTGCATGTTTTTATTACGTATCAAAATTACGTATGTATAGAAAAAGAATTGGATCGGTAGGTGCTTTTTTAACTTCATCAGCTCTAGAAATGTCTCTGTGCGCTACCACAGTGTATCGCAGTGCCAGGGTCTCCGAAAGTCACTCTACACCTGTGCCTGGATAGACCAAACTACCTAAGTCTCTTATATCTTACAGTTGCAACACTAACTACAACAACTAAGACATGTCTATACTGAACATACCTACCTAGTGTTATAGAGGTACACACGTGCCTACCCACCCGTGTATGTAATAATATTGTATTATTGTTGTTGTTTCTGCATTATGTCGAAATTTAATACGTTATACGTTGTCAAAGCATTATAATGTCACGCGTGATGCAATACAATAATAATATTATTTTTTATTTATATATTATATACATTTATATTATAAGTTTGTGACATACGCCGCCTATCAACGAATGCTTTTTTTCAGAATAAAAACGTATTCATGTATACAAGGCTTATCGCAAACGGACATAACATCGTATCAACGACTGTCTCTAGACACCACATAAGATAATATTATGATTAAAATATGATAGTTTTTAGCAATTAGTGCGGTAGATAATAACTGTCTGCCGTGATCCGAAATTAAAAATATCCGAATTCCAACGTTCCGTGAGTCGTTTGCAGACGAGATATCGCACGTAGGTAGTGCAGAACACTACAATACGACATAATAATATTATAATGATAATAATAATGGTAATTTATAATAATATTAATTAAAAGATAAATAATTAACGGAAATACGTGTATCAAAAAGAAGCAACGATGTGGAAAAGAATTATACTATTGTAGGTACTTCTAATTTAAATAAAATAGATGAATATTAATGTACAAAAATTAAAAAATATTTTAATACAATGAACATTTATGAACTTGAATGTTTACTATTGAAGGGAAATTATATTTGGAGACCCACGTTAAGCTTAAGAACGGCCATAGAACGGTTTAACAAGTTAAAGTCAGGTGCTGATTTAAAGATATATAGAGGCTCTGTGTTCTATTTACTTTAAATTCCTTTATCTAAAAAGATTGGTAATAATTCAAAACAGGCAAACATTTGAATAAGAAGTAATTAAGAACAATGTTTAAGGTATACATTCATTATTTCTAAGATAATTATGTGTGTAAAAAAAAGGTCATAGGGGGTTCCCCATATCAATCCCCGTACTCTCTGCCCATTATATTAAATACTTTCATCTTAAAGATGTCCGAAAAGTTTTTTTATCTTTAGTAAAATAAAGTTTACCAGAAAGTTACTCTATTTATTAAAGCCATGAGCATACTTTCGATTTTTGTGAATAATTTGTAGTATTAAGTATAAACATTATAATACATATTATATTATGCTAACTAGTCTGAATTATTTATATATTATACTTGAATAATTTTTTTTTATATTACTACACTTAATTAATTCGTTTTTAGTCTGGATATTATGTTTTTTTTATATACTTTGGAAAAGGGTTGATCCCCGTTAATAGATAACCTACAAAAATAAATAAATGTACTATGTAGTGGTCAGTAGAATTTGGAATTATGGATTTAGTGGTCTGTATTAGAGCACTGCACGGGCCTAACTTTTGAAGTCCAAGCCCGTCCAAAATACAATTTTACTAATGATACCCGGCCCGGCCCGATTAATTTCTTTTAAATATACGGTCCAGCCTAGCCCAATACGTTTAACTTAAATATATATTATGTAATTTGTTTTGTCAATAGAAATCAAATGATAAATTAAATTAAAATGAAATCATTTATCAATTAATATTATAAAATATAAATGAAGCCCTGCCCGAACAACTAATACTGAAGTGAAGGGCCAGGCCCAGCCCGAACCCGATTTCGGTGACACAGGGCTCTAGTCTGTATGGGACCAAAAGGTTGGCGACCGCTGAATTATATAATATTATAGGATAATATAATTATTAACAATCTCAATTAACTGAAAAAAAAAATTAATAACTTACCTTAAAATGTCGTCCCGGTTTATCTTCTATGAGCTGCCTGGCAATGTCCTTGCAGTTTTTCGCACCTGGCGGCATGGCGGTGTTGCATTCCCACTTCCGGTTCGACGTCTGGGCGTACAGGGCGGCGGGCGTAGCGTCAGTTATTCTGGAGTTGGTCACGAACCCTGCGAATGTCACATGATGATCACGATGATGAGTAATGAAAAAATGTAAACAGTTTAAGAAGTCATCAAAATAAATTCATTTTTTTCTCATTAACTAATTTGGCATAATATGATGGTTTAACTGAAACAATAATATTGTCGTTTGTGGTTTTATCGAGTTCTAGACACAACCTAATACCTAATCAGGTTTTGTTCGAATTGTATTAAATTTTTTGGTTAATATAATGGATTATCACTTATAAGCAGGATTACGTTGTACTGTGGTTATAATCACCTAAGGAATAACTTATATCATAAGTATAAATATTACTATAAATTATAACATAATGTTGTCGTGCCTGTGCAAAGTATATGAATGTATAATAATAATAATATAATATTTCCACTATTAAATACAATTTGTTTAAATTACCTATGATAGGAAAAGGGGAAAAGTAGGTAGATTGATCGGCTGTACATCAGGTGTCTAGAAGATCAATGTAATGGATGTGTTAAATTTGAATGCATTATTCAATCATTGAATACGAAAAATTACGAACGGATACGGCCTTAAATGTATAGCCAAATATAGGTATTATCATGAGTTATTATTGTCATTTATTTTACTATTGGTAATGAGATGTAAGATTATAAACTACGTATTATAAATAAGCTATAACATAAAATGAATCTTAATATTTTGAAAATGTCATAATATAAAACATAAAAATATTCATAAAAGTTCAAATCCATACGAAAAATATTTTTGAATTACATCAAAAAACTTTAAAATCAATTTTTATAATTTTTAGATTTTTTGGTTATATTATCTAGTGAAGAGTTAAGAGGAACCTTTCATCAAATGGTCTAGTCGTAACTATAAAAATTGAACACCACACATTTTTAATGTATAGTAATTTGCAAATGTTGGTGATATTGAAGAATTTTAACGGATTTTGAACTTTAAATGCTTATAAAAAAAATACTGTTATTGTGCATTTTTTGATTTTTTTTGATTTGTAGGTGTATTATACTATTATATGATACTTATGAGGAACATTGTATTAAAAAAATGATCCATCATTTATTACACACACGAAAAAACATACATCATTGTAAAATCAATACATTTATTGCTTCGCTCATAATCTAAAAGTATAATGTGAGTATTTATGAGACGAGAGAAAATTCTAAATGTGCGTTTCAATATGTAGGGTAAATTTAAGTAGGTATTTTACTACAGTTTCTTTTAACTATGTGACTTTTAAAGACTATATAGCTTACCTTTAAATTTATTTGATTTCTGAGTATTTTTTCAATACATTTTTAAATATTTCAATATGAGAGATGTTTGATTTTTTTTAAAATAATAATAATTCGCTTGCATTACTTATATTTCTAGGAAAATTATTCACTCACTATAATAATAGTACTGTACTCAATACTCAATACTCCATACCAGTGGTTTTCAAACTTTTATTATACACGGCACACCGTACACTTCAAAAAATTTTCAAGGTACACTGACCTTTTTTTAGATGAAAAATTCAATGCAATCGGTAATTTATGGAAAAACCGAGGCACACTTAGTGGATACTCACGGCATACCAGTGTGCCGCGGCACCCTGTTTGAAAACCACTGCTCTATACAATAATTGTACTGTTAACTATTACTGTAACCGGATACTTTACTGTGACATAATAAATCCTTTTTTTGGTTAAATTATTATTTATTCATTAAACACTTTTATGACTCCCAAACAATCCTTTGCTGAAATGTTTTTTTCAAAAAGTATAATATGTAGACTGAAACGGAATTAGACTTTTTTCGTTTTTGGTAGATATAGGCTACATATGTCACGTAAATCTGGGATTCAGAGGTTTTTGGCGAAAAAGGCCATGAACATTTTCTTGACATACTTTATTCACATGCTTAACCGAATGTCGACTCATAATAATAATATAACTTGAACATATTTCACAATAATAAAATATTAGTATAATAGTAAATTCAAGTATACAATTATAATTGACATCAACCGGTTGACATGATCATGTAACTATTATACTACACACGGCGAGGTGTACGGTGTACCTATACAGCTATACAGCTATACTTTTAATAGCATAAATGTTAATGTATACACATATCGCATGTGCGTGTATGACGTAGCCGGTACCCATATCATAATATCAGCTCACCCATGAGGCATGAATGGAACGTAATAATTACATATTTTACTGGATATGATAATACGATACAGCCATACAGGTATAGTGTCAGTAATAATATAACTTCCCAGAGACCCAGACCATAGTATTAATAAGTATTATACATTATTGTACGGCCGTACGGGTTATTAATATTATTATAAATTTAAAAATGGAAGATAATGTTTAAATGCGTAATATAAATGCGGTTACACGATACACACGTAGAGTGGGAGTAAGAGTATAGGAGACGCTGTGGTATACAAAAAATATAAAAAAAAATGCTCAAGATTCTAGATTGTTGCTCGGTCGTCACTGGCGAAGCCAGAGCGCGGTATATCGTCTTGATATCATTTATGAAAGTAATACAAATAAAGCCATAATTTTCAGTGACTCCCTCAGTACCCTAAACAACATGAACAACATTTATCAACCAACAGCATATTATATAGAAAAATCCAAAATCAGATATCCCTCCCGGCTTCCACATCCAATGTATAGACCATTACTATTTTCTGGGTAGTGGGTAACTATAGTGACTTCGGAATCCAGGAAAACGAATTGGCAGCTCATGAAGCTACCACCTCCTGATTCACTCCAAATCCACATCCATACATCTCGGGACATAAAACATCTTATAGAAAACCACACCATAAACCAATGGCAGCTCATGTAGCTAACCCTTCACATCAAACTCAAAGAAGTAAAAAATACAGTAATGCCGTGGCCAACCATATCACTATCCAAACGACAGGAAGTTATACCAAATAGATTACAAATCGGCCACACATGGTTGACTCACAGAGACATCTTATGACCGGAACTGAACTAGGCATATGCCAAACACGAGGAGGAGAAATTCTCACGGTCGAACACAATATAATTTGGCAATGCCGAAACTTCAGTAACATTATAGCCCAGCTTTAAATTGCAGAAAATTTTGACTAATCACTAAGTCCAAATCCAGAAAACAAAAAAAAAATGCCTAAATACTTAGAATCAACTTAATCGTACAATCTAATATTATACATATCTATTGCACCATATAATCGTACTATAAACCATTGTACCCTATTACTGTATAATTATGCCATGAGCCAATAATAACCATTGTTGTTGCTGCTTTACACGCACATATTATATGTATCTACTCATAATAGGTACATTATTATTATAATATAATATGATGTATGAATTGTGTGGCCGTTGGGTATGATTTTCTCTATAGATTTATAGTTGCCGATTTATAAAGCTAAGTACCTAATAATATATAATACTGGTTGTAATTTGTTTTCTGAGTTGCGCGATTTGACAGGGACAAAAGGTAGTATACCTAATAATTAATAATTAATATACTACCCACGGCTCCCGCGTGAAAATGTTTTTTTTGTAGGTAGTATCTATAATGATATTATGTTTGTTCAGTTTGTTGTTATAATAATATTATATTGACAGTTTATGGCGCTACTTCCAATACTTTCACCATACCTAAACTGGCGTTCCCCAACAGGGTCATTTTGGTCATCTCATCTTTTCCCTCTAAATCAATTCTCTGAATAGTCATTTTTCCTATTTTAAAGTTATTTCATTCGCCAAAAATATTAAATTCAACACGAAAATTAACTCCACTGCATTCGCTTACAGACCGACCTCATCTCCTTTTGTAACTGGGCCCTATGACACAGACTTATACTAAATCTTGAGAAATATGCCATTATGTCATTTCGCAGGAGCAGTTCGCTTTTTTCACCACTCCCTTAATGGGTTTTCACTCCAGTGGGTAACGTTAATTATGACCTTGGTTTTTACTTGACCCCAACGCTTTTATTTGATCATCCTTATATTATAATATCACTGTCGATAGAGCCTTGAAAGTCCTGGGATTAATAAATCGTAATACCAAGCTATTCTCTTTCAGTTCATGTCTCCGCTCTCTTAACTTGTCATTTGTCTTCTCCATTCTGTAATATACATCATGTTGTTCGACCGTATATACCAGCGCCCATCCATCTTTGGCTTGTGAGTTGTGACCAACTACGTATAGAGTTGATCCAAAACCGTGTTTTTATTATATACCCGCTTTTTTTCTTATAAAATACCCCCCCCCCTAATAACAATTCTACTATTTGATTTTCAATATTGGCATTCCTATCCTTGTTTCACACCGTATTGATGCCAATATTTGTTTTACTTCATCTCTTCTTAGAGGTACATTTGACGCTCCCGAACTATATCTTCATCAATCCGTGTCTCAACTCCAAGCCTATCCAACAAAGCACCACTCACTTTTCTACTTTCAATCACCACCTCGAATGATAATAATCATTCCATGTACTGCAGAATGATAAAATATTTTAATAAATAATTTTAGTTTTTCGGCCACCATAATTAATTATTTTTCCGTTTCAGGTGTTTCTGATTGTAAACGTATCTTATTCAATGCGTGTCATTAAGTATATAACTATATTACTTGTAATGATTCTGTAAACCTTGTCAAATGCCACATGACGCAAAATAAAATAAATAAATATACTAATATATTATATTATTGAATTGCTCTGTGGCGTACCTATAATGCCTATTATATTGCCTACAACGCATAGTAATAAGCACATAATAGTGTCGCCATTATGAGGCATATTTTTCAGAATTCAATTTTATGGGAAAATGGAAATTAAGATTAGTGTAGTATACATATCATTAAATTTTTTTTTAAGAAGTGAATGGTGGTTTGTTTATTGTTTGAATTAAAGTCGAAACATCGAATGATTAGACGATTAAATCATTTAATCATTTTTTAAATCTATTTTATTTATTTTCGTACCAGATATCTGAACTCTGAAACGAGAAATGCGATGAGAAATATTATGACACTAAAGGAGACACGGGACTTTTGATGCGAGGAGTTATGACGTGTAATTTTTATCAAAAGAAGTACCTAATTACTAAAAATTGAAATGTATTGATTTGTATCAATATACCGCTATCCCTAATTTTTACTTGGGTGGAATATTAATGAAAAACACAACTGGTTACAATCAAAAAAAAATGTATTCATCGTATTTCAGCAGAAGTTACATAGGTTTCAGGTTTGTACATAGAAAAACATCTGAAAAAGTACTTGCCATTTGGAATAGGTAGCTAATCGCCCACCAGAGGCCCAAGCAACTATAATTGCAGAACATTTGAACAAATGTCGACTTGTATCTAATGAGTGATGATGGGGTTGGTTTGTGTTTTGATAATCATGTTAGGATGTAGGATAGTAAATAATAAAAAAAGATATGACCCAAAAAAGAATACTCAAGTAGATAGTGATAATCAAATAAATATTCTTGAATTAACAATTTACTAAATAATAATATCTAAGAATATCTGCTGAATCCTTGACACATATTCCGGGTTTATCAGTTTTATGTATTTTTGAATGTAACGCTAACAGTGTAACCCTAACAGTTAACCAAAGAAGGAAAAAAATATTTTTCAAAATTATTATTACAACCTCAATTAGTGGAATATTCGGAGTTTTTTTGGGAGGGGGGACTCGAAATAATGAATTTGTATACTACAATTTATTAGGTACAAAATATTAAATTAATGTGTTAAAAGAAATAGATACAATGGGTTACACTGTATCGTAAGGAGGGAGTAAAAAAAAAATGTTCTGGATGTCGATTATTACACATTTTGATTTTTTTTATTGCAAAATGATTATAACAAAGAATCAAATACATCGCTTAATGTTAATACGATAACTGACATTTGACAACGATACATTATCTGAAGATGAACTGATCCATAAATTATATTATGTTAACTATTTACAAAATGTGTTTAAATTATCTGTTTTTATAAATTAGGAAAGGTTTTCAAAATTATTTTAAACATTTAATAAACTTAATGTATGCCTACACAAAAAAGTATGAATTTTTGGTTCTATTTTTTTTCAAACTTACAAGTTACAACTTGGAATTTAAAAAAATTAATCCACTATTGAGTGGTCGTTATGCCATTCATTATGTATAACACTATTTTTACATTTTTACAAAAAAACATTAAATCCTTATAGGTACTATTATTTTTTTTAAATCGTCCGAAGAAAACAACAATTCTATTAACCCAGAAAGTTTGATTTATCTGCAGTTTGTACCAACCTATACTGCTATACTACAGTGTGTATTGAATTTTTATTTTAAATATAATGATTAACACATTCATCTGTTTAACTAGGTATATTTTTCTCTATTTTTAAATAACTGAGTAACAACTAACAATATTTTTGTACGATCCCTCAAAAAGACGATTTGGAACGGTTCCAATATTCGTTTGTTTTGTAAATTGTATTTTTATTTCGCGCAGTAATTAACGATAAATAATCGAGTAGATTTATTTATTTATTTTCGAATGTGTTTGTCAATAATATTATACCCACAGAAAAAAATTTTTAAAAAAATTAGAAAACGTACGAATTGTATAAGTAGGTATACATATAAAATGTTTACGAGAAGCGTTCGCGTGCGTATAACGATGCGATTACACAATTAAATTGACTACCTATATAGACATTATGGACTTCAACTACTTCATTAGTCACAATATTTGCATACATGTCACGACCACATGGGTTGTATGTAGTATGTAAATAGCTGGACAAGCTAATGGAAATAATTAAACTCAAATTTAGCTATGTTAAAACAATATCGTTAAGTTCGAGGATTATAGTTAACAATAATAAATAATAATACCCTCGCCAAGTTCACATAAAGAGTATTTTTCGCCTAATTATACATAATATTATTTTGTCAGGAATCGTAAGATTGTAACATCGATTATTTAACGCGATTAATGTATAAAAGTATAAAACCATTAAAACCAAAAATGCAAAAAACCTTTATAAAATTACAAAGTTAAACAATTTAACTGCATAACTACCTATTGTGTTAACGCCTACGTCTTCGACAATATGCCTTGTGTGTTATATTCGTGTGTATTGTTTATGCATTGCACAGGGCATAATATAGTTTCATAGTCTTATGAATCTTCAGTTATACTTATAATAAAAAAAATGTTATGGTAATATAATAGATCACTGCATTGACGTATTTACCTAAAAACAATTTAGTTTAAAGTGCATCATACCAGTGCTTTTTCCAGCATCTTGCGCCCACGTGGCCAACGACGTAAGTCCGGTCCTCGGAGAATTGACATTGCCACAGTGAGTAAAATTGTTGATTTCGTAATTGGCGTCCAGGCCAATAACTCCCTGATTGACCTTTACACCCGTGAACATTGCAGTTGCCGAACTCGCTGCATCCGGCACTTGTTTGTTGACCGAATACGTCTGAAACGCCAAAGATGATGCCTCAAGTATGATATATTATATTACCCGACGGCCGACACAATATAATATTATATTATATCGTTTTACCATTTAACAGTCTGTCGTTATGTTCTATTATTGATGACTTTCGACAAATATTGTACGAGACGAATTTTATTATTTGAGAGTTGCGCGCAACTTACTATACGCATAAGTATCACTAACTTTGTGTAGTTCAGCCAATATTTTGAATATTTAAAAAAATCACCCCAACACGTTTCCCTAAATTTTAAATCACCAATTTCCTCTTGCACTACATTTACTATTTTACTTACGCAAAATGTACTAACAATTTTTATCTTCGTAATATTGTGTTCTAAGGTCCAACAACTTTAAAAAGGGGTCCAACATTATGGTTTACAATTGATTTTCTTTATGCATTTTCAACTCAAAATAATATTAGAAAATGTTGATATCTTGATTTTGACATATTATAGTCAAAATCCTATCTTTAAACATGTATTAAAAATCATTATGAGTATGAATTTTAAAATTCAGTTTTCTAATTTTTAGAAGCAGCAAAAAAAATTTTTATCGACGTTAATAGAAAAAAAAATTCAAGTTCGATACTACATACCTCAAAAACGGTTAATATATTGTTTGAAATTTTTATTTTGTGTGGAAAATGGAATTATCAACTTTCCTTGATAGTTTAGACTATTTACAGTTATTTGTTTTTGAGTTACTATAGAGATAAGTTGTGTAGTTGGAATATTCTGTACAAATTCCCGTTTTTTCTTTATTTTTCCTGTATTTTATCGGCACTTTTGAAAACGAATGGGAATTTTCTATTTTTAACTTTCTAGAACACAATAGGTCCAATTTGTTACCAGAAACCAACCTCGAAGTTAAAAATCGAAGCATACTTCGACTCATATGTGTGTACACAAACACAAAAAAAAATGAAAACACATCATTGCAAATTCAAAATACATTCATCGCTCAAAATCTCAAAATGTTTTTAAAACCGATTTTTATGTAGAACGTTGTAAAAACGTTTTTTGGACATACTATATATAATCAATACATTCAACTATAACTATTATGATATCGAAAAAAAGTCACGATATTCAATTTCGAATACTGTCCTTAAAATATTGAAATTTTTCGATTGAAATAAGAGGTTTGTAAATAAAATTGTGTGTAGCAATTGGATAGTAAATTCGTAACATATTAACGTGTAAAATTAATTTGCAATAATATTCTGTGTCAGCATCATTAATAACAATTTACGCAGAACTAAAGAAGTATGCATAAACAACATGACCCTATATTTAATCATGACTAATTTACTTATTTTTACGTGTAACAAATAAATTCAATTAGCTACTGTATTCGAATTTACATACGACCATTATTAGTAGTAGACATTTATTTTGATGATGTTTTTGTACAGTCTACAAAGACGTAATGCTGTTAGGAATTCTTGTTTTAAATTAAATCAATTAAAAATCGTGTAATTATATTGTAATACCTACTCACAAAAGTAATGGTTTTTAGAAAAGTTGCTTGAATATATTTTAATGTAATTTACATTATGTAAAATATCGGAACGATAATACAAATATAATAATCATAGTACATACAATAATATAATATTTTTCAATAAAATAGATAAGAATTATTATATTACCTATAGAATTATAATTTATTACATGATATATGATACACACCATTTTTTTATAACTGTTTGCCCTAAGTAGTAATAAATTGTAATTGTGAAGCGGTTGCTGACGAGTTAAATGTTGTAAATAAAAAAAAAGTTAAAATGTTATCAACATGTATAATAATATTAGAACATTCATAATACTTTTGTTTATATTTTATTTAAGTTTAAATAACAGATTAACAACCAATTTTAAGCTTAAAACCATTCAAATTATCCTATATTATAATGTTTTTTTTTCTTAGTAAACAATTAACAATATATTATGTAACGTCTCAACCCGAAATGACTTTGTAAATACGTCTTATTAAATACTTATGATTTATGGGTCATAAAAACGATCAGACAAAAATAATTTAAATCTTAGTGAACGACAACATCGGCGTAAGAATGCATTTATCAAAGACGCTAATACGGTTAGGAGCCGGCTATATATATATACAATTAAACAATGCTGCTTACAATATCTGTTAAGACAACGTTTCTACCACAGATTATTCTGTGTTTGTACTTGCTATAATTCTTCTGAATTGTGACAAAAGTATTTACAATATTATATACAGAGCGTGTGCCACCGACATCGAGATGGTGTGGAATTTATATAAAATTACTTTTTCTCTTTTCTAATCCTGCAGTAATCCCAATAATAATTGTGTATGACAATTATGGAGGGTTATAACAATAGTCAACAATAGTCACATAAACCCATTGAAAATAGTGACCTTCGGTAAAAAGAAACGACTTGGTAACTTAAACGATTTAGTGACCGTTTCCGCGCCTATAATATACATTGTGCATTAAACATTATTTTATTTGATATATAATATTACTCGACCACGAAACTGTAGTACAGCCGTTGTCCCCGTAAGTATACAGAATTATAACTAAGTAACTACTCGTTCGAAATCGTACCTATATATTGAAATTCTCAGAAAAATTCTACATCGAAATATGGAATTAAAAATGTTGGCTGTCATTCAAAAAAGTAAAAACGAAAACCGATGACGATAAAAACAAATATTTATAAAACGATTATTCAAAAAACGTTGTTCTGATGAGTGTTTGATGACTTCAAGTCATGTACACATTTTTTATTTACAGTTATTCGTTTGTTGTCTACTCTTAAAATACTCGCTTTGTATAATATACCAGGAAAATGTATTATGAGAATAATATCAGCGCAATGGGTAAGAGTGTACGACAACCAATGCGCCGCAATTGTGTAGGTACTCACTTTAAGCAGGCCCACGTGTGGAAACTTTTCGAAAGTCAATCGTCCGCTCTCGCCGTGCTTGTAAATTCTGGTGGCTGTTACCGTGTTCGGTCCCATCCCGTCGCCGATAAACAGGATCACGTTTTTCGCCACCTTGTTGTTGGCCGCCATGTTCAGAGCTTCGTCTAGCTCGTTTTTGCCCACCGACATCCAATACGCTTCATCTACATAATATAACAACGTATTTATTCGCACACTGTATAATACATATAACACGCACATGATGTACACTAAACGTAATATACATTATTGACTATATTATGGATTGGTGACCGCGACTGATCCATTATTTAAGTGGTTACATATATATCTTGTGGCGGATGATGTTCTTTGTGGTAAATATTTGGGTAACAGCGTCGACAGTGTGATCTACTGGCTAAAAGCTAGGCCACAGTGCCTAATCTAAAACTTTGTGGTCTTTTCGCGCAACATAAATGTATTAAGTTAAAACTCTTGCAGCCCGGCCGTTGTCGAGAGATAGGTCGAAATCGGATCAGTCTCTCGTAGAGATCAGATGATGCGCGCATTTAGGTCTGTCGCAACAAGCACGAATTTATAATCACCTGCGGGCTGTAAAAGGCCAGAGAAAAGTTTTTGGATCCAAAGACTGATGCCCATACCGAATAAATGGAGAAACCCAAGAAATGTTATCGTTAAAGTGATGGCGGTTGTCAAGGTATAATACATG
The DNA here is from genome assembly GCF_001856785.1 of Myzus persicae. NCBI lineage: Eukaryota > Metazoa > Arthropoda > Insecta > Hemiptera > Aphididae > Myzus > Myzus persicae. Next base: position 1,458,895 of record NW_019100468.1, read on the forward strand.
CTAGTAAAAAAAAAAAGATTTTTTAATATAAAAGTTCATAGTACTTATACAATGACATTATCGTTAAAAAATTGAGATTTTTCAAATAATAACTGTGTTTTTAGGTACTTTTTTTTTGTTGCGAATAATCATGCATTGCGTTAAGTTGAATATAAAAAAATTACAAAATCGATTTGTCGAAAATGATTTTTAGTAAAAATTCTAGTTTTTCCTAATTTTTTTGTTTTCCCCTTATTAAGATGCCATTGTTGTTAGATAGTGTACATTTTTTACTTTTGAGCCTCCTAACTTCCAAATAAATTCAATTTTCTACCAGAAAAAATATTGAAGTTGATAATGAGCTATTATACGCTTTTTCAGATTTTACTGCTTCAAAACGTGATGACAGACACGTGGAAAATCCCTTTCATTTTAAAAATCAATACATTTATCGACTCGCTCAGAATCTAAAACAAAAGACTTAAAGGTAGGAAAAAAATCAAATACCTTATTTAAGCCTTAAAATTGAATAAAAAGTTTCTCACAACTCGTTATTATAGATATTTTTTAAAAATATTATGGATGCATAAGCAATATTTTTTGTATAAGCATTTGAAATAAACATTTACAGAAAATTCGTCAAAATCACAAACATCTGAAAACTATTTTATAGTTAGTGTATAAATTGTTGAATTTAAATTGACCGAAATATCTAAACAAAAATATAAAATTGATTTTTAAACGAAAAATAACGATTTTAGTTACTTTGTAGTAATTCAGAAAAAATTTTCTTAGGGATTTGAAACTTATATTAGATATTATACTTTTACACAGAATGATATATTGAAAACGTTTAGATTAAATTGTATGCTATTGCCTATTTTATATTTTACACTGTTATTAATAGTAAAATAAATTACTGCTGTAGTAATTGACAGCAATAATATAATATGTACTTATATGAAAATAGGCTGACAAACTGTCTACAGAATCGTTCTTCGCATGCAATAATTTATCATTGAATTAAAATTTAACACATCCCTTCACATCCTTCTCAATGGAGTGGCACCTAATTTATACATTTTTTTTATTGGAATTAAAATAAAAAATTAAGCTACATTTTTGGAGTAATTAAAGTTTTAATTTTGGTAGGGTATATTTACACTTAAAATAATAATTTGTTTAAATTTTTGTTTTTATGTTGAAATTTAAAAATATTAAAAAACTTGAAACATTCTACTATTGATTAAATTAAATTGCCATTTCTTAAACAAAATGATGTGTACAAAATATTTTGTCTGTTATAATTTATAAAAACAATTTAATTTTTTTAATTGTTCAAGTTTTTTTAAAATTATTAATGTTGATTGAAATATTTACATTTGTCCAAAAATTCAATGCATTATCCGACATTAGTTGTTAAAATAACAATTTAAAAATACAAAAAAACACATGCATACAATTTTTTTTGTAAAATTAAAGTTTTTTTTTTTGTACACATTGAAACTAAAAAACAGGTAAGTGGACAACGCTCTGCTGTACATTAGGTATTTAGTTGTTTATAGAGTCACTGTAATGGATGTGTTAAGTTTTAATTCAATAATCATCATATACAAAAATCGATTGTGAGCGTGAAGACAGTCGTCAACCTGTAATATTTTATATTAAACATATTATGAAGTATATTTGATGATATTATTGTGATTAAAGCAATTTATATTGCGTTATTATTACAGTAGAAGAAACATACATCATTGTAATATCAAAACATTCATCGTTTCGCTCAGAATCCATAATCTAGCTAACGATATTGGTTATTTTGTTGTAATTCATAAAATATTATTCATAGGAACTTTGAAACTTTTCCGTCACTACGTATACCATTATTATTTACTATTATACACAATTAAATATTCAAAAAATACGGATTTGATTTATTGTTAGCAAAGATTAGTTCTACCTACAGTATTACTGATATAATACTAATGTAGCTTAGCAATATGAATATAATGTAATAAAATATCTACTGGACTATTTTTTTAAGGACCGTGTCCACTCAGTGCAGTACTGCAGTATAGTATCGTTTTTCGTAGGTGACTCACATGTGGTATATCATTGAATTCAAATTTAAGACATCCAATAAAATGTACAGAGAGTAGAGACCTACTCAATATGAAGAGGTACACTCGACTCCTACTATATGCAATAGAGCGTCAGCACCGGTTTTTAATTAAAGAAATTTAAAAATGTTTGAATAAATCTTTATTTTTTATATGTTATAATAATATACATAAATTTATTTTTTACTTCATAGATTATTTTACCCAGTGACTATTATTTTCATTTATAGCAAGAAAATGGTGGATTTTATAATTATTGTATTTCATAAGATTAACATAAATTTAAAACATTATTTAACAATATAAACAATTTAACATATTAAGCTTATCAACTTATTAGTAAATAGTATAACTCCTTGGTTTTCTTAGACATCTGTGATTTAATTGTAATATGTTTAGAATAATGGAAAAATATTAATTGCATTAAAAAAAAAAACATAGGAGTCGCTCTACTGTACTTAATGTAGGTTTCAAGTGTACCTACTTTGTCAACGAGTAGGTTTATGTAACAGGTGTATTATATTTGAATTTAATAATACGTCATTGGACAAGAAATATGATTCTGTCCCACTTGGTACCAGCATCCACCCTCAAAGGGGAATTGAAGATTTGATTCATAGTATTTAAGTATTTGATATCAATATTATCATAACGGCCATGGTAACAATAACAAATGTTATGAAAATCGGTCAGAAAAAAAAGTTGTAGCCATCTCAAAAACGTATTTATGTTAAAAAAAACACATGACTTTAACACCAATACGTCATTTATCTCTCTGCTCAGAATCTAATATAAAATATAGTTTAAATTCATTGACGACAAAACGAATATTTAAATTTGTTGGCTTTAAATCGTTTGTATATAATATGGCTGGAATAACAAAATGTGCGAATCTCAAAAATTCTCCATGTAACACAAAAATCTGTACAGCACTCATATCATATATAATATATATTTCATATAAAATATATACTATTGTACCTCTATACACCTACGATTAATCGATAATTCGTCCACCCGTACCACGTGCTATACCGCTTTACCAATTCGACCAGTGTAGTCGGAATAGGTACAAGTATACACACGTGTGCATTTATTTTTATTTTTTTTAATACTTATCGATTTTTTATGATACGCGTCCTATATTATAAATTATAATATAAATACATATTATAAGACACTACACCTACCGATTGCGTACTTATGTAATAATTATATTATAAACAACAAAAGACATTTGATCTTATGATCTTATCTACAGTGTAATATATTTCTATCTTTAATTGAACATGGAAATAAAACGATAAGAAAAGGCGCATTGCAAGGAAAAGCGCATCGTAAAATAATAAAAACTTTTGTCTTTTCTACAACGTGTCCTAAGGGGAGGGAATTGCGACATTTGAAAATATTCCCGAAATTACCCCTCATAAAGAGTTAACAATCTCTTTTTTTATGTGTTTAATTTGCATTTAAATTTTTACTCATTCACTGAATATTTTTTAAAATTGAAAAAACTATTTAAATCATACTTTTTTAGATTAATTTTTCTTTTTTTTACATGCTATTTTTATTGCACTATTAATTGACACGCAATGTACAAAAATACATAGTACAAAATATTTTTACAACAATAAAAAGAGGAAAACTAAATATATAAAAAGATAATAACTCCAGGTTGTAATTTCATTTGACCCGAGCCACATCTTATTTTCAGTGGGATGCAATGTTCAAATCGCACTCGGATTAAATACAGGTTATATTAGCATTGCACTCGATTCGATCTATTATTCCACAGAATTAATATTTGAGAACCATAATTTTTATTTGGTTGTAGTTGACGATTGCTTGTTTGTGTCGATTGATTTAGTATCAATAAGTCGTTATTGTTCGAAGTTATACACGATGTAGACAATTAATTTAGATAGATCTACAGTTTGAATACATGTTTTTATTTATAAATTGTAACTACCAATGCAATATTTATGTACAGTGGGACACATTTGAGTATAATTTATTAACTATTATAGTTTCGTGCTTTTTACCTTCGACGAAAATCCTGGCTGCCACCCGGCAGGTAATCATTATTAGCGTCGCCACCAAAAGCTCCAGCCGATGACGACCCATCATCATGACGTCGGCGTGGCGCGGTCACCGAGGGCACAGGGCAGTAATCGAGAACTGTTTGACGATAATATATCGACAGTGATGATATTACAACGATAATGTTAACAATAATAATTTGATGTCATATATTATTCGTTCGACGTTTAAACAATTATTACTATAATTTTAAAATATATACGTAGTGACCTCGTAAAAAGGTGAAAATTTGTTCACGTCGTGTCCCGGCCGCGTAAATAATCAAATGATATTATATTATATTGAATATCGGTACTCGATGGTGTGAGAGTGAAACGAATTTTTTTCAAAAAAACAATCTTCTGTTCGAATCCCGGCGGGAAACAATGTCGAGGAAAACTCGCACCAGAAACGAAGGTGAAAACGAAACCTCGGACCGTCACGTGCGTACGCTATGATGATAATATTATTTATGATATAATAGTTTAATATGTCGTTAATAATATCGTGTGTAGAGGTACTCACGTACCACCGGTGCCACGCGGATCGCAGTTCTGTCGCGATTCGTTGGCGTCCGAAACCGATTTTTCGTATTAACCCACTCCAGCGGCGCACAGTACACACGCGGACGCCGTACTAGCGACTAGCGACCAGTCGCTAGTGCCTTCCACCTCCCACCATCGCCGCCGTCGCCGCGGAAGCGCACGCCGATCTGCTGGCCGGAATACAGGGGAACGAAAAAAAAAAAAAAAATTAATAATAATAATAATCTCGAGCGAGAATCGACGAGATCTGTGTACTCACCACGGCGATTCGGGAGGGGGAGGGGGAGGGGGTGAGACAGCGGAATTCGCCCCCGGGAAGTATAGACCATTCGTATTATTATGCAATAAAATACGTCTCTCCGCAGCAGCGGCTGACGACGATCTGAGGACCGATCTATATAGGACACAGGTATTAGATGGGTACTCGTACCTACTGTGATAATATTATATATAATAACGGGACATCGGATACTTAAAAACGTATTTACATTTTTTAAAGGTAACTCTGCTGCGTGTTATTCGGTAACGGAGAGCCAACAGTTACCTATTTTAGTCCGAACCCGACAGTATGCCTACATCTCATGCATACATACATGCGTACATCACAGACATGAGGTATAATATTGTAGAGATTTCGAATTATTACCTACCTACAATACTATATCACAATCCTGTTTTTTAAAAAAAATTCTAGATATATCCATTTTATGTTAATTCGTTAAATGTTGAATAATCACAATTATTATAATATTAACGTTGAGTGGTATTCAGTTGGGCAAGTGCTAAACCTCATAGGCCGGGGGAGTCAGGTAAACGATATAGAGGAGTGTACAGATGCATAATGCTTGCCTATAAGTTATGTAACACGCATAAGAGACCGCGGCCACAAAATATACGAATTAGGAAGGCTAACGAGGCGAAACACCCTGTATACGTGTGTGTTTAATTTTTTTTTTATGCATAATATATCCGCACACATCGGCCGTTCACACGTGGGCCTCTGCGCACTCGAAGTTTTCGGGTACGAAACGCTTGTGTTTCAACAATATTTAATAACATTATGTAAGGTATAGGTACACGCGCTCACACATCACATACCAGTGCATATCATTATATGTATACGTTTATTGCCCGAAGCATGACTACCGTCCGATTACACGGCCGACACTGTATAACGTATGAATGTGAAACATTATAATAATAATAATAAAAATAATAATATGTATACCTTTATTACTTGTCTAGTATCTATCTGCCACTTTAAATTGGTCGTTTATTTAGAGCTGATAACCGATCGCGCTATAATACACTAGCATGCACACGCATCACGGATTTTATAGCTTTTTGGCGTTTAAACCTCCCCTCCCACACACACACACACACACACACACACACACACACACACACCTCTACAACCATCGACAACTACTTGTGAGCGATATCTTAAATGTCATCGAGTTTATCGCGATGCGTTTCAATTATGTAATGTTTACAGAGGGGTTTTCTTAACAGTAACACTATTATCATTGATGAAGCATAAACGTTTTTTAAAATATTTTTTTACTTAATAAGAGTTATTTTTTCTAACTTTTCTATAACTTTAGACTAATCAATTAGTAGTATATCTTTAATCGTGTTGGTTTGTAAATAGTGTAATCAACTATTAGTGATACAATGATAGCAATATTATTATCGCTCAACCATACTACAAAATAACATAATAATTCACAATAACGTATATATCTATCATAATAACTCAGTGAACTGTGACCATATGACCAAACTGTTTACAACCGTGGTGTAGACTGTATAGAGTATAGACCAATCCACCAAGGTGTACACATAATTTGTTGATTCTGAGCTTTTGACTATTGAGTTTTTTTTCTTAGATCTTGACGGTCAAGAATTGACCCCAGGTTAAAAAGTAAATCAAAAAAATAATTGTATACCAATACCACACAAGTACACAACTATACTCAGCTCACCTAAATCTAATAGGATGCATATGATAATGATCCATAAATTATTTTAAGTTACTTGTAATTAGTGAATATGAATTAAGATTAAAGAGTTAGAAAAATAAAAACGTAAGGAAATCACATGCAAATGTTGTTTTGTAATCAACTCGAGTTATAAATACACAATTTTTTTCAAAAACGTTAATACTTTTTGGGTTGATGTGAGTGTACTGTGTATACTATTAGAGGAATCATCCTGTATTACTTATAATAAATTATAACATAATGCCATAATACCTATATAACTTGTAACGTTTCGCCATACACGCTTGGATTGTTTTCGTGTTTTAACGGCCTCCAAATTATGACAGTAAAATAACTTCGGAATTTATTATTAATTATAAATGTCGGCTTAATAATATATAAATAAGTATATAAATAATATACGAACCAACACTGCAACACTGACTACGACTCGCTAATGATCAATGTAGCAAGTTAAAGTCAATATTGTATTAATGTAGAATATTGTAGACACAGATAAGCCAGGGTGGTTTCCATAAGGATACTTTTTTTTCGTGACTTAATTTTTTCTCCAGTCGTGAAAAATACATAGGATAAATAAACCACTATATTTGGAGTGGCGAATCTGTCAGAAAGATTTTTGAGTTTTCACCTATCGATTTGACATATACGGTATACGGATAATGGTATCAACACTATACGCGGTCGACATCAGGTATCAGGCTCATAAATATTGGGCGATAGAATAAAAACAATAAAAAGATTCGATATGTTGTCCCGAAAAGGTCGTTTGCAGCGGTCAATAATAAAATATATTTTATCAATTATTATTGTTGTTTCGTCGCTCTTAAGGCGGGCACTTCATGTTAGCAGAGCAGTAGCTAAATATAAGCGACGAGTGTACAACAGTCATTATATTAATCAATACAAGAAACACAACTGCAATCAATACAACTATTACCTATACAAACATAATACTGTGGCGTCGTATAAAATACACACACACACACACACACACACACACACACACACACACACACACACACACACACACACACACACACACATCAAAGGTAATATAATAGGATGATTCATCAAAACTGCTCACAAACATTTATTCGTATTCAAATTCTGATTTTTGATGGTATATACCTATGTCTCAAGGACCATATTTTACATTAGTTGAATTTTTATGTCATTTAAGCAGTCAAATGTGGCAGCGACACTACCTTCTTCTTTTTTTTTTTAATCATTATTTTTCCCTATAAATTATTAACCAGTGAACTTTGTGAATAATTAAGGATAATAATAATATCTAGGTCCATGAAAATGCATTTGAAAGATGCGGCGGGGACTAAAATGATTCGAGAATAATATTAATTAATATTAATCTATCAGTATTTTATAATAATATGTAAACATTTTGCAAGAATAATAAACACTAGATTTAATTTTAAGTCTATAGAGGTTACTTATTAGTTATTATTCTTAGTCTATACATTTTAGTAACTTTGAAACAGTGAAACTACTAGTTCGAATTTTGATTTAGAAGACATAAACATTCAACAATTTACAGTAAAAAAGGTATTTGAAATAAAGAAGTTAGTACAGCCACGGAACACTTCTTAAATGGAATGAAAAATCTATGTAATTAATTAAAAATATTATAACCCTTAAGTACCTTTTATAGATATACTTAAAAACAAGAATAATTAGCAACAAGGATGAGCATGGTTGGTTATTTACATTGTATATATTATTATGAAGTGTTGCATAAAATATTATTATTACATTATTAATTCTATCGCCATAAGTAATATTGTTTTACTGCGGCCGCGGACCGTGTTGGTATATAAATATTACAACGAGGCAGATGAGACACGTTGAGGAAAACAACAGTAATTATATCGTGTCCAAGACGAAATAAAATATGTGATGGTCAAGGAACTGATCCGCCGTCAATAAATATTAATAATACCTAACGATGATATATTATTGTATTATTATTTCAGTAATAAAAATACGAAGACCCCGGACCCCGAAAGATTCGGACCGCGGAGACGGACGGACGAGCTTATTTGATAAATCATAAAAATATGCGAGACACTTACCTAGTGTTCTGCTGCTGACTGCATGTATGTAATAATAGTATATGGTATCTGGTCAGTGGCGTAATTACGGGGGGGATTTGGGTGCGACCTTTTTTTTAAGACTGGTTAACTACATTTTCCTATGTACTTCTTTATCTAATAATATATATATTTTTTATTGATATCAAATGCCTCGGCGAAATAATATTATTATAAATAGTCTATATTTTAAACTTTATAAATAAATAAGATAAATTTGAAATAATACAAAAAAACGCAAATTCTTTATGCTAGTTGCACATAAATACTTCGTAGTTCGTTATAAACGCAGCCACGCAGGTGTATTGGTATCACTATTGCAATGTGTTTTGTGTATGTTTTGTGTTTGTTTATGCATTGTGTAGTGGTACAAAAATAAACCACCGAGCGGTAAAACATTATTTAATCGTGGATCGACGACGCTCGACAATTATCAGATTATTTTATCTAGATCAAGGATTAACGTCCTATTCAAGTATATTTATGTTACTATAATAGTTGTTGTTTTCGTATGGCTTATCTTTGTGTAAGCAATTACAAAAAATAAGAATTGATTTGAAAGAAGTTGTTGAACTTTCTAATGATACTGTTAAACATTAGAGCTAATGCAGAAAAAGAGTTCCACAAACTATTTGTACAGGTAGAAGTCAGTATTATTTTCAACAACTAATAAATAATATGATGAATGTATATATTTTATAGGTTGATTTATTTAGACTATGGCTTTGGTATTTGATCTTGTGTTTGCTGTAAAAAGAATCACCAAAATACAAATAAATGGAGGAGCTCCATGTACAGATAATGCTGTTAAAACATTTCATCCCCTCCTCCCCCAAACATGACCAAATTACGCCACTGCATCTGGTAATTGGTTTACCGGTTATCACAAATAATTAGTACAAGTATTACCATATGGAAGCAGTGCAATATTTACAGGACACTCGTTTGATTTGTCTCAGGAGTTGTTTTTATATTTTCAATAACTACGGGTCTACTCATAATATTATTAGGTATGCAACGGACACAAGTGATTTAATTTTTACTAATAATTGATCGTATCTTTATAAAGGTACACACCTACCTATACCGACGACGGCACTATTTTGATTTGAATATTAATAATAACGGTGATTTTTAATATGGGTGAAAAAGCACACACTAATTAAAAAATGAAAAGCTTGAGATGTATAATTAAATTATAAACATAAAATTTGAATTTTTACATCTAGGATAGATGAAAGTCGCAACATGTTTTTCTCCGTTTATATTCGCGATGTAGTTTGTACGAAATACATTCATATTTTATATAATATCAAATTATTATACATCGTAGTGGTGTGAGCATACTGCAGCTAAGTAGTTATATTAATACTTTTTGTTTAAAAGCATAAACAAATTAATAATATTAATTTAAAAAAAAAATATAATAAAAATAATAAAAAAAAAATAAAATTAAACAACATCGTTGAAGTGAACACTTCGTGCGTACCTACCAATAATAAAAATCGTATACCAACGATAAATGCAAAAAATAATTAATGTTATATAAAGTTAATGAGAGGAATGATATTAATATTATGTTGCCGCTGACGACTGTTGGATAGAAAATGGCTGTCGGCGACGTCTTGGATATTACTTATATATCCGCCATGTTATTATTATTATTATATTATTATCGTGGTAAGCATGGCCTAATGCCCGATATTGAGATGTTCCTCATCTCTTGCTCCATGAAAACGCCTGTGTACACCGGTGGCATCATTTGGGATTCTTGGAAAGGCTGAAACAAAAGTAAAAGGTCGTGAGTATACTATAAAGACTAGAGGACGAGTAGGTAATGCATAATATTCTTTGCACGGTAGACATTGAATATGTATATAAGTATATAACTACAAAATTTAAAAATTTAAAGTACAAATACAAATAGTACCTAATAATAGTGATAGTAATAATAATAATAATAATAATAATATAATATCATAAATCATAACGATATACAATGAGTATATTATGGCTGTTTACTACCTATAATATATCTTGACCCTTATATGATTTCTACAACTCATTAGTATCAAATTGTCTCCGTGCAGTAATCAGCGTGCACTGCAGGTCCTCTGTCAGACAGGAGGCAAGACCGTAGCTGGGGCTCCAATAGCCCAACTCCCCTCCTATTTTTTTTAAGCCTAACCGAAGATTTAGAGGGGCGGAAAATCTTGGATGAAAAAAATCTCCCCCGAGCGCATGCTCACGATTGTCGCACAAGCATCGCAGGATATTGAGGAGGTTCTTCTATAGAATAATCTAGAGCCGAATGTAGCGCGTTTTTTGCGCACGATGGTTACACGAGGCTATATTTCGACATTTCGACGTATAGAATTGAAAGATAGTTTTTTTCCGGTGACTATCTTCACTTGGCACAAACTATATATATAAGCTATAGCGATTTACACGATTCTTGGAATTTCGAGCCAATTATTCAGTTGTGGTGGCAGAGGGGGGGGGGAGGGGTACTACAATGGCTCAAAAACATAAAACCCCACGATGACCACATTGAACCATATCCTGACTTAATATAAGACTTAAGGACAGCTGCTTACCAACTTCTACACTAAAGGCCGGACACGGTTACACCGAAGAGTGGCTACATAGTATACGACGAGAAATAACATACAAACATTATGATAATTTATGTTATATTATATGCACGCGTACCTTGTTCAAGGCCACCGCATTACGGGTCGGCAAAAATTTCGGTTGAACGGGTATTTTTTTATATGTTGTTGTTGTACGCGGTGTTTATTTTTTTCATTTTGCGAATTTTTTTTTTTTTTTGATAAATAATCCCGGGGCATCGACTAAACATTACGCTGCACAGTGGTCGGCGTCCGGTGCAGTTCATCTATATTATATTACAAGGAAAGAACGACTTATTCCTTAAACGTTCGCAACTCGTACACACTACATATTATATACAGACATGCAGTGGGCACCGGGGCACACAAAGAAAATGTCGAACCAAATATTTCTTTTATTGTCCTCGTTCTAAAGACGACTTTTTTTTTTCACCCATACGAAAAAATGCACACTCCATGAATAAAACAACACCAGATCTCGCCAAAAAATTTGAAATCCCGATAGTAAAATTAAATTATACCCATTCACATAGTGCAACGTTATAACGTGTTCGTGTGTGCACGATATATAATAATAATAATACGTTGACATTGCAGTACGCGCATAAAAGTAAACGACAATAAACATCACGAAGACAACTATTGTAATAAATTGTAGTGTAGGTATAATATTATTGTGTAGGATAAAACGGGTCGTATAAATATCTAATCGGCGTCTCCGTGTATAATAATGGTGAACGCGAATTTCAATGGAATCCGCAACGTCGAAACGGTTTCTTTTTAATTGCGCAATTCCACGGGGAATCTCTCTCTCAAATTGCGAATCGATTAAAATACAATATGCAAATGACTTAATATGTATATTTGCGTGTATCGAAAAAAAATCGGTTTCATCACCGCCGCAAATGTTTCTATTACGCACGAAACACAAAACGCGACGTGCGTAAATCAAATTGTGTATAAACAGCGAGGAGATGACTATAGAAATGCCTTGTGCACTAATTAATACAGTATAATAAAATATAATAAAAATATACTACAACTTCTGCGATATAGCGCGCGCGTGTGTAATATGTTTTGTCTAAGGTCGGAGTCGTTTGTCATTGAAAACGTGAAATTCCGGAACTTTTTCAGTCAGTCCGCGGCCAATAGAGACGTATGGATACCAGATGAAATTTCTAACTAGAAATCCACTTGGCGTCAGCATATATTATAATAGAGAACTGTACACGAGGCGTACATCCGTACATGGTGATCATTTTGTCACCATTCAATACCGAATTACCGACGCATTATTAGTATAACGCGCAGTGCGTATTCGGTAAATCGCAAAAATTGAGGATTGAGAATTTTTTTTTTCTATTTAAAAAAAAAAAAAAAAATGAAATAACTATAAGCCGGTTCTTATATACTTTTTCTGCAGGAATCTTTCAGACGACTTCTCCTAAGAATATTGTAATTTCAGTTACTAAATTGATTATAAATAATTCATAATTTATTAATACCGATTAATATTATCAATGGCCCATTAAAACGTTTGATTGTGTGGCCCTCGATAATTATGTACTTTTATATAATAGGTAATAGCAAGGCTTTTGCGGTATAATACCACATTATTGTATTATATAAATAATTGGATTTTAACTAGCAATTAAAGATTGAGTCCGACGTACGCACCATTCTTCCCATTATACTACCTATAATATTATGCCGGTGTGTTGAGTGTTATATAATATCATCCAATTATGAAGGCCTATGGGTATGTATTATGATAAGAAAAACTAAAAAAATTTCAGTCCGACGCCGAATCCACCACACCCTCGAACACGCATATATGCCTAAATATACAATAAGTATAGGTACTATACCCACCACTTACCAGTTACCACGTATAATTGTAGGAACGTTTAATTATGATCGATTGACAGATAAGGCGTTTTGTTTTTTATGCTCCTTTTATACGAATAGAATCATGCTCACGGGTAAATTTGCAGGACGGCATTCATATTGTATAAATTACAACAAATACCTATTCCTATATAATATATGCATTAAGTCTGCATATATTTTGGAATCTCGAGATAAGCAATAATAGAAATGGATATTGTTTTGTCGACATGCGGCGTAATTGGACCGCTCAGCGTTAACTATATTGATTAGGTAGGTACAAAAATTATTATTCTATTTTTCAACTTCAATTTTAATTTTACACCGATACAATATCTAAATGATTTTAAGCACAATGACCACATTGTACTATCGCAGTGACGCATTCTGTCCGATTGACAAACGATGTGTTTATACATTAATTACATGCCTAGATGTGTTTCACAGACGTTTTGCAACATTGTAATACTATATTATATTATTTAGCAGTGGAAATGTAAAATCATTTTATATCTTTCACTATTATCTCTATATTGATGTGTGATATCTTGAAATTTCCAACGACAACTGTTATACGAATAACATAACTATATAACATGATAATATGATATGAATAGGATGATGAAAATAAATTCGATTGTAATTCACGAGACGTTTAGGTATTTAATGTTTTTTATAATAATTTTATATCCTTTTCACTATTTACAATGTCTTATCTCACAAGTATTTTCGATTCGCATATTATTATATTTGTTGCGCAGTAGTGCAGTTCAAATTACAAGATTATGATATTATATTATGTAAGTAAAAGGTAAAAATGGATGTCATTTACATACCTACAACGGAATGCAAATATTAAGGTCGCGATGGATAACAATAATATTATACTGTTTAAAACGATGTCTGAGCACCGTTTGATTTTACTCTCCGACCCATCACACACACATAGCCATCAACTTTTTTGTAGATTACCTACTATTTATTACTGTTCTCACTTTAGAGCGCACTTGCTACTGAACTTGAAGTTAAGAACGTCATCTGCGTTCTTACGTTGGGTTTTCTACGATATTTAAATTTTTTGAATTTTTGTATTTTCAAACCGTAACATTTTATACTCTCGAAATTCGAGTGTGAAATTCAAACATCGTGAAAAATGTCGCCACAGATAATGTTCTTAACTCTAAGTTTCCCCGTTATACTAAAGCCAACGACACAATACTAGGGTTGGCTCTGCTGAACGTCAAAATGCCATGTTGTGCAGATAGAGAAAGAGAGAAAAACAAAATTATGTAGTTCGCCGACCATATCCTCTCTTCTATATACGGGCAACGGCGATGATGGCGTTATCCTACGAAACGAACAAGACGAAAATCCTATGACCGATCACAGCAGTGGTTCGTTGACATACGGTTGCGCGTCTAGTTGATCGCTCTGTATCTTGTACATCACGTGCACCGCGCGATGTATAATAATAATATGATAATATGCCATCTAAATATATACGAATTCAATACCCGTGTAGGCGCGACATATGGTCGAAACATATTATGCGCATTGTGAAAAGGAGTAAAGAACAAAGCAACAATATAATTAGAAATATAACCGGAGACAAAAAAAAAAAAACACGATTAGCATTGAGTTATATGGCGCAAAAAATAACCCCAATATAAAACGATAAAAACGTCAACGAGAATAGCGCGCAATAATGCGAATTACGATTTATCTATCGCGAAACATTGCTGCAGAAAACACGTTTTCGGTGTGCTAATTTATTATACATATATACGCTATATATTTTGTTCCTTTGTTTAATTATTGAAAGTGTATAATATAATATTATTGTATATATATATATATATAATATATATAGCCGGGTCCTGTGCGCTCAAAACGACGATGAATAAAAAATATGATTCTGTTTTTAAGCACATACCTATATAGGATTCGGGATCTATCTGATCTCGGTAACTGCAGCTCATAGTGCGTGCCGACAAATGCGAATTTTGTCCCACCGGCGTCGTGTAATAATTGTATGGTTGCGTGTGCGATTAAAATATATTCTACGTCCATTGTACGCGGTGATGCGAAAAATGTTGTCGTGAGAGTACTATGCCCAACTATACTATATGCGCTTTGTATGAATATAATAAAATATAATATAAATTGTATAATACATACATCGGGTGATTCTTTCGACGAGCGGCACTCATTAATTCGAAAACTAATACAATCGTATTTTGAATTTGTTTTGCTGTGTATGATTTGAAGTCATTGCAAACCAACGTTTTCCAGAGTAAAACTTATTTTTAACCGATTTGTCTAACAGGTTTTATTTTTCAAAGTTTTTACGTTTTTTGAATCACAACCCACTATGATATTGTTAATTTCCTAGTCTGAATCTAAGTATTTATCTGACTATTTCGATTTTTACAAATTGATTTTCGAAAGAGTATATAGATTATATATTTTTAACACCTCTACATGTTAAAAGTTGAGGTATGCTCGAAGCGTGCTGGGGAGTGGCACAGGGGTAGGGTACTCCTCAAAACGTTGGTCCAATCCTCAACACTCTTATTTAACTATTTGTTTAACATTCGATTTTTATTTAATGAAAATCTTAGGAAAATATTCTGTTTGTTGTCATTAAAAAAAATTAAAACATCAAAAGTGATAACGATAAAAAAATAATAGGCACAACATGTATTTTAAAAACGTTGTTTTGTTACATAGTTTTAGACGTAGTAAAGAATTAATTTAAAAAAATTTAATAGTTTGCGAAATAAGGAACCAATGTCCTGCCTCAAAAAAATCACCCTGTAGATAGATATATACATGGACGACTACCTATTTGGATATGCCTTCAAGTATGTGCTGTAGAAGAGAAACCGTGGTACGTGCAGCGTTATTAACGTGATCCGGATCCACCGTTTAGGTCTTTGATTAAATATTTAATTACATATTTTTTTTCCACGTACCTTGTACACCGATTATAATATATGTGCATTAGAATAATAACCTTTCATCGTGACGGCGGTCGACCACAGCGCGCTATCAAATTTCGTTTTGTCTGTGTATTTATGTTGTCATGTAGAACATAATCTCTATGTATAAAGGAAAGTTACTTTAGCAATAATCAATCCGAATCAATAAACCGAATCTATTTGAGTTATCCAATTGAAATTTTGAGGATGGATTAATATTATAACGTCAAGTTCCGCAAGGATTTTCCAAAATTTTGATTTTAAAGGGTTGAAATCGGCAAAAATAAATTGTTTACGTACAAATTGTATATTTTACAGCACGGCAACTATTGGCTTTCCATAGTGACATGCAACCATAACTTTTTGTCAGTCTAACTATGTGTTTGTTCAGCGTGTGGATATGAATTGTTCCGAGAAGTAAAATTCTACAATCCATCTTTATCTATCTATGTTTATACAAATAAATCCCTATTTCCCTTAGTCGAGGCATCACGCTTATCGCTTATCATTTAAAACTGATTCAATGTATCTTCTACTATGATATAAAACAATTAATTTATAATTTTTTAGTGATCATTTTACAGTGGAATCAATCGGAAGATGAATGAAAAATTTTACAGTGAGTACTATAAGAGTGTGTATAGGGTACACAATTCGCACGTTTATTTTAATTAATAACTAATTTTCCTCTCAACTTTATTAATTTTTTAGTAGCACTTGGTATTTTTTTTTTTTTTGTGACTATTGGTTAATTAACAAAATATTTTTCAATTGAACCAATAAAATCTGAGATATCTATATACATATAGGAAACCGCCCCTATAATAATCGATCCCTAATAATAATAAATAAATGATTTTGGTTTTCTAACCATAGTAATAAGTATACAATTGTGTCCCGAGTAAGCGATATTTTAATTTGGTACAGACCTTGATATACTCGGATAGACAGGCTGTCCGGCTGGACTCCCTCATGTACGCGTTAAAAGTGTGCCTGGGCGTCCAGTCGTCCATGCTAGTGGTCGGTATGATCATGACATTTTCGACGCGACGACGCTGGAACTGGGCGTGCAGCGCCAACATGCCACTGTAGCTCTGGTCGACGAACACGACCACCCGGCGAGCGGAACAGTGTGATATGTCGTGCAGGAACTCCTTGGACGTATAGATCTCGTCGCTTTCCACCTGTGGAATCAAGAATATGATATTATAACAGGTGCAAAATACTTATATTATGCACAATACTGCACGCACAATATGCAAAGCCCTTCAGTTAGTAGTTAGTAGTTACACAAATCAATAGGAAGTTAGGTTAGGTTGGGTGCCTTCCTATTACATAACATTATATCTACTATCCTGTTTAGTATATATTTTGTCTATTAGTATATTATAACTCGGAAACTACTCCTTCGAATTTTGATTTGGTATTTGGTATGCAAATTCAAAGTATTTAAAAATATGGTCTTTAGCTGTAGTTGAAAATTTTGATAATCAGAATTTGAATAAATGTGTTATTATTAAATAATATAATATAATATAAGCGCAATGTATTTTATAAATAATATCATATTTTGAGGAAAAAACTATCCGGTTGAGACTTTTTTATGGTAATTAGGAAATTTCATTACAAATTAATCAGTTCAAATAAATTAAAGAAATATATATACGTAATGCGTCACAAGTTTTGATTTAGTTAAAAAAAATTTTTAGGGTAATTTAATTGCATATTTGAATATTTCTAATTAAATAATAATAAAATATGCTAATAAATGCATTATACATCAATAACATAATTATAAAAAATATTGATTTCTACGGTTTATGGGGAAAAAAGCATTAAAAGCAAACGTATAATATTATCTGTGTTGTTAGCTAGTAAAGAAAACATACGTTTGATTGGTTTTAATTGAATTTTAGATTCTGAGCGACAAGATGCGAGGAATGTATTAGGTTTACGATTCGACTTGAGTGTGTTTTTTTTGTACCATCGTGTATTGGAGCAGAAAACGTACTTCTAAAAACCTAACAAAAGACAGTGGGAAAACTGAAATCATTATGAAACACCAGTTTTTTATAAAAATCGATTTTTTCATTCTGTTTCGACTCAGAAAGGATTTATAAATTTAGAACCATAGAAAATGGCATAATATTTCAAATATTGGATAATACTATAATCGTGATATTAACTTCTATAAGCCGCATGCGATTTTTTCGACAAAAGTTTGTTCAACCTGACACCTGCTAGTGCTTAGAAAATACTTATATATGAAACCATTACAAGGGATAAAAAAATAAACTTTGGAGAGTCAATACATTTATTGCTCCTCTTATAGAATCTAAAATCATACACATGTTTTCGCCAACCGGTATATTTTAAATTAGTAATTATAGATTGATTCCTATTTAATGAATATTATAGGTGGTACGAATAGTACGATGTGGTTCGTCGCCTTGAGTAAAAAGGTCCTTTTTGGAACTCCGTATTCAATAATCAATTTTTTAAAACAAAAATGGCTATCACAAATAAAAACATTAAAAATTAGTACATTTAATTCAATAGTTTATGTATTCTTTAATCTATTAATTTGCCTAATTATTAATTTCAAACGCTATCCCAAAAGTATTATCATATGTGCGGAAAAGGGAATCAGCCAATTTATGATTTGATGAAAAATTGAATCAGCGGAAAATTAAAATGCACCTAATAATATCGTAGAGTTCTGAGTTGTAATCGAGTATAATTAATATGTGTTTTAAATGATAAATTATCCAATTATTAAACATATATGTTGTAAAAGTGGTGGCGCTTTATAGGTTCACATACTTATAGTTAATTTAAGTATTTATGCACAACCACACGACGTGAATGGTCGAAACGAGCATCTTATTTTGCCGATTAAAACCTGGTTTCTATGGAAACAAAACGGAATGTGCTGTGGAAACAGTGGGAAAGAAGATTCCACATACTTGGAACAGTTGAAACACATATTATTAAAACAAGCTGAAGACTTCCATGAAAATATTTTAATGTACTCGTTATATAGGATACAGATCTTTATCTATACTTTTTCGGGGTTAGTAGATAATAAATAATAAAATAATTGTTACTTGATATCGATATAGTATTTTATAATTTAATATTTACGCATTTAATGTATACAAATGTGTATAGTAGTAAAAGTAATGTGCTGTATATCCACACGACATCGAACGACACGACTATAAAATAGTTGCGTAGAATCAAATATATTATAATTTATTTTAAATTTCAAATCAATTTTTATGCTGCCGTGATAAGAATATAATTGCTCCAAAAGTCCTTTGAGAATCGTATTTATTTATAAGGTATATGTCCCATAAGAACATTGATTATTATTATAATCCATATAAAATATATTACAAGTCATACAACTTTATCATTCTAAGCTACATTTTATGTCAAAATTAACATAAAATTCTGTTTATGTTCCACGTTTTATGTCTTATAATTTTATAATTTATGCCCAAAAATAATATCTATAATAGTATTCAGCCGAACGCTCTTTTCAGACCTTGGAATGAATAAGTTAAAAATGTATGAAATACAAATGAATTGATTTATTTTTTGTTTTCTATCAATTTATTCTAAACTTCGTTTATATTTTTAATGAATTTTAATTAATGACTTTAATAGCCTATTGACTATTTCGATTAGATATTTGTTTTTTTAACTTCTGCTATGATTTATTCAATATAACACTTCATAGTTTCATTTATGGCTCAGCTTAGTTTTTACTTATTTTTAATCTCGATACTATTTGTGTTTGACCTATAATTTAAAACCGTAGTTTCTTTAACATTGCACTAGTATGAATAAAAAAGTAAAATCGCAACTAATTACAATAATTTACCAAAATATTCATTATTGGCTGACGTAATAGTTATTACTTAATTTAAATATTTTACTGATCAAGTTAATTTTTAACCTTAACAGAAATACAATGTCACCACTATAATACATTACATAGGTATAGATTAGAAACCTAATCGTGTAATGCATACTATTGGTGGTACGTTGATCACTTGTTGTCTGTTGATACAAGAATTAAATAATTTGTTTATTTATTTATAAACGCTGATGAAATATATGCTCACTAATTACTAATTAACCGGCTGCCGTCTAACAACGAAACGATGAATAAACATTTTTTGATTAATTTATATCAGATATGTGAAAAAGATTGTTATGTTTTTCTATCTTACTTATCATTTTGCATACCTAGTTGCATTGTTTGTCATTAGTGGTAGATTTATCTATGCGACTGCACGTTATAGGTACACTCGATGTAAAAAAAAAGTTTGATAACCTCTGTATAGTATGTAGTATACATGATACATGTAATTATTATTTTATCATTTTAGAGTACCACAATAATAATTAATCAGACTATTTATAACGACTGTGAATTGTAATATTTATTTGTTTACTGGTTTAGGTACGTATAGTTTTTCGGCGAAGTAAGTTCCTATAATAGTATATGCTTTCCCCATAATACTTCCCTAAAATAACAATCTATCGTTTTAATGTAACATACCTGCCTAGTGCCCACAATAAACTGCGTGGGTAATGACTTTTAAATTCGTTCAAAAATCCGTATTACTACGTGCATAATAAATTATTACCATTGTGTATTATTCGATCGGCTTGGCCGTTTCACAATACCACCCAATCTGGCGGTGTATAAAATTCGTGTCGCCACGATTTATGTCATCGAAACCACTTGACATATAGTTATCCTATAGCTGGGTATTAGTATATACTATAGTGTATAATATTAGGTGGGATCGGCCCACACGAGACCGCATCGTTATAAGAAGTTTTACTAGTTAAACGACTTTTTTTTTTTTTTTTGATCCGAACATTATTCGTAGAAATACATAATTTTACGTTACCGCCTAAATAGTTTGTGTTTGTGAGTTTGACCGAATGAAACGTAGGTACCTACTGTTACGATGGCATAATCCGGAGTACTCTATTGGATACGTGAGTTACCACAAATCGGTTTTGTCTTTGGCCACGACTGAACGGTTGATACTACAAGCAGAGGTTTTACTTTTTTTATTTCGACGACAACAACAACAGTCACTACAACATTATGATTGCACGCTATACTTCGCGACTTTATTTCATCAACGAAAACCAAAAGGAATTTAATTCAAACTTCGTATTTACAGAGTTATTGTGTAGGTATACAAGCAATTATGCTTATTGCATATTATGATTAGATACGAAAACCGATTCCGCTAATCGGTACCCGCTGTACCTACAAGTACAAACCAAGACACCGAGTACTAATTTATCGCTGAAATAAAACGTCGTCGGCAGTCGGCACAGCTATCGGCATACGTTTAGGTATAATCTTACAGGTACTAGAAGAATAATTACCCATGTACTTGTAAACGGTAGTGTATTGTACTATTGTAATCACCCCAAGGTTTTATCCGTCCGATCTTAGTTGTTATTTCATACAATTATTCATTTCCTATTCATTTTTTGTTGTTTTATTGTTCATTCACTCTTTCACAGATTCACGCTACCGATGTACTAATTCCGTGTACGAACCACATGTTAATCATCTGTATGCTTATAATACGTACACATACAATAATATGTGTACTTGCGACTTGCCCATATATATGTTGAATTAGCTACCGGTTTTTCACTATTCAATTAGGTGTACATAAATATTGGTAATGTTTACTATATTATACAGGGTGATACACCAAGCATATTCACCTCCATTTTTACTTCAAAATAATTAATTGATTCAAATTCTGGCTTTTTGAACTTTTTAAATATACTTAAAAGCCATATTATCAAAGTCTTGAGATTTTTGTACTACCTATTTATGGAGTAGCCTGTGCCAATACAAAGTCTGTTTTTCAAATGAGAATACCCTTTTCTCTTTACTATACTGTAAATTGTTTAGTGAATAATTTTTGAAAAAATGTTGCTCGCCTAATACGAAATTCGAATGGGTAGTTTCTCAAATGCGCTTATTCCTATACTAAGGATACATCATTAAAAATGGGCTCACAAAAAGATAAAAATATATGTAATGTTGGATGTATTTATTATACTTGGGACCATTTTTGAAAACTATAAATGCTGATAGATTATATTAATTGCTTAAATTGTCCTTATCATTAGAGTCGCCATACCTTCCAAACCTATTATCATGAGCCTATTATTTCTAGTATACAAATACCAACTTTTTCAAAAAAATATCCAATAAAGTTTCACATTCGAAAATCCGAATAGTCTTCTTAAGTAAGTAGTAAAAACAGTAAAAAAAATTAAAACTATGATCTTTGAGTACATTCGAAAATTCCAAAAATAGTATTTCAAGCTGCTGCACAATTGAAGAAAAATAGGGGTGATAAGTGTACGTGCTTGGTGAACCACTCTGTATACGGCTCTAGGTGTTTACTTTATACATAACTTTATACCATGTATAATTTATTTTAAACTTGACCTATATACCTAATAAATTATGGTATGTACCTAAATTGTACATAATAATGCTGAATTCTTAAAATATTTGCATGAAACCTTTTCAAATTGTATAATATACCCCCTTAGATAACACATACAACAATAAGTCTAATACATGCCACAGGTAATAATAAATAACTCTGTATCCGGCAGTCGGCACCGCCACAATGTCAATAGCTTCAAAGTATGCGAGGTTCATATAGGCGTGTCTAGAATTATTTCGCATATCTGGCTAAGTCCCAATGTCCGAGAGTATTTTTCCGTGGAAATCTCTAATGAAATCAGTCCCACCCAACCATAAACAATGCTTAATGTTTTATTCGAGTTAATTGCTAATTCGCAGTTCTGGCCATTGGCCATTGCTAGAGTGAACCGACCCGTAAACACGCCTAATACCTATAATAAATTAATACTATTAAATACAGGAGTATTTCTTCTTTGATGAACATATTCGGTGGATATACAATGTAGTAATTGGTCTGTTACATCGTCGTATCGTCGCTAGCTTTTTTCAATCTATTTTTATCCTTTTTTATATTAAACAATCAAAGTGGACTCAATATAAGTCTCATATTATCTATAGTATGTATAGTACGTAGTATCTATAGATTCTATACTATTAAAGCACAAGGTGCTAATGCCATTTTCTTTGTGTAACAATACAATCTACGGAAATAATGATCGTGTCACGAAGAATCAACCAATTTCGTTTTTTATTTTTTATTAACAGAGGGAAATATTCTACAGCCCAAGTTGAGCTCAGTTTTGAAAATTTTAATTTGAAAATTTTTTATATGCATTTTTAAAAAAGCATCTTTTTACAAATTATTTTATTCCATTATTTGAATTCGGAGTTCAACGATGAGTGTTGCACAAAGTTTTTTCTTATTTCAGATAAAAAACTCACTATCAAAAGTTTACAATTCTACAAGTTTTCATTTTTGTTAATATAATGCACAGTACTAAATAGGTATTAGGCAGTTTATTAGTGGGGAATTATTAAAATTAAGGTGGCAACTAAAATTGTAAATAGAATTGTTGAAAATCGACACCGGATTACCCCGGACCCTTTAAATGTGATTTTTGTGTACTCGTCATAGAGGGGCATGGCCGGTTTCCGCCAAAAGTGTACCTTTCCCTTTTCCCCCAATTCACTTTTCCGCCAAATCATAAATTGTTCGATTCCCTTTTCCGCCAAAACTCTGCCTTTCCCTTTTCCCCCAATTCTCTTTTCCGCCAAATCAAAAACGTAAGTCTAGAATTTGAATAATGTTTGAATATTATATATAAAATATACAATATGTCAGTCAACAATATTTCGGTTCAAAAGAAGTAATAAATTCAATAGTAAGTTATAGTTTATCGAGAATGCGAACGGTTAGAAAGCGACTAGGCTGCGTACTATTATAGGTACAATAACGGTTGGTTTCGTACGTATCATACAACTGTCAACTGTAACAATATAACTGGTACAACAAAATAAAAACGAAATAATCCCGATAATCAGTGATAAATTTATCATTTGGTTCAAATTACGGTACGTTATAGAAATATATATCATTATAGTACAAACTTTTTAATGTATATAAAATAAAAATAAAATTATAATTTATAATATATTAAAAATATTTAAATTATACTAGACTAACTTTTTTGAATTAGCGGAAAAGAGAATTGGGGGAAAAGGGAAAGGCAGGGTTTTGGTGGAAAAGGGAATCGAACAATTTATGATTTGGCGGAAAAGTGAATTGGGGGAAAAGGTAAAGGTACACTTTTGGCGGAAACGGGTAACTCCCGTCATAGAGACGAGTGATGCAAACCATTATATTTCTACATATTATGTAATGTTAACATGTATGCATTTGTGGCGAGTGACTTACGATTCCGTTGCCGTTGGCGTCCCACAGTATCGCGTTTCCGTCTCTCCTGGCCGGACTGGACAGATATAGGAAGAACGTGTCGGCACATCGCGCAGCGCTACAGACACCTTTGATGTATCTGCGTATGTTTAGCTTGTCAGCCGGTTCGACGTTGTTAACGGTTGTCGAGCTGACGGTGCCATCTGCAACAGATAGGACGACGAAAGTGTTATAAGTACAAAACCAATACCCAGGCAATTATAATAATATGTACGAAGTGTAGAAAATGATTTAACGATAGGTTTAATGGTATTATGATGATTATAATGCGTAAGTAATGTAATGATCATTTCACGAGAAGGATCGAAAACGTTTTATATATTATACGATAAAATAGTTACTCACCGTCGTCCATGCTCATGTTTATGCCGTTGGCGAAAAACGTACGAATGTTGTTCTCGGCGAATCCCCAAGAAATGAGTCGGTCCTTTAACGACATCAAGTCATTCATTGTAACAAAGTCAGCCATGTTTCGGCTCCAGCCGCCGAACAACATTACAGCCTTACAAAAACAGAGTACGTAATGTTGATTGTGTTGACAAGATGTTCGATTTCATAACTGCATTATTAATTATTAATTGTTTCGAATATACCTATGTGTCTAGAAAATTAATAATCGCTCGGTTCGTCGTTTCTATATATAATATATCTCTAACACGTCTTTTGGTGTAGGCAACTTACAAGTAACAGGTAAAATTAAAACGACTTTTCTTGTGGCAAGAAAACTTATCCAGAGACATAGATACTAAACTAGTGGTTTTTATATTACTATTCAATCGTCCATGTGTGTACAGTGTACAATGTACATGTCCTAAATTACCTACGACTAATATATGGTTTAAGTACACAGACAAGGGCAAATTCCACGACGTACGTAAGAATGATAAGGGTGATAGCTGTCACTATGAATACATGGTTAAAAGTAGAAAAATAGTTTAAAATACATATATATTACAATTTTTTAGGATATATTTTTGATAATTTTCTTTAAATTCGGTTATACTCGGCCGTTTTTAAATTCAAGCAGTGTTGGGGAGATAATTTTAATACACAAAGATTTTTACTCATTATTACTTATGATTAATATATATCTGTGTTATTCACCTGGTTGACCGGTTTCTGCGAGGAACACTTGTAGTTGCCTCTGGTGCAGCCCCTATTGTTGGTCTTCAGGTGGTTGCATTCGTCGGATAGCTCTGCACCGTCATCTCGAATCCGCGGGCAGTTCATCAAGAACGTGTCCTTGCTATCCACGCACACGAGCAAGTTGTCGGCCTGCAGACGGTCGCTTCGGGTGGGCACCACCATTGGCAGGAACTTGACCTGGCAGTCCCACGATGACGTCATTGGACGCTCGTTGCACCAGCGACTGCGCACCATTTGAATGCACGCTGTGGTGTTATCGCTCAACGCTAAACGGGATCGAAAAGATATAAATCAACACGTGTTACACGATCGTCATCAAATTGTATTCTTGGAAGTACGTAAGTCACATAACCCTACAATATACATATTATTGTCCTAATCGTTACATTTTTTCCACACATCTATATCTTGGGGTGCGTAATAAACCTATAGACGGTAGTTTTGACTTTTTAGTGTGCAAGTTGCGGTTTGGGGGCTGATAGGTGGAGTAGATCAGTGACATTGAGAAAAATAACTGTGAGTGACTATATTATATACTCCATATTATTATGTGTGTGAACTAAACGCCCCAGCTCCTTATATGTATCTAAAATTCAAAAACTAGTTTGGGTTAGTCCTTCCTATTAGCGTTACCCGGTTGGACGTTGGCTTGAAAGTCTCCTAAATATTTTTGTTTTCGTTTCTCTGATGAATACAATTATTTATTTTTTTATAGTATTTATATTAATACATAATTTACAATTTTTTTGTGAATAGTTTATTAATATTTTACATAGTTAGATATTTAACAACATTATAGCCAATTAAGATTAAATATTAAGATTACCATCTGTTGTGACCGCTGATCCAATTCAAATAGGTATTTAATTTAATAAAATATTTAAATTGAGTACCACAAAGTTGAAATTATAAATATTATATTAAAAAAATTATCTGTACCTAGATACGTTTCTCAATTTGTGTTTTCGGAAATTCACAATCTAGTTTTCTACTTTCTAATGTAAGTACTTTCTAATATAAATACTAAATTATGATTGTCACTTGTCAATCATCACAACACCTGATTTTTACCACTTGGATTAATCTCAGATTTCTATTGAAACGCAGACGATTTCAGAAGGGTCCTTGTTATATAGGTAGTACATTTTTTTATCACGTTACACTTGAGTAGAGTATTGATGGTGTACAGGACGATAATATCACATACACAAACACCAAGTGTAATAATAATAATTTTGGCAACAGATTATACATGTGATGTTAATAAGTTATTATAATTCACGAAAACTTAAGAGGGGGGTAGAGCCTCCCTCGAGTTGGTAACTACTGGATAAAATCATATCCCCCCCTCCCAAGACAAAAACCTATATACTCCACTGATACATTCATATATATATATATATATATATTATATGTATTATTACGCCGATACCTATATAGGATATGTTAATAGATTATGTTCGGCGCCGTATAGGTCAGCAGAAATTCATCAACCAATGAAACGATCATTATCCGGCGATATTATATTCTACTTAAGTGAAAAATCGCATAACAAAATACGAAACAACGTCAGAACTCGGAGTATAAAGGACGATTATAGTCCTAACCAAATTAAAGGGGCTCTGCCGTGATGGAAAATCGTTTCATAGCTCATTAGTCATTATTGTTATTATAATTTATGGTATTGAAAGGCCACACGGTCGAGAGCTGCTATATTAGGTTGCAGTTAACGAAATTGTTGGTACATAAGTACCACACTTTAAGTATATTGATAATATATTAAAAATTATAATATTATACGTATAAACACTGCCCGCTTGTTTTATTATGACTGTAAAAAAAAATGACGACGCCTCCTCACTGTAACCTATGTATATATACCTACGCTCATAATATTGGTATATACCTGATTTGTGGCCAATATAACGACGCGTGTTCTGACCGCTTGTCGCCACTGGTGGTGTCCGGCCACCGTCGAAACTCTGGATGATATAATATGGCAACTACAATATTATTATTATATTTTACGCGTCATGTTTTCACGAGAACAAGATATTATCGATCACTCCCGGTATATTTTATTGTTTTCTAGCTGTCACAGGTGTATCGTTAGTCTGTTTGTTAGTGGAAAAAATAAAATTTATAGTATGATAATTGAAACCATAAGATCGTATCGGGCACACGTAAACGATGCACGTAAAAGCGATAAATTTAGATTTCATTTAATATAACATATATGGCTACTTATATAGTCATTTTTTTTCTTGAGCTTTTCGTTTAATAAATTCCACTCGATGCTTAAATGATAAAATATAACGAATAACTTCAAGATCCGATAAATTATGTGCAGCAGAGATAGACATGGTGTTGTATGTGTGGTCGTTAATTATATTTTTAAATACGTTTTGGGCCTTGTCTTAAAAATTAACCTGTAAGGCTGTAAACGGTTTTCGATATTTATTGAAAGGCCATTTGAGTGTTATGAAAATAATCTATATACACATCAATATGTATGACTGAATATAGTTTCAAAAGTCTGCGGACATTACAATATTTATTACATTTAAAAAAAAAAACTTAAAATAACAGTTCCCCAGAAAATGATATACAGAATTTAGTCGAAATCGTTACTTTCCATGTCCCACTCCTTATTTTAATATTTACTATTCACAAATCTGAAAGAGTATAAAAATTAGATTACATCGTTATTAAATACTAATTAATTGATGTTATTTATAGGTATGAAAAATAATCAGTTTAATATTAATCATAAATCAAATAAAAGTTGTTTACAAATATTATATTTGGGCCATTAGTAAGGGCGGTAGGTAAAAATGTTTGCGGCACACGTAATACAGAATTATTGCTTGCGCCTATGGTCATAATAATTTGATTAGGTGTTGATTAATCGATGATTAATTAGATAAAAACTATGAATTAAAGTTATTATAATAGCTATCAGCTTAAATCCATAGGTATTATATATTGCGCGTGAATAATGAATATTGTTCATGGGTCAATGGATTTTTACGTGACATCTCGTCTGATATTTTAAAATTAATTGTACGTACAATGATAATAAATGGAAATAAATTGGTACCAGTTATCGAATATATTCCTGTCTAGACATCGAAATTATACGTGAAACTATTTAATTAAACTATTGACCTTTGGCGCCTTCTATGTATTATTTTTACATCATTTAACGTTTATCAGCCATACCTATACGTAAAACCATTCAGTATTTTCAATTAATTTTATTATTGTGCAATGTTTTCAAATTTTATGAATTTTACTGATAATTTTCTATTATATATCGAATAAAATGAAATAAACGTACCTATATAGAACAAACGCCAAACGGTCTAGAAACCTTCCAAAAAATGTACAACAGCCTATAGTGTTCACTTCTCTCATATCGACCGATGGAGTAAGTAATTATTTACAATAAAGTTAATTGATATTTAAGTTCAAACCATGATAAAAAAAGTGATGAATCCTAAAAGTTAGGTAATCATAAAAAATAATCTATCTGATTTAAAACGTATTCAATCTTCAATCAAAATATAATATATAATAAATATAAAACTAACAAATTTTTGATGAACTTATTTATTTTCAATAATTATAGGTCATCATATTATATTCTAAGTATTTCACTGCAATACTGCAACATTTTTCGTTTATTAGTTTTATTAATTTTCACCCATACAACATATTACGATTAGATTTTTTTAAATGTAAAATATTATTATTTTGAAAATTACATAATTATAAATTTAACTAAGTGGGAGCATATTTACTACGCAGTCTTGTCATATTTGAAAAATCTCTTTGTTATTCGAAAAGTAAAATGACGTATGCAATCGCGTTTCCAAGAAACTAAATATTCTTAAATGTATTATTTAACGTCATATCTGGATAATGAAATGTTGTCAAAAATTGAATCCATCCGAAGTATTCCAAAGTTAAAGAATGCTATAATGAAATGAATCTTACATTTTAGGTAAATTAATAAATTATTGTATACCACTAGATTTGTATAAAATAAATGTAGTTATTTACACATATCTGTATAATAAGTAATAAACTAATAACTTATTAGGTTATACTGTAAAGCGTGTAAGGTATACACCAGGTATATGATAGGACGTAAGTCCGCTCATATTTTTATCACGTCTTTCGTATTTGATATCTTATTATGTCTACGAAATCGCATAGTGTTATCATCAATACGTAATATATTTGCTCAAAAATTGTGATAGTTAAAAAATAATTGAATTTGAACAATATTATTACATTTACATAGTTTTAAATTGTTAAGGCGTTTGGGGTACCAATAGTTAATACGAATGTATATTATGTTGCCTATCTAAATCCTGAAATATTTAATATCGTTTTACTCGAAAAAAATATTGGAACGACGCGCGACGGCACGAGTGCACTTGATGCATGGACAAGCATGGTCTTAAACGTATTTCACAGTATTATTATTTTTTAGGAGAAATTGTTTTTTATAGGATTATGACAAGTGAAATAAAGTTGTGGCCATATAAAACTATCAGTAATTAAATATCCGTAAGATAATTAAAAACTATATGTCTACATCATTCACAATATAACCAAATAACGATTGACGAATAAAGATCTATAGAATGATATTACATAGACACTGATACGATGTAGTACGATATCTAACATATTTTGACAGTGCCTAATGAATGTATAGAAGATAATTTGATTAGTGATAATGTGCTTTTTATATTTTTTGATAGTTAACTCAATAATTGTATGTATTAAAACAGAATGAAAAAAAAAGGGAACGTGGTTAACCTGTCGGTTGTACAACCGTATTGAGTAGTTTCATTCAATAAGTCACTCTAATGCATGTGATCAATTTGAAATTTGAATTCAATGATAAACCACTGCAAACGAAAAACGATTCTTAGCGAAGACTAGGCTTTATGCCAAGTATATTTCATGAGATGTTTTGGGATATTGCCATTAAAGCAATTTATTTTACTATTAATATTACTGTGACCGATAGGCACCTAAATTAAATTTTTTCCGAAAATATTGCATTTATTATTAATAATTATTAATAATAATAAAATATGTATAATATTTATTACTATCAATATTTAACTGTTAGGGTATTTAATATTGTTTACTACACAGTAATAGTTATTTTTAGAAGGTTACTTTTCCTAATAATTGGAAAAAACTGAAAATTGATTTTCTTATTTGTCAATATTTTAGCTACAATAATGCTTATCAATAATAATTGTGAACCAACACTCATTTTTTTTTTAAATTCTAGTATTAACAATTTATTATGAAGAACCTCTCATTAAATCTTTTAATTTTTTTCAACAAATGAAAATTTTATCGACATTTATAGAAAAAACAAAGATGGTCTGAACGAAGGCGATGTAACTCTTTGGTAACCCATATGATACCAAATATTTATTTGAATAATATTAAAATTTCAGCTCCTACTCTTTTCCTGGTATTTTAAAAATCGCTGAGAATTTTCAATTATAACATCCTAAAAAATAAATACCAACTAGATCCAATTTGCTAACAGAAACCTCCATCGAAGTTGATGATCAAATAACATTCCTACAAGAAAATGTGTCTTTAGAGTTCAGATATAAAAATAAAAAGTAAATTAAGATATTGTTAATATTAATATTATATAATAGAGGAAAAAATGTATCAATGCAGATCTGGCATGTCTATCTTTGATTTTAGATCTAGAACGGATTTAAGTATGAATTGATTTTACAATGATGTAATATTAATATTAATATAAAATTAATATTAATATTAATTAAATATTTATATATTAATTATATTAATATTACAACATTGTAAAATCAATTCATACGTAAATCCGTTCTAGATCTAAAATCAAAGATAGACATGCTGCTACATCTGCATTGATACCTTTTTTTTTCCTATGAACACTAAATATTCTATTATAAATAAATGTGCTTGTACCTATATATTGAGCTTAAACGTATAAAATTGCCTATATTAGCTAAAATAATTTATGAACTATTAATTACTAATTAGGAGTTCAGCATAGGTACATGTGTTTACATTTAATTTTTTTCTGTCTACCTATTATAATTTATTATAATATATTTTTGTATCAATTGACAAATAAACGTTTCTTTAGCGATGATATTAATATCGAATAATTCAATCAAAAATAACATAATCTAATACCTTTATTATATAATATATTTAAACACTAATTTCAAGTTAAATTTTTATCCAATCAATAATACATAATACATTATGTGTACTGGTGTCTGGTGCAATCATATTATGATAGTCAAACCTATCATAAAAATATAAAGATATACAATTCTATATATTTTGATAATTTTTGTAATTTTGGTAACAAAACAATAAAAGGATCTCGCATGAATACCTAATCTCTTCTGATCTTTTATAAATTAATAATTACTGAGATATTGTTTAATTTAATTATTTATTTTGGAAAATAAGTAGGTTTGTACCTATATAGTATATATAGATACATAATTTTGGTTAAAAGTATTTTTGTTTTGCTTAAATATATTAAATGATTTGTACCAATTGACACACATTTTATAGCTCATAAATCTATTAATTTTTGTTGTAGTTTCTTTTTTATTGTGTCCTATGGTAATACATGTTTATTAGCAGTGAATACTGTTTTTTAAAAACACGTAGCATACATTATTAAAACTTAAAAAGTGAATTATGATTTCTAAATGTTTTGAACTTTAGAATTTAGTATGGTATTTATTTCTAGAAATCATAAGTAAAAAAATTCAATATTCAATTTTTAGATTCATTTTTCTGACGGGGATGTGTAGCAGTGTACATATCAGCTTAGCACTGAAAAAGTTAATATTTGAATATTGATATTGATTTAAGTATTTAACCTAAGGATAAAATTATAAATGAACTTGCTAAGAAAATCACAAAATACAATACAATGACCGTTTTGATGATGGTTTAAAATTCTAAATATATTACATTTAGGACATAATTTACATGTTGTGTGTTACTTTATAGTTGAACATATTTTGTACTAACCGTTATATCGTTATGTTATAAATCGGTATAAGCATTGCCACTTTGTAATTGTTTTGGTAAAAAAAATTGACCAGCAAAAAAGTTTATCTCATTGGGTAAATTTATTGCAATAAACCTTTTTTAGTAAAATATACAAATGGATACTACACGCAAATAAATGTCTCTGAAAGTAGCTGTGAAGATTTTTTTTTAATTGGGTGAGAACAAACCGGTGTTAACATTTTATAAAGTTAGACTAGAATACTTATTCAGTTAGTTATATTATAATAGATGTATAATTTATTCATATTAAAATTAAACTGTATAGCATGGTACATATTTTTTTCTTCTTATAATTTATATACTATAATGTATATAGATTTATATTGTAACTATGGGTAAAAAATAAAGCTCAAAGAAAAAGATCCAAAAAACTTAAAATTTGAAATATTTTTAGTAAAAATATTCGATAAAATTATGACTAAAAATATGGTTTGGTTATTGGTTAGAGAAATTATTCAAAACCAAATGTCCTTATAATACTAAAATATTTAAGCTTATCTATAGCTATAGCATACTTGAAATATATTTTGTACTATTTTGTATTATTATGTTATGTGTTTACTCTTTGGAATGTCGACGTACATTTTTAATTTCATAAACCGAAGCAGAATATTATTCGTTGTGTTTAGATCTATGAAAATCAAATTTAAGAGAAGCAAATAGTTATAAGAGCTTAAAGTTGTAATGAGCGGGGTACTTATCCCTGTGTCACTCCATTCCACTTATAACAATTTAAATGCCTAATCAAAAGTTTTTGCACATAAAACAAATCGTCAAAAATTCGATTGTTGTACATCGAAGTAGGTATTCCAAAACATATACCTACTGCTTTAGAATATGGACTTAAAATTAAAGTTTTCATAAAAAAAGTAAAAACTAAGAATGTATAAAGATAACAAATGGCAAAAAATTATATTTTTTTAAGAACAATTTTGTTTATAAAGGCTTGAAATAATTGTACGTAAAACAATGGTTTTCAAAAACGTTAATTGTTTTGAAATAATGTGTAGGCGTCTTCCGTTAAATGTATCATTCGAGTATAATATTATATTACAATAATTATTATTTACGCGGGAAAGAGAATAATATTGCATCATAGATGGGTAGTATTGTCATTGGGCACGTGTGACATCATAAAGAACTATAGACTATAGAATCGGTTCGGTTAAGGACATAGTGCGTGGAGACTATTTTACGGCTTACTACCTACCTACCTAGTACCTATAGTGCCTATAATAATAGGCATTATAATAGTATAAGGCCTATAATACATTAATACCTCTGTCCTCTAATACCTGTATACAATTCGGTGCCTAAGTATCCGATGGGGTATATAATACTATAAATAATTTTATTATAATATCGTACATCTGCAGTGCATGGTATTTTATACATTTGTATACAGCATATTATTAGGTAATCTATTACTATATATACGTATTATACATAGTGTTACTGGTGGGGAGAGGGACTTATGTGTTGTGAATTTATTATTATCATTATTAAAATATTATTATGGGCGTGATTGCGCGATAAGGCGGCAGGTGATTTACGTGACGTCATCTGATCCGTGCCGCCTCCTCCGCCGACTCTGTAATATAGCTTCTGTCGGCGGCGAGGATCAAAGGAGCGGCATCTTAGCCAGCTCAAAAGGAATTACACGCTAAACAATTAGAGTACTCTCCGTACACGTATATATTATATTATAAGCCTCACTTTTGTATTATTTCAAGGGTAACCGAACTGGTTTTTATTATTATCATCATCATCATCATCATCATCATCATCGTCGTAATCATCTTTACTGTCATTGTCGTTCCCCTCACGCTGGGCTCGGGGTCCTCGGCAAGGGCTAAGGACCAGGAGAGGGACTCGTTTCGGTCGACGAAACAATATAGACCAGTGGTAATAAGTAATGAATGGCACATAAATAATAATCTAAAATCGTTTCCGCACGATAGCTACGATATGGCTAACGGTTCCCGGGAAAATACCAAAACGGATATCGCGATCCGCCGAGGTGACGAAAGTCTATCTGGGAATATTCACAGTTTGGGCTAAGAGAAATGTTGAAGATTTGTACGGCAGACCTGATCGGATATTTCAAAACGTTTAAAGTGCTTTTGGAATTTGATGATTTCAAGTTTTTAGCTCCAGTGGACGATTATCGCAATACGGCAGTAGAGGTGTAGACGAGTGTTTGGTTTGGTTATCGTTAAAACGTCTCTAAAACGTGCTTTCAACCGCCACATCGCATAGGTTGACATTAACTGCCAAGGCGTGAAATGTTTAACGATAATTTTTTTGACAAGAAAACTAAAACCGATGAGTGTTTCAAACCTCGCACACCTTAACATTACAAAAACTCCAACGGCAGTATTTCGACCTCCAAGACGAAATTTCAATTATTCGTGTTGATACTTATTTTATACCTAATATATTATAGTATAACATTCTGTATTTCTGTTGCAGGCTACATCCTAATATCTTATGTAATGTTATAGAGACGTAAATTTATTAAGAATATATATTTTCAGTGAATTTCAGTGAATTTCAGCTCGATTTGTTGCACTCGAATTTGTTTTACCTATGAGTTATGTATATACATATACATTAGTTTCGAATTACTAAAATAATTGCACGAGTGTGTAGAATAATTGTCTAGTTGAGCCTGGGCGACTAATAAAATAAATAAGTACATATATACACAAAACTCGATTATAATGGAGACGGGTGTATCTATATTATCTGTTTTTCATTTCGAGAAATTATCACACGCACAGACTGCATTATATTAGTATAATGGATTTTCATCGTCGACGATGTATCCATCGCACGAATATTATATAATAATATTAACTACGTGTGCCTATTGCGTGACTTTGGCCGAACCAAATGAAATCCGTGTTGTTTTTTTTATATACATATCAAACAAAAATGTAGGTAATTTTTTTTATCCATTAATTATCCCGCGGCAACATAGGCCATTTTATGCTATTAGCTATTTTTAAGGAAGTTAAGGCAGAGTTGGTTTACGCCTTTACGGATGTTCGGAACTCGTATATGCGTGGCAAGATTTTTGCTACTAAGAACCCTGGTTGGTCACCCACCCGGGAACTAGTGGCAGACGGCAGTGGACGGTTGAGTACTCTCAACCACGTTGCGTGACTGATTACAGCAACCACGCCATGCCAAGCCACAAATGTAAGCAATATTATTGACAATAAATAACAATACAATATAATATAATAATTCTACTATAGGTAGGTTATGAAGTTGGAAATTTGTATATTCAAAAAAAAGTTCTATAAATATATTCATTGATATTTGGAGGGTGTTTTTAGCTTATTTTTTCAGCACTATTAGGTTGTTGTAGGTAAGCTCACACGTGAAATAAAGTATAATTTGTTTTCGTCATTAAAATGTACCGCAAAAAAGATTTTTTTTTTTTTTTTTGCAGCTTATAGATTCAAAAACTATTACACCGATTTTGACGAAAGTTTCAGAGATTATGTTTAGAGAAAACAGAAAAGTTGAGAAAGTAGTTTGAAACACGATAAAAAAAATATAATTTGCCACATCCAATCTGCCATGGGCGGATTGGCCATATCGGTCGAATTAGTTCACAAAACGTGATACACCGATTACGATGTGCTCGCGTGAATTGAGGTAGGTGCACTAAAACCAATATAGATACAACGATTAATCGCCGTAATTTACGTTTGATCATTTTCCCGAATTGTACATCTTGTGCAATAAAAAAATCAGGCAATATTATTACAATATATGAAGGTTTTCGCCGATGGACCTTCGCCGGCTGATATCGAGCGGCTATGATAGCGACTACAAAAGGCACAGTAAATATCTGTCAATAAAAATCATTCGTCCTATATACAACACTCGTACGATTTATTACACATGACGTGTATATATTTTGTACGCTTCATAATTTATTACAGACAAATTGCCGTTCTAGACGCCGCGTATCCACTGCCGTTAACACTCGGTAGGTAATTGACTCCCATTAAAAACGATCATATGTGCATGGGCAATTATTCCTATACATTGACAACGACTTTAAATTACACACAC
Organism: Myzus persicae; assembly: GCF_001856785.1. Lineage (NCBI taxonomy): Eukaryota > Metazoa > Arthropoda > Insecta > Hemiptera > Aphididae > Myzus > Myzus persicae. Next base: position 1,496,058 of record NW_019100468.1, read on the forward strand.
ACACATACACACACACACACACACACACACACACACACACACACACACACACACACACACACACACACACGCACAATGCTATGTTTGTAACCTGTACAGTGTTACGGTGTGAAATAGTATTATTGTGACTGCAATGCTGTGCAGTGCATATGGTGTGGTAGGCTGCAGAAATTAGGACTTGGGACTTATAGTAAACATCGCGATGTACGTTTTGGAACGGATTTTTTTTGGCGTGACGGAAAATTTATAAAAGTAAAAATGTCTGATGACAAGTGATAAACTATAATATTATCGTTGCGCTCGTTCAGGTCTCCCACCCTCGTTGATCTAATATCATAAATTATTTTGATTTAAGGTCATTTGTCTGTCGTATGTATAATATGTATTGTTGTTGTTTAATTACGTATAGTTGACGATATATGCATGTTTAATGTAAATGTCATGTTTTTGATTTGTATCTGTCGTCTCGTGAGTACCGAGTACCGACAGTAGGTATGTTAGTATAAGACGTTCTTAGATGCCGTTTGCTCGTTCACTTCTGTATTTTCTGTACGTCCTCAGTTTAAAAAAAAACCACAACTACGATGTATTTAAATGTAACTTAACATAATATTATATAATTTATGATGAATATATTATATTTGAAGAATAAATTACAATTAACAACAGTTTACATAATTATTGACATCTTACAACTTCTCTACAAAAAATTTATGATAATTTAAACAATGATTCGGTGAGAATTTGAAACAAATAATATAAATCATTTCAATATTATTTTATCAAGTTCTATAAAAATACTATAGTCATATTTGTTTAGAAATCATTTTATTCATAAAACTATACGTTTGTAAAAATATAATCGCCAAAAAACATTATAACGACGATACAGATATTATATTATTTTTAAGTCTTTTAAAATGTATTATTATAACCTATAATGTATTAAGCAATAATATGTTTGATCAAACTAAATGATAATTTGTTTTTTGTTTTAGATAAGTGAAATATTATTAAGCTATGCCTCAGTGACACATGGCGGATGATGAAAAAAATGTCCTCGTAGTACAAAACGATATATCAAAGGAACAGACTGAGTAACGGATAAAAAATTGTATTCATCCCATCTAATGTTTTATTTTCCTAGAAGTTAACCAGCATGCGTATAATAATTGTTTATTAATTCTACAATTCGGTCACAAGTTGTATATTCATTTTTATAGGAATAACCTTCATTTGTCGTAATTATATTTTAAAGTAATGGATTGAACATCAACAATAACTACTTAATGAACATTTACATTGTTCTCTTGATATATATATATATATAAATAACAAAGCACGAATTTAAATAAAGAAGAAGACTTAAGAAATGTACAATGTACGGAAATACTGCAACAAATATTTAATAATACATCTAATTTCACAATTTAGTTGGAGACAAATATTATGATTGTTAAATAATAATTAAAGTAATTACTAATACAGAATCTTGCAGACCAAATGCGGTGTGATTGGGGTATGGCCCACGAGTTACGATTATGGTTTTTTCTCGTTATACTGTATTACTGTCAGAATAATAAATGTATACAAAATTCATTGTAATTTGTACTATGTATACATATATTATACCATCATACCTAATTATATAGTATTTTGTACATAAATTATGCATTTATATTTGTGTTAACGAATTATTAAACATCGTCGGAACATGTAATCGAATCCAAGATAGTTTGTAAACATAAAATAAGTATCAACTACGCTTATTATTTAAAAAAAAGTCGTTGTTTTTTTTTACGTATCGCGTACAACTATAAAAGTGTCCAGCAATAAAATTAATCAAACAGGATTTTATACTAAAAACAGTATTATAACCATACCTATTATAATTTTCCATGACAATAAAAACAGTCTATATACGTACGGGGAATCAAATACGATGAATACAAATAATAATATAAATGCTTATTTAAATGTTAATTTTCCAAATTCGTGTTGGGTTTTTAATATTATGTAAAATGTTTTTTGATTGCCTTCTTAGCATATTTAATACATTAATAAATCTTTTACGTTTAATGACATTTTTTTTTGTCAATGCTATATGTAGTTTATTTCACTTGTATTCGACATAATATAGGGTTAAAGTGGGTATAATAATAACAATAACAAATAATAACCTACATGCGAGATCAAACGCAGGCCCGCCGGCGTAATGTTTTATTTTTATTTTGAAACGTCATTTTCAGCTTACATGTCAACGACGGAAATTTACATAGTAAGGCCATCATTTTCATTTTAAGCGCTTGGTTTTTACATAAATATTGGAATCTAATAAAAATTACGAGGATATTTCAATTTATTTTAATAAATTGTATAACGCGGGGGTATCAATCATTTAATTATCACAAAGAGTTGAAATATTTCTATGTAAAATGTTCAAATCTTCATGACCAACATAATAATTCATTGCAGGATACAACCAATTTTATTCACTTACAAGTTTGACGAAAAGATTTACTTGATTTAAAATGTACACAGTAATATAGTGTCGAAACAAACTGCACTGTTTAAATTTTTACGAATATAATATAACTAAACGCATTTATGTAGCATGCAACTATATAAAATATTTTAGCTTAACATCGATTTTTTTTTTATATTGTTCATTGATTACATTTAAGATAAGTATTTAAAAAAAATGAATATATTCTTACCTGTAGATTACCGGCTATAATAATATACGAGTACTATATAGTAAATTGTCAACAAATATATTATAGTGTATCGCACACATTATTATTTACCATAAAAAATTATATAGATAATTAAAACTAACTACAATACATTGGTGTGTCAATAATCAATTTTCATCCTACCAATGTATATTTTATACTGTCATATTATTATATACTATTATATAGGTAGGTATACATTTAAATATTACGTGCTTATAATAATTCCGATTTACGTAACTTAAACACTTAATATCATATACCTACAACATTTACAATACCACATAGTATTTTGTTTTTCTAACATATTATTAACATGCAGAATCAATAAGTATAAAAAATTACAATAATTGTCTGAAAAGCAATGTCATTATTATAACTTCATATTATTCTATTAATGTTATTTTAGCTATGGTAATATGATGTACCCACTACCTTAGTTTTTCGTGATAGTTGATTTTGATGCGCCGGTTTACTATTAAGGTAAATTAGAGCGGCAATTATCCGTAAGTCAAATGCCTACCATCGGATCGAGTGCAATCGCCACTGAATATACCTGTACCTACTACACAGACACCTACGGGGCCAACATCGTGTGAGTCGCAAGTAGTGTACCCACCGAAAATGGACTATTGTATTTGCATTAGTAAAATTAACGTTATTAGTGTATTTTTGAATAGTGGTAAAAAATCCATATTATACAATTAATGTCAAAAGGTCCTTCACTAACTCATAAAAATCTTGGAAGACGAGAGTTTATAGATTATGCCATACTATAGTTGATATTATCTAGTATATTCATAGACATATATATTTAACAACTAGATAGCCCACTATCCCCAAGCACTGTACAGGATTTTGAAGTTAGTCCGCCATTTGCCTAAACGGCAATGTTTACATTGTTATATGATAACACGATATAGATAACTGACAAAACCCATAGACATATATATATGCCTATGACAAAACCATTGGGGCTTACTGTTTTTTTATTTATATCTATAATCTATAAGTATATTATACATGAATGTTGGGATCTATGGGATTTTAATCAAATTTCGATGTAGTTCACCATGACGAAATAACCCCGTACGCACACAGTGTTATCGTAAAAAACCGTATTTGAACGTTGAAATATACTAAAAAGTCGTTTTGTTTTTACGTCTCTGATTGTGGAGCGGACGAGTGCACACGAAACAAACGGCGGGCCTTGTTGGCCGGTGGTGGTGGGAGGGGTGGGGTGGGGAGGAAACGTCGGGTATTATAATATAATATGGTGTAGGTAGGCATACACACCGACGCGCGGTACAATAATATACTCAAAGTATAATAATAGAATAATGACGATAATAATAAACCTCGAGCAAGCGGGGTGCCGCCCCTCAATCAGCAGGAGCCGAAGTTTATATGCCGAAGCAGGTGCGCGCGCACGACGTATAATATACATAATAATAATAATAATAATAATAATAATAATAATATAATATTATGTCGTCGGCGCGTAGTAAAAACAGAGACGTATATACATTATTATTATTATTATTATTATTATATATTTAAAGACCGATCGGCGGCGTCGGCGTCGGCGGCGGCTCACAAAGGCGCGGGATCAGGGCGGCGGCGGCGGCGGCGGTGGCTGTGGCGGCACACATCAAAACCTGTTGGCTCGTGGCTAACCCCCCGGCCCGCCGCCGCACCGTTCTTTGAGGAGCTTTGCCGGTCACCGGACGCCGCCGCCGAACAAAATAATAATAATAATAATAATAATATGAAATATAATATTTATAACGCGCGTCGTATATAGAAATACGGTGGGAAAAATATAACATTATACGTCTTAATATAGTTCATACTATTGTAATATTTAACAACAATTGTATCATAATCGGTGTTCAGTATAATAACATCGCTATAATTCTTAATCCTGACGCCATTTATACAACACGTTCTTTTGTACAACCATGGACATCAGAGACAGAACTGTGGACGGAATTGTGAATTTCGAATCTGTAGGAATACGCGGCTTCGTAGATAATATTATTTTAGTTTACACCCACATTGTTTGTTTGTTTTATCATATTGTTCGATGTATATCCACCAAGAATTTGTTATGCACAAGTCAGTATTATAGGCCCATGATCTTTTGTAACATATTTTTTAAGCTTTTTGTACATTAAAATAATTGGCGAGATATTCTCTTCAATATATTGAAACATGTTTTTTCTAACAAATACAGGAATTTGGTCTAAATATTATATCGAATGGTTTCGAGCTCACGGTAAGTACGACTTGTTTACTTCGTTCTTTTTCGAAGACTCGTGTCTCATACTATTATGCTGATGTGTTACATGATAATATGCGTAAAATAGTTTTTTTTAATAATGGTATTGTGGCAGTTGTAAATTTATTTTTGTAACTTTTTGTTTCTTATGGTTTGCAATATATGATTTAATATAGATTTGTAAGACCTTACAAGTTTTACAAATCATAGTATTTTCATTATATTTTGATATTTGCGTATATAGGTATGTCCTAACAAGTTATGCTTAGGCTGCTTTATTATTATAAGATGAATTTAAATAATATATATATTTAATGTTAATCCTTTAAACAGAAATCGATAAATTATTAATAAACTATTAATTTTAATTCACACGCGCATTCAAAATATTTCGACATATTTACATTTATATTAGCACATTCTTAAATTGTTGGTGCATTGATGTTCAGTTCAATACTAAAGGTGTGAATACTGAATCATGATTGTTGATCAAAGTTAAACATTTTTGCAAAAGTTAACACCCATCTTCCCACGCGTAAATCATTCTAAACGAAAAGCGCTCCTTATACAGTCCATAAATATAAAAACTAAAAAGTTTTTCTTCAATGTCAGTGACAATTCGGAACGCAAAGTAAAGTAGACTAATTTTTTTTTTTAACGGATCCCTGGTAACTAGTAAGATCTTAACAATGTACATAATTTTAGATTGAAATTGAAACAAAAACGTAATTTATCCTATATAAACGCTTAGGACACACAAATTCACAGCCCTCAACCCTCAACAAAAATTTAAACACTAAAATAATGCATTTTCATACTATAACATCGACTCAACTCATAGTTTGCCTAGACGAAGTTCAGAAGCTAGTAAATGCTAGTGATTTCGAGGACATTTATTTTTTGAAGACAAAAATGAGTCATTTTCACCAGAAACGTGGACAAGCGATGTCACGGGCGTTTAAATCGTCAAGCTTTACGGTCTTGCCGGCAGTGGTAATGTAACCTTAGTATCAATATCAATTTGAATGGCAGCGCGGGCACGGAATTCAGTGGCGAGAAAAAATAACTACCGTTACAATGTCCTCCTCCCTAGAAGTAGCGAACATTTTTTTGGGAACATACACTGCAGAACCTTCAGAAGAGTGGACTACATATTTTCAGTGACCCAGCGCGTCTGGTATTATTATAGGTTTTCTCGGTGTATTGTATTATATTATTAGGTATATATTGTCGGGTAGTAAGGAAAGAAAATTAAAGAACTATAGAATTCTACCCTAGGTCTAACTCTAACAGATTGTATATTTGTACATATATATTATATTATGTGTATCGCGTGTATGCGTACCTGTGTATATGCCCTCGGTGTCTTCGCATTTCCACACGGTCACGCCCACGTCCACGTAGAACATGAACACGGGGTGGCCGAACTTGTAAGCGGGGAACGGGTCGAGCACGAGGAACGCGTCGTGCGGCTTGCCTGTGAGCTGCGCGTCGCTGTCCAGGAGTACGGCTACCACTGTCTCGTTGCGGGGCAGTAGTCCGCCGAAGTAAAGGCGCACGTCCTTGGCTGACATGTCGGAAAGCTCGTGACACTTTACCGGATCGTATGCCTCGTAACAGTTGTGCGCCACCAGACGCGTGAACGCCAGGTCAGCGAGTTCGTACACGACGTCCGCCCTGAGAGCGGCGGCGGCGGCCGAGACGGCGGATTCGGTGGTTGTAGATGTACCGGGGGTGGAGGGGTAATCGTCCGAGGCGGAATCGTCGGAACCGGAAGCGGAATCGTCGGGGGAAATGGAATCGGCGGAAGCGGAATCGGCGGCCCAGACCAACAGCAGCGCGGCCAACGCGACGGCCGCGTAACGTCCAAGTCGAGCCGACCTAGACATCATGACGACGACGACGGTGATGATATTGCAGATATTGTGCGAGCAGCGATATCGTCGTGTGCCAGACGAAACGTTATCTGAACCGTGACGAGTCGGTGACGGCCAAGTGTTGGATTGAGTTCGGTCGGATGTGCTCCGGGTGGGTGACGGCGGCGGCGGCGGTGATGCGATGTGGGTGTGCACAACTGCAGCGGTCGGTCGTGACGGTTCGCGTGGCGGTATGCTTATGCGGCGGGACGGCGACGTTTTCTGGCCGGCCAAGGGCGGTGCGCGCGCGCGCTCTCCGTCCTCGGGGAGGAGGTGGTGGTGGGAGGCGAAACGTCAAGAGTTATAATACACATTACATTATATATTATGTTATTATTATTATTATTATTATTATATGCTATTATAGTCGAGCCCGAGTGCGTTACCCAACCCCCACCGAGGTATATTTACTACCCCGATTCGGCCACGGACCCCTGTGTGCGTGTGTATTTGTGTATGTGTGTGTGTGTGACGTGTGTGCATGTGTGAGCGTGTGAGCGTGTGAGTGTGCGCGCGCGTTCCGTACAGGGGCGGAGTTTCGGTTTACAAGCGCGGCGAGAGATCAAAGGAGCTTACCGCCGACTCGTTAGTGGGGCACACACACACACACACACACACACACACACACACACACACACACACACACACACATCGCAATAGTACATATAATATTTTACCAGTGTGTGTACGCTCACAGGTAAATCAGGATAGAGACCGATTTCTAATTTCCTCTCTGTCTCTCTCCGATTCTGGCATCTCCGTCTCTGTCCGTCAGGCCTAATATATTATATTATTATATTATAGGTATAAGGTACGTTCTCCGGCGTCGTGTGATGTTGCGTATGTATAGTATAGTACTATATGTGCATCTGTGAGCGTACTGCTGTACCTACATAAGTCCGTCTCGTTCTATCGCTATTCATCAACAAACGCCGCCAAAAAGACGAGTGCACACCACAATAATATATGTGTATAATATATAATACCTCTGTACCTTTTTTTTTTTTTTTTACTCCACCGTTCTAATCTCTTTTGAGCCGGGCCGCACTTGCCGCACGGTCGTATAGTGTTTTTGACGCCCGGAACGATATGAAGAAATAATGATAATAATAATAATAATAATAGTATATCCGATGCCTGTCAAGCGCGGCAATGGGGTTTTAAACGGCCCGCCACCGCGGCGGTACTACATCATAATATATTATACGAACCCCTTTTTCTGGAAATTAATAAATAAAATAGTGTAATATCATGTTATACATACGCACCGCCGAAATCACTACAATACCGTTACCACGAAAAATATTTCGTTATTATATTATATATCTCAGGGATAAAGCGGTAACCTATATGTGTATACTATCAAGTAGTACAGCGCCGCCCTAGTTTATTACGATTTACTTAGCACTGATATTATTCTTGACCGTTTTATTTTTCTGGTTTTTTTGTTTATCGGTGACATACTCCTCTTTTTATCTTTTAAAACTTATCTTCCTCTATTTTTTTTACCAGGTTTGTCGTTTATAGAAATATATATTACACAGAATATACAAATCATTTTCTACTATAATTATCTATTACAGCGTAATTGTTTCATATATACATAATATATATATAATACATAATATATATAGTTACTATATAGTTCATGTAACTACAATATTTACGTATATGATAAATATATAACTTATTTTCGAAAAACATTTATAGAAAAGAACGATATTGCGTTATCGGACTAGGTGGGTACAAGTTTAAAACAGTTGGTAAGACCAAACTATTTAGGTTACTTATAATATTATCATAAATAAATAGGTGCCAATAGGTATAGTATTTTGCTGACCGATTTTGAGTTGTGAAATAAACTGTCAGTTTTGAATGTTTTTTGATATAAAAACATATTAAATATGTATGATTTAATGTTTTTTCATATAGTGGAGAAAATATCGAATACTTTTGTTTGGCAAACGAACGAACTCTGTTTATACTGCACTCAAGTAAAGCTTACATATATTTAAATGATCACTCCACTTACCAGCTTCGTATGAATACTATACTGCCACTAAACAAGCACTTAATATAGCCTGAGATTTAGTCGGATTCGTCTAACACCTCACTTGTAACGTTTACATGTAACTACAGAAAAATTCGCTTATAACGCTTTTCAAGAGACCATCTCAAAAGAACGTCTTAGGTGGGCATTAAATAGTTCAGAAAAAGTCTATAGATCGGTGGAAAATAGCGTCTTTTGCGTCAAATGGAAATGTGTATTTAAAATATGGTTTAATGTACAATATATATAAGTCGTTGATTTCGTCACAGTTACATTGGTCCATTCCTTGTACAGTGGAAGCCGCTAATTATTAGGAACACTTTTGGATCTAGGTGAAAATGTGAAATGTGTCAATTAACCTACTGTTTCTAACAGGTGATTGGTAACGATTCATTTAAGGACGGTTCTTAGACATTTTGTTTCATTAGCCATAGCCGCCCCAAGAAGAGGGAGGGGCAATGGGACAGGTGCCCTAGGGCGCCATAAAAACGAACGATAAAAAGAAAAATTTGGTGTTTTAATTTAGATATTAAATTTCCAATAATATGTTATGCATATAGGTTAAAATAATGTATAAATATCAATATTACCAAAGGATAGAATATTATTCAAACATTATTGTTGATGATATAATATTTTTCTATTGTAATTTTCATTAACAACTCTTACGAGGAACCTTGTATTACATTTTCAAGTTATTTGACCGAATGAACATTTTTATCGACAATAATTTTTAAAAAAAAACTAAAATAAATCGACATTTTCTTGTACCTTAATAATATATATAGTACAAAAAATGCCAAAATATTTTGAAAATGTTCATGCATGTATACGGTTATTTTCATTGGAGTTAAACCAAAAAACAATATATATATTACATATTATGTTGTTTCGAGTAATTTGTAGGTTCAATATTAATTCATAGAGTAATTATTTGACATGCATTCAATAGGTACAGGTTATGCTTTTTGATCTAAGTCAGCCATAGCCCATGAACCGGGGTGACACGTGGTGAATTTCACTGTAGTTGAAAACCTATATAGATTTGAATCATGCTGGGTATTCGATTTCGCCACGAATTAAATTGCCGCGACAATAGTTGCCCGGCGACTTTAATAGACGATTTTTTTTTTGTGTTAGTTAGTATACGTGCAAATTGCTACCAACCTTTTGAAGTCTAATAGGCGAATGAGTCAATCAAATAATGAATTGGTCCAATACACGACGACCACTGTATTTTTGGGTGATCTACTCTTCCAAAAAAATCAACCTTTCCGTTTACCGTCAAGTCCGTTTACCGCTAGAACAAATGAATAATGTATTTCCAATTTCCGCTACTACAATTTTCAGTTATTATATTTTGGTAACCTCTTGCTATGAAAACATATAAAGTTATTGATAATTGTTGGCAATGAATTTTAAAATAAAAACAGCAATTAGTTAATCAATTATTTGTTTAATATACATTTTTAAAAAGCCATTCGCGTAATACTTATAAATTAAATAAATAATCTTTTATTGTATACATAGAATTTTGTTTTAACAGTTAATACATTAGATATCAAAATCACATAAAAATATAATAAATTTAAATTATATAGGTAAAACAAATGAGGTTTATAATTTGATAAATATATAATACCATTAAGAAGTTTATATAAATTGATTAATATAATTTTTATATATATATACATCAAATAAGTAATATGTTCAATATTTAATTATACCTTTAAAATTAAATTATTTTATGAAGTTAGGCACTAAATTACACGAATTAGTATTTTTACAAGTATAAAACATATTATTATTTTATTTTATCAATCTTATATGGGTATACAACTTTAAAAAAAATGATTATTATCTCTTTTTAATTACTTTTAATCATTTCCTCAATGCAATATTTCAATTTTATTATAAGGGGCTACCAAAATATAAGAACCGAAATTTGTATTAACGGAATATGGAAATATATATATTATTATACTGCCGGAAAACTGACGTCGCGGTAAACGGAAAGATCGATTTTGGCTGAAAACGGAGACTGACGTATTTTTATCAATTCAATGTTGGTTAATAAATTAAAACAAAAATTACTGTGATTTAAGATATATTTAAATTATTACTTTTAAATATGAAGTTTTATTGTCATTCTTCTGATATGAATATGCTAACTCATGTTATTAGATTCACTTATTTTTTATTTTTCAAATGCTTAGATGATTAATTTTTGACGTACCTCAATAGATACTTATTTATTATTTTTATCCTTTTGAGGTATATTAGACATATTACAAAATACATAATAATTTCAAATTAATAAAATAAAGTAGGGAAGTATTATCGAGTTATTAAATATTATTATTATACTATTGTTACTATTATTTATACAAGCATGCTATGATAGTAGGGTGTCACTGGTCACATTGTCTCTGCTCATTATCTACAACGGTTATCATTGAATTCAAATGTAACACTTTAATTACAATAAAATGCTTGGCAATCAGTACTATAATAAAACAGACCCACTTGTGCAAATTTTTCATTTAATTATCCAATTTTATTAAAATTTGAACTTGAAAGTTGAAATATCTATAAAAAAACTTGTGACTATGTATTTTCGATATTTAATAATTACATTTTATATTTTAATAAATAATTTATAATTTATAATAATTTTGAATTTTAAATTTAAATATAATAATTATGATTTGGAGTAGTAAATGAGGAAACATTGTCCTAAAAAATGCAAATGAACATGAAATGAAGGAAATAATTAATATTATTGATAACCCTAGTTTTATAGTGTGTCAGGAAGAACTTTCTAGAATATCTTGTTCTATATTATACAAGCGTGTGTAAAGTATTTCTAAACTGAAAAAAAACACAATAAAGGCCTGCATAATTATATAATAATAACGATTGTGTACCTATATGGATGAATGAAAATTATATATTATTGATATACTCTAGAGTATACTATAATGGTAACAAATAACAATAATGGTTTGATTTAGTTCAGTAATAAATGCAATACTATATAAAATGATTATTATCTTTACAGCATACATCTGCTGCTGGAATAAAAGCATCCATCACGGAATACATAAATAAAATGACAAAAAAAAATTAGGAGGTTGAACGATTTTACTAAAATCGTATGACAAATACAAGTGTTAGCCAGTCTTCTCTCAAGATGCGAAATAAAAATAAAAAAACCTTTGTTTAACATACTTTACTTATACTGCTACTTATATACAAAATGTAACTTACTAGTAAATAAAAACAATATATTTTATCATGTTTCGTAATATGTTATGACTTATGAGCATAATATTGAAAAAATTGTATTTACTATTTTTTTTTTATCAACCTAGTGTTGTGGTATTTTTGTATTTTATTTGATCAATATTAATTGCATGGTTGCTAATTTTTAATACCTAATTGCATACATATCAACAAGTGCATTTTTACTACTCAGCCTTGGGCACATATAAAACTTACACACTGGACAGTGCTATTTATTGTCCAATAACAACCTAATGTACTTAACTTTTTAATTCAAAAAGTCATGTTGTATAAACTCCATTTGTATTCAAAAAATTTTTTAATTCAGTACGAAGATAATAAAAGTAAACATAACGGTTTGCCTCCCGCCAGGTTATCTCTATCATGGCGGTTAACTACAGACAGAATTAAATATTTTTCTGAGCAAAGAAAACTGAATAAATTAACGTATATATTATGTAATATTAATGAAAATGAATGGACATGAATAATAACAATTATAAGTTATATACTTATATACAATTTAATAAATATACCAATTATACGCAAACATATTATACATTAATAATATAAGGTATATAACACACAACGGCCATAGGATTTCAGGAACAGTCCATCAGCGGATAATTTTACCGTCGGCCGCGGCCGGATCAAACGAATAATAATAATAATAACACTATTGTACACGGTAGTAATAGTACAGTAATATAATATATATATATATATTAATATAAAATATTTGTTAGGTCCCTAATACCTATATAATGAAAAATGTAATCTCATTTACAGAATAAAATAACTTTTTAAATTGTCTATCAACGCGAGGTGACGTTTAAACGTTTAACTAATTAGTTTGCAATCACTTTTTTGTGAGCTATAAACGCAGTAAAATAACTAATAAATTCTTATGAAAATTAATAGGATACACCTAGATTAAATATTTTCAACATTTTCAATTTTTTTTTTTTGGTCTAAATTTTTTATTTCATTTTATACTGCATATTTTAATTTTTTTTATGCATATAGGAGCATATTTTCCATTTCGATTATGCATATTTGCATTGCAAAATACTTTGCACCTTTTAAGTGCATGGCTCCAGGCTCTACTCATAATAATTAATGACAACGTCTATGTATGCAAGGAAAACCATTTAGTCATACTGAAATAATTATAGATTAGATAGTCGTTAAATATCTTTATAAACAATTTAAGTTAATTATAACTATTAAATAAATAATGAATAACCAGACAGTCTTAATTACCTACTCGGGTAAAAGTCAAAAGTAATAAGTTACCGTTAAAAAAGTAATACTTAACATAATTTTATCTCAATTTCCGTACATTGAAATATTGTTTTAAAATTGTGTTAAATATGAATCAAAGAATATAATTTTCAACCGTTAGACATAATACTCATAAATGTTAAAACAGCACAAGGAACTAACACAAAACATAAAACTGATTACCTATCTAATCAGACAAGGTTTATGTTATCGCATGGAAGCATATAAACTATAATTATATAAAAATATTATTAATATTAACTAAAATAGCGGTGAAGGGCATGCCCCTCTCCCCGGCACCCCACTGTCGACGCCATTGCCAATACCCACGATTAATGTAACACACCACGCATAGTAAAACGAATATGGTTAAGCATATAATATTATCGTGAGTATTTATGTAAAATATTGCAATTTAAAAGTGCTTAAAGCTCGCTTAGTCTTGAGTTTAAGTATAAGATACGTCTTATACACTAAAAGGTGTGTGGAACAGGTAAATGTACCCTTCCCTTTACGGCCAGTACAGTTTTCTTTAAAATGTATAATTATAACAACTGAACTTTGTTAAGTATAATCATATCCAAAAATGTGATTTATTTATAAAATGATTACCTACAACTGTAATATTTTTTTAGACGTATTCACGAACGAATGGTCACGCAGGTAAGATTTTCCCAACCACCGTTCTCCTATAACAGTATAAAATATATCTTCAATACATTATAATATAGTTGTAACGTGGCAGGATTAATTGACGGCAATAACAAAAAAAAAAAACCATGATATTATCATGATTTATTGATTTGGCAGTAAATAAAATTCTTCAGTACTAACGGAGGTAGGTATGTACTTGAATTCATGTCGTTATGTTGTAGTGTTATATATTTTCATCGTCTTCCAATAGCGTGTACAACGGCGTCATTGATCATCCGTTGACGGTCTGTGCAGGCGGGCCAGCGTAAAGGAGTTAAAGGAAAAGATATAATAATATATATAAGCACAGTAAAAGTGTATTTACAAAAGAGAAAATGTATAGTAAAGATTTTCGTATCGTAAAGCGGCTCTCTTCAATAAAACCGTATATGCACTTTTTTTGGATCGTATATACAGAATGTCAGAATGTACGAGTGACGAGGCTCTCTATGTGTACACACAGATATTTTATGATCTATGGCACTATATATTACAATCATGTTATATTATTATATTATTGTGATATCCGACAATATGGTGCAGACGTATTGTGAAGTAAATATTATTGAGATTTGTAAAACAGAGACTACGGGCCGGGGTCTGTCTTAAAAATTATAGGAACAATAATATATACCTGATAATACTGCGTATATATGAGTGCGGTCGCAGCCCTTCGGCGTCGACACAAAGAAAAATAAGAGAAGAAAAAATTGCGTTCTTCACTAAAACACGCGCGCGCACACACACATATTATACACCTAGGTACGTTTATGGTTTATACAATACAATTTTCTGTAGTACCGTAATGCAATAAAATGTAGGTAGGCGCGCGTTTGCCCCGGCCGCGCAGGAGCAAATTTCTCAGAACCACGGTCGGGTAACCTGCAGGATCGTAAACGAATGCCGCTCTTTCTAACTCTCCGAATCTTTTTTTGTGACGCATAATATACGCGTTCGGCGTTCGTCCTTATACCCGTATATATAGATGTGCGTGCCACTCGCCCCTTCGACGACAAATAAAACGTGGACCGTTCGCCGCAATCGGATACGCGTAAATACGCAATGATAATAGCAAGTGCGTACCTACAGGCTACGGCTGTACTATAATATATTATTATACTGTACGAAATCTGTTGTCGTCGAACGCCGCCGATTTCCTTTGAAAATGTCAGTCTTTTTATTTCACCGCCGCCGCTGCCGCCGCCGGCCGACAATGTAATAAGTAATAACCTTTTTTTTTTTTTTTGTCCCGAGACACACTCCAAACTAATTATTGCGAGTTGGTGTGTGTGTGTGTGTGTGTGTGTGTGTGTGTGTGTGTGTGTGTGTGTGTGTGTCGTTTTACCGACGGAGGTTCCTGCAGTATTATAGGCGTATACAACATACAATGTACAATATACAATATGATTGTATACGACGGCATTGATTTTTTCTACAGCACGTCGTGTATGTGTACCGATAATGATAATGCGTTAGAGTTAAGTCATTAAAATGTACGCGGGTACGATTATATACTATTATTTATTATAGACGCGGAGGTACTGCAGCGCGTATGCATCACAATAATAATAAGTAGGTACATAATATATTGTGAATATTTTATAGCAACGTCAATATCAATATTAACGTCAATGACTGACGCTTGGCGTGAGGTGAATTAATTCGACATGGAGTTGAAGCCAATAATATAATCTAACATTTTAAATTTTAAATATCAAAATTGTTTTCATTAAAATATTAATCGCCATTTATACAAAGTGTAATGCCCAGTTTGGAAGCTAAAATTATTTCATCCTAGTCCACCTAATCATACAATATTTTAGTTAATTCTACTTCGTGAGAATTTACTATTTTATATATTTTCTACGTTACTCTATGTACCTATTAGTTTTTGTTAAAATTATAAAGTCATTGGCTACTTTATATTGCCCGGTTTGTTAAAACGATCACCATGTCTACGTATTGTAGACGCCTTGTTTAATACCGTTTGCGGTCTTAGTAATAATAGCTGTACGACTTGTATTTTTTTTTTATTATTATCGATCTCGATTAATATTGGCGACAATGGCCATTAGTCACAATTTTACAAATAAATACAATTACATTTTTTTACATTTAAACTTAAATTTTGCTATACATACTCGTTTCCCTCAAGAATCCGAGAATCTGTGTGATGGTATCCGCGTCCGGCCCGAGTGCCACGTCCAGTGGATGTTGGATATGTCGAAGTCTCTCCGCTCATCCGCGTATTGGAAAAACTCGGTGACTAAATGATTGACCGAGAGTTCAGTTCCGCAAGAAATGCACCGAGGTTTTCCTGCCTTGTCCATGGGGTATCCACGAGTAAGACGGGAGTGGCCGATGCAGAGTCATAAAACTTTTGTACACCGCAGCAAGTACCTTTTCTTCAATAATAGCTGCTTTGCGTTTCGAGTGAGTCCTTTCGCCATCTTCGATCTTCCACTGTGAAAGTTCCACAATCAGATCATGCTCCATGTCAATCATTTGAGTCATCGGTCAGTAACTGTTCGACGGCGAAGACGTACTCGGTTCCAAGTCTCCAGCAGTGTCCAATCTTACCATTAATTTCTTCATCTGCGTTTTGTTCTTGGTGACACCGTAAATCCTCGTCAAATGGTTTACGCCGTCTCCGTGGAGGTTGTACCTCATCGTAATCTTCGATCGCTGGCCGTACGCGTGGATTCTAAATAAACCCATGCCTTTTCATTTGGTAAGGGTGAAAATCCATCACAGTCCATTTAAATGGCTTTAGTTGCTGTTTATTGCAATCCGTGAATAATGCCTCAAAAACAAAGGTAAGTATAGGGCGGAAGTTAAAAAATAAATGAATATTATACACTGTCGATAATACTTACATTTACAATAGGGTGTCCCGTCCTTATCCAACTGCTGACAAAATCACTTATAGGCTGAGATTTCGGTGGGTGGCCGAATAAAATATCAAATATTTCCCTCGCCATGTTTGCGAAACCGCCGTGATACGATCGCAGATAAGTTGAGAACCAATACAAGTCATCGGGTGATATGTCGCAAACTGGCCTGCCCATCGTATCTGCAATGAATTGTCTGATGATATACGAAACTAAATATTTAAAATGCATTAACTATAATTCAGTTTTATGTGTTTTTTTGTAAATTAGAAAGATTGTAACGTTTCTTTTGAATTTAGTGTTATTAAGTGTTTAGTGTATTTTAAGTGTTTTGAATTTAAGAAAAATTAAGAATTTGTAACAATTTAAACAATATTAAAATACCGCTATGGAAACCAATAAGAATACTGAATGTGGACTTATATCTGGAAAAATAAAACTATTATACACGGCTAAATTGAAATAATTAGAATACCCCCGTATTGAGAACATTTCCATTATTGATATGTCCGCTTTGAAAATTCACCAAAAATCCAATTATTGTACTATCGTTATGAAAAGCACATTGTTAGCTAGGTATAATCGGTGGCTAATCGGTGTACAAGTTTCAAAAATGAGGACTAAGAATTACGGTGTCCAGGACTTATATCTGGAAAAATGAAATTTTCGATTTGCAATTCCACGGTAAATCCCGTACTTACCTGCCGGACGGCCGATATTTGGATTTGTGGTGCTCAAAAATACTAAAGGATGATGGTGGAGGTAACGGGGAATGCACTCATACCGTTTTCATGAATCTAAGTCAAAACCCCGATTTTATAAGATTTTTTGAACTGGGGCATATCAGGTTTGCCGCCAGATTGCAATGCAACCCAGCGGTAAATATCAAACTTGCCTCCCGGGCGCCCGTTATTTGGACTTGTACGGTTCAAAAACAATATGGGAACATAGTAGAAGTGCATAGCAATGTACTCATACCACTTTCAAATCTCTGAATTCAAAACTTGATTTATTACGATTTTTTGAAAATCACTGACGATGATATAAGGAAAAACTGATATTTGGCGAACGGGGGGGGTATTGAGCACATTTCGTTTTCTTATATGTCCGCTTTGAAAATTTACCAAAAATCAAATTCTCGTACTATCGTTATGAAAAGCACATCGTTAGATAGGTATAATCGGTGGCTAATCGGTGTACAAGTTTCAAAAATAAGGACTAAGAATTACGGTTAGAAAATATTAGTAGATATAGTTAAATACTCAAACCTAATCGTTATTAGTATTTACTACTTACATATTAATATTATTTATGATACTCATATTATATGTAATATATAAGAGTATTATTATTTGTAGTTTAAACGATACAATTATTTTCTACAAACAATCATTTATGAGCTTAGTGAAATATGATGTAATACATCTACCAAACATTTACAATAAAACTGTTTGGACTTACTAATTTTTAAATACCTATGGTAACCTATAATACACTTGTTTATGAATTTATTAAGAATTACATGCTGAATCTTTAGTTATTATTATTCTTTAAATAAAACATTTTTTTTTCATAATTATAACTCAGGTCGATTTCTTGGGCTTTAAAAATATTCCTATAGATACACACAATGCTGATTATTAATATTACTATATTACTAAGTACAATTATTGAACGGCTCAATGTTATATAATATATATTAACTCAAATTAGTCGAATTTATTTTGAAATTTGAATTTTTGAGACTGAACAGCATACACATATTTTATATACGTTTTGTGTTTTGAGATTGATTATTAATAATATATTTAAGTGTAATTGTGTGAAGACCATTAACAATTAAAAATTAAAATAGTAGAAACAATAGATAACAGACATTTTTCATTAATGTTGAGTGTAGATACGTACTATCTTTAGGTATACATTGCGTAAAAATGTTTTTGGGTGAAAACTTGACGGTTTTGTAATATTTAAGCTAGAACAGTTTTAAATTGAAATATTTTAATATTAAACAAAATGTATAGTAGTAATATTATACAATAAAATAAAAAAATTTAATATTTATTTTAAATTTAGATTTTTATACAAAATAAAATCTATGTGCATGGAAATTGTTATGATCGGCTAGTCCCGAAAGAACTACACTTCGTTTACCCGACAGTGTACAATTGTACATTTTATAAGTTATTTTATATAAAAAAGAAAAACGTTCTGACGCCTATCTAAATGTATTATTTTAAGATAGGCCAAGGAGGGGTACGTCTTAGATACACCTTAAATGAAACAAATTAATTCATAAATATTTCAAACATTTTTCTTAAAATGCAATAAATGGATGCTTTTGTTTGAAATAGGTATTTACCTGAATAAAAATTTAAAAATTAATTTCTTTTATGCCGTTTTTCTTCTTGTATTCTAATTTTTTTAAATAAATTTCCCCCAATTTTTGTGAAATGGTTTTAAATACTGATATTATTGTGCAAATAAATCGTTTATTCCAATTTTCATTTAAGACATATGAGAAACATACAAATAATAAATATATAAATATAATCGTTGAAAAATTACAGATCGATATAAAATGTGATATTGTACTTTATCGTAGATCACAATAATATTATAAAACTAGCAAGTCAAGTTTTTGCAGCTAAAAATTCCCCAAATAATTCCTAACACATTTATCACATTTCAAACCTGCTATGTATTATGCAAACTTAGTATTTTGAATAGGTTTTATTAGTAATTATTAAGTCTGGATGTCTGGGTTTGCTAGTACTGATTGCAAAACTATTCATTTTTAAGGAGTTCAATATAGGCAATAAAAAGAGACCGCACGTCTGATTGTGTGCTTAGTAAATAATAATCATTATTGTGCTATAGAAGATAATAATTTATTGGTAGGTTACCGTACATAGTATATAATTATAATTTATATCACTTATCGGCTATCATGATCATACCGATTGATCATTGATCTATTCGGCGGATAAAACTTGTCATTCATCGTCAGCTCCCCCTCCCCTATTTCCAAAATATCGGAATATTTTATTATTAAATCCTTTTGGGAGACGTTGCCTGTGTTTTATTTTATTTGTACTTGAAACTAATAACTGTAAAAATCAGACAATACAATATGAGTGACAGTGTTAGTATATAATACAATAGAATATTGTGACACAGTGAGTATCCTCATGCAAAAATTAAAATTACACTATGAGACACAATCAAGTGATTGAAATCAGGAACAAGTTGAAATAATAGGTTTTATAAGCTTTTACAATTAAGGTGTGCTTTTAAGTGTGTACATGAATGCTTGTATAATTTGTATGTTTCAAACTTTCAAGCATAGGTAAATGTGAAATCGACTTTCTTACGAAATGCACGTATTCGTTTCAAATAATGATTAAACCTAGTCGCTAATTATTGAATTATTTGGATTATGATTAATCACTTCGTCGGTATATAATGAATCCAAATTCCAAATATAGCCTAAGTCCAATAATAATATATAAAAACATTGACGTGTAGCGTGTACCGATGGTCGGGCCTGCTCTGGTGTCAATTATTGAATTATGTATTGTCAGCGACCAGACACAAATATGTAATATTTGCAGCAACAATACAATGGGTTTTTGTTTTTATTTTGTAGGGACGACATCCAACTGTAAGATCTAAACAATAGAAAATGCTGAAAAATAAAAACTTTAAAAAACAATGTTTTTTCTGAACTACCGAACACGTACTGACAAATATTAACCAGAATAATAATGGCCATCAAGACCCAAACGTTTGTTTAAATTTTTTATTCTGATGTTTGAACACCCGAATACATGCAGTACCCAAAAGCCAAAAGCCAAATAACTCTTGTAGCTGTATAAAAATATTAAAAATATGTATGCGCAATTTTATTTAATAACATTAAAAGTTAAAGTGTTGAGTATATTTTCCAAAATTTTGAAAATAGACAAACTATTTTTTTGTAAAAATGTATAAAAATGTGTGTGTTTTTATAATAGACTAGCTGATCCCATGCACTTCGTTGCTCGTTAAAAATGCAATCTCTATATAAGAGACTTGACTGTGATAATTGCGAGCAGTATATAATCTGGTAATCAATCTACCTGCGGTAAATGTTGTTTTGCCATATAAATTATTTTGAATGAATATTTTTGTAAAATAACTTAAAAATACAAAATTATTGTGTGTGGTATACTTGCATATGATTTAAAGAGGAGCACTGTGAACGATGACGGAATATAAAAATAACAAAATAACCAAATATTCATTTTTTTCCTAGTCCTCACCGCCTATAAAGTAAATTTGTAAAAATGTATGTGGCTCGTTTAGCATCGGTTAGGTTTCCCTCAATGAGCCCACTTTGTGTTAAACTTGGCCTTTGATTTTGACTGTCGAATTAAATTATTGATAATTTGCTTAAATGTCTCTTAAATGACACCTTAACCCATTCGGCCACCACTGCTGTTGGAATTATGGGATCGTAATAAGTTTGTTAGCCCATGTAGTAAACCCACGTTAAAATTTTAATTAAAATAGTATTATTTTTCATTTTTATTTTTATGTCAGCAATATTATACATGGATGAATAATTTTTAATTTGTTTTTTTACTATGACAACAAAAAATTTAAACAATATTTTCATTTAATTTTTCTTATAATGATTAGATTATTTAAACATTCATGTTATAAGAAATTCAGGATTAAATAAATGATTGCTAATTAGTAAAATAAAATAAAATTGTACTCACGCAGTTTTTTTGGTAAAGCCAAGTCGCCAACAACGGAAAATGGAAAATGAAGTCGTAATAATCGAATAATCATATTTCATATAGATAAAACCTAAATTTTATCTCTACTATCGAATTGCGTTCTATGTAAAGAGAGGGTAATTACGGATATGAATAAAATCGGACGGAATAAAAATGATACGAAAATTGCCACTTTACAACATTTAAACTTTACTTTATGTAGTGAAACATACATATACATACATATATTAATACCTATAATATTCAATACACGACATACTTCTCCATGTTGATCAATATTTTTGGTGTTGGCCGGGGGCCCCATTTTAAAGATTAATAATGTCATATGGACAATTTTATAAGCTAAAGCTCTCTGTAGATTTTTCAATTCGAAAAAACGTACCGGAACTCAAAAAATTGAGCCAAATTGACCCAGCCGTTCTCAACTGATGAATTGTTATATTTTTTTGACTCCATTTATATATAATATAGATAATATTGTAGTATGTTGCACTTGCACAATGTCATTGTCCATACATTATTATTAGTTTTGACGAACGAAGATACATAGTACAGGTGTTAAAAATGTAATACGGCGCTCCAGGTATGCAATATTGATGCTTGTGCGCATTTATTTGTTATTGGTTATTACAAAGATAACCATAATAATATGATATTACTCTACTTTTATAGTTATTACTTGTTATACACTATGCAGACAGCGTTGGAGGGATTAATTAAAATTATTTTTTTTCATTGGAAATTCATGATTATGATTAAATATTGTTAACCAACTGCAAGCTTATTTATTTAAAATTCGTTTTGATTTGTTTATTATTAAATTAAAAAAACAAAAATGTCAAAGCCACGAAGAACTAAAAGAAAAACAAAAGAGGCAAGAACAAGAGAATGGCCATGGCAAAAAAAAGACAATTTTCTTATTATTTTCCTTAAAATACCACATCTAGTGAATTCTCGAGTTAATAACACTTTATGAATAAAATACATATACATCTGTGTTCGTATAATATACCTTAATATAGTAAGTTGTTGAAACATGTCAACATGTTTAGAATCGAAAAATAGTATGTTCTTGCACTATAATAATTATTAAATCTTTAGGATCTCATTATTTATAGCTTACAATAAAATTGTTCATAATTAAATCTCAATTGTTGGAGTTATTTTTCAGATTTTGGACTTTACACCTTTTTTTGGTATTGTTTAGATTCTGAAAATAGTGATGAAGTTTTATTTTACAATGATGTGTGCTTTATTTGTGACTTTAGTCACCTTTTTTTCAATTTTCATCGAATGATTTTCTTATTTTGTTTTAATTAAAAACGACTGACAGTAAATACTTGAAATAACTACAGAATGTTTATTTGATCATTTTTTATACAATTTTCAAAATATTCTGACTCGTTTTGAGCTTATTTTAGACATTTAAAATTTTTAATTTTTTTAAAATGTTTTATCAGATAGGCAATAATTCATCTACGGTGGATTGCAGACCCCTCGAGGTAAGTACATAATATGTGTATAATTTTAAAATCTAAGATTTCAAAGGTCTTCCGAGAAAAGTTTTGCACAAGCAGTTCGCATGTATAAGACTAAACGAGCGCCACGGCACGGCTACGGTAAGATAAAATTTGTAAATTAGTAATGCCACCTACAAAAAAATATTAATTCCAACTAATTTCTATTACTATTATTATTATTATTATTTGTAACCAATGGCAACCATTAATATAAACGTTCCTTCGTGAATCTCAAAATCCGTGTTCTTTATTTTAATTCATATAGGAGGATGTCGCAACCGCATGTGTTGTCTCCGTCTTATTCAAGTTTAAACTATCGAAATGTTTGTCTAGTAGTTCCAATTTTTTGTCGCAAGATTTATTAGAGTAAATTGACTTACCACGAAATTTAAATGTAAGAACATTATCTGTGTTGTTTTGTTGTGTTTTTTACGATATTTTAATTTTTAAGTGAATAATAAACATTTTTAAATACTAATATTTTACATACTCATTGTTAACTTAAAAATTAAAATATCTTAAAAAACGTTCGAGAGAAGACAAATTATATTCATACACCTAAGATTGTAACAGATAAATTTATTCTAATATTTCACTATTCAAGTTAACAATATAAAATCGAAACTGCTGGTCTAACTAATTATACATTTGTAAGACGGATACAACTTATGCCGGAATGAGTGTACGACGTCTCATTAATAACTAATTAATTATTAACTGTATGCTTAAAACCTGCTCCGAGATGTCCTCTCTAATTTAACAAAAACTGCATGACGACTGAATAAGTAGTTTCGAAATTCACCTGTAACAAAGATTTAAATTTTCACATTAATGTATATAAATATTATAATAGCTGTAAAGCTTGACTTTTCCCGGGTAAAAACTTAGACAATGCGATCCTGCCGCTATATCTTTGTATGCATTTTTCTAATTTTATTTTATTGGATAGGTGGCGCCACCGATTTATTCCTATTTTAATATAATATAATATCATGGACAGGTGGGGCTGGATCCAAAAAACTATGCTTAAAACCATCTCTGTGATATACGTTATCTAGTATCTACAGTGCCGAGTATTGATAAAGTTATTTTTTTTAAAACGGTCCTGTAGTATTTGAGTTCATAGAGGATCAATAAACTAACAAACATTAGTTTTTACTTTTTGTACTTACTGATAATAGGTCAAATTAATTTTCATGTTAGGTATACTTATGAATTTTAAGACATATTTTATTAGGAATGTCCGAATGTTCTATAAGAATATAATAAATTATTTTTAAAACCCATACATAGCAATTTATTTAAAGAGTGTTTTTCAATATTATTATATTATAACTAGTTATATTTAGTTTATATCTTATTTCGGATCTATATTTTATATGAAGTTTACAATTTATACATATCTCAAACACATCATTAACACAAAAAATATTAATTCGTTATTGTAAGTATAGAAAGATTAAATTATTTAAATAATGTTGTTTTGATCATACCAAAAAATTACAAAAACTGAGCTACGCGCTGTTATAGTATAAGCTACGAATTAGCTAAGTATGTCACTACATGATTGTATACTTAAGAGTTGTTTCCATTTAAAATGTGAAAAATTCGAGAAAAAGTAATGGAGTGAGACGAGGTGGGTATAAAGATAATCTGTTTGTTAAAACCACTCCGGTCTTAAGAAATATTAATGCATAGTGGAGCGATCAGTTCACTTAATTATGGTAAAATGGATTTTCTACAGTTATTAAATGGATGCAATTTCGCAATACTAACGTCCATAAATTGTCAAGTGATTGGGCGACCTGCTGGTTTGACACTGATGACTCAGAGCGTCTCACTGATTGCAATGTACCAGTTCGGTTGTATGCATACACTGAACACGCTAGTGTCAACTTCTAAGAGTCGGAAGATGCAGAGGTCTGACACCTCACTGTGACGTGCGGCCATGCGGGTAACTGGCCTTCTCGCGACCGACCACGATCGGTAAAGAGCAATACCGTTATTATCTCGGACCGAAACGCCCGAGTGTTTGTTTACCCATAAGATGTGTTGTTAAAATTCAATAAACAATCATAACCAAATCAAAACCAACCTAGAAATGTAAAAAATGTTAGTGTGAACTGTAAAACTGAAAGAAAATACATATTTAGGTACTGGTGATATCTGTTGGTGGATATTTCTATTAATAATTGATTAGTTTTTGAATTTTGAAGGCAGGAGAATTTTCGATCAAATTTCAAAAGTAAGCCAGAATGTTTATTTTATTATCTGTTACCAATGGCATCGTTTTAACACAAATATAGATAAACAAAAAAAATCTTAAGTGTTGCAATAGTACACACGGATGGAGTGCGACTTCTTTACACAGAGGGCATGAAAAAAAAGCTTCATTACGGTAAAATATGAAGTTCGTAATGGAAAAATAAAAAAATAAAATTTTAGTTTGAAATTAGTTTATTATTATTATACAAAGATAAGACAAATGTATTATTATTTATAACCATAGAAACCTTAGGGTACAAAAAGACGACCGGACTTTGCGTCTGTCGTCTGTTTTTTTTACATACAAAGTTGGATTGTGGTAAATAGACACTGACATTTTTCGCCGGTCAATCAGTTCACCCAGTTTGTCGGCTCAGGAGTAACACGGCTACTGGCCGGCAAAATCCGATCGTCTGATTGGACCTTTAGTGTCGAGTAAGTCACGCCCTTGACGCTTTTTGGACGCAACGGCTAAGCCCATGAATCCAACTTACGCTACCATGCCTAAAGAAGTTATTCACTTCAATAATATTAACAAATAATTTAAATCAAATAAGTATTAACAAAATAATGAAGAAAACATTTCATTAGGTTTTCAATTTTTTGTCATCATAATAACCGTTCCGCTTTAGTGCAAATCATACTTGGTCATTTATTTCCAATTATGCATTAATTTCAAATCACGTCATAACTCATCAGTCATTACAATAATTGAATTATACGTTGGTGTAGAGGTCAATACAGGTTCGTTGCACTGTCTATTTTTTAACTCTAAAATATTACAACTAACAATAATATATTATAATAGATAATATTTAATTATAATTAACAGGAATAATTTAATAATATTTTTTCTAAACTATTCTTATACATTTGAGAAGTTAAGTGTCCACTAAGCAGGAATTATCCACTCATGCAATGTCGGTTCTATTTTTGATTTCTATAATACTCGGAGTTACTGTGAAATTATTGTACACTAGTGATGGCTGCAAAGAAGACCCGAAAAACTGCAGTAAGAAGATAATGTATGCCATCAGCAACCCAAAACCCTATGAAAAAAAAAAACAGTCAAATGTAGTGTATAATATAGTGTAATGGTATAATATATTATATAGGTATCATATTTACTCTATGTACTTAATTTTTGCATATTTATAGATATATTGATATAGTAATAATATGTATACAGTTTTAAATTCTAGAATTTGAACTAATATAACCGAATAATAATCATGTTTGTATAAAGATATAAGTGATCATTTATCAAGAAAATTTTATTCGTTTATAATATTTAGTTACTTACTGCATAGAAGAAAGCTATATTAATATTCATCATTCCGTATATTTGGAATTTTGAACTTATTGCGTCTAATTGATTTTGAAATAGAATGATCTGTAAAGCATTTATGGTAAATATTATTGTGAGTATTGCGTATCAATGTAAATTCTGAATTAATCAGATTTAAAAGCAATGTCAAATATTTATTGGTACTACTGTATAAGTTATACTATTGTAAAATGATAATATTATACATTTATAACTGTAAATTATTGTTTTTATAAATGATAATAACTATAACGCTCACAAAATTAACAATATATTTTTGAAAATCTCCTATTATAAACAAAAAACCTCAATAAAAATTGTTTGTATAATTATTTGACTATTCAATTTTAAAAAAAGTGTCCGTTGATAAAAAATTAAAAAACCATATAATATTATAAAAAATATAATTGATTATAATCGAATAATTTTATGATTAATGTGGATGACTTAAATAATATATTATTAATGCTGTCTGTTGATAATGATAATAATATAATAATATTTTAACAAATAACATTTTTGTAATTATTTCATATAACTTTTTTGCAGGTAGTCAACGATAAAATATTATATTCAATATTTGTGTTAAAATGTATTTAGAAAGTAAAACTTTAAAATAGAGGTAATTAATTTATAATATATACAATTTTATATAACGTAAAAATCTGTAATTGCGTTAAACTTATTTAACTTTTATTAAACTTAAAAAAATTATTATTTAATTATTTTGCTTTAAAAACATAAAAGTGAATACCTCGGGCATTAATCTCCTGCTAGTGACTGGATTTAATGTTAATGTAAGCCAACTCAATGAAATCCGTATAGGTATAATCTGTATAATATTTAAAAAAAAATCATATTTATTAATCACCGATAATCATTTAAATATTTAAAAAAATTAATAATGTAAATGTAAACTAAAATTCTAACGTAATTAGGTTATACTGAGTGTCTGCAATATATCAACCCGTCAGAGATTTAGAATATTAAATACCTATGTAGGTATAAATGTATAATGCTATATTATTTTCAATATTAAACTAACACGGAATTCACAAAAACTATAACAATTTAACGACACCGCAGCTAATATTGACCTAATTATTGAAAATCTAGTAAGCACTACTATTTAATAAATAATTTTAATAATGGTTTTTAAATAATAATACTATAGCTTAATGTTTTGCCGTTTCCATTCCCTTTTTCACTAGCGTTTATACAGAGAAATTTCAAGTGTTGTAATATCCCAACGTAAGTCATTGATAAAATACATTTAATCAATGCTATGATTTAATTATTTATTTCTTAGAGTGAAATATAGATGTAGTCATCTAGTTATATTTATGTATCGTTAATCACTGTTAAAAATATTTTAAGCGAACTTTATGATTAGTAGAATATTTCAATATTATATATCGATAGGTACTTTCAAACATTTTAAAAAATGACGAAAAATTGTAAACAAAGCTGTAAAATGCATGCATTTATGTTCCAGATTTACCAATATTTATATTCAGTAATTATGTTAAAATGTGACCACTATTTGTAACGAAAAAAAGAAAAATACCTAGATACCTAAGTCAATTTACTATAAGAACCATAAGTAGGTATTTACTATTTATTTATACAACTGATTGATGTACTGAACATACACCCACTTTTTAAGGAAATTTCTGTGTTTTATTCCTTGAAAAATTGCATTTTCGAACTAAGAGGACTTTTTTTGCAATACTTGTTCGTTCATATTGCTACCACCATATTTAAACGTTAAATTAAATTCTCAAATTTCACTCATCTATATAGTCAATATAGTATGACCATGTTAAACAATAGAACATATTATTTTTATCAAGGTATGCCGTGTGCGCTATTATATGCAGGTTAGATAGGTTATATACATCATGGACCTCACCATTTTTGTGATATAATACTCGCACGAGTGCATGTACCACAACCGGACGATTCGCATGCCCCAATAGCCCGAGTACAGGACGGTGTTCGCGTAAGTGATCGTCGTACGTTTGTCCCACATGACGTAAGTCAAGTGGTACGTCACCTCAGACGTGTAGAACACTATGCGGCACACACTGTCGATCATGTTCACCAGCAGCGGCAGCTGGAACGCGCGGTTGACGCGTGAAAACGTCTCCGTCGCCCTCATGTGCGCGCACCTCAGGTGCCGGATGTCCGACGCGCCAAACGCCGGTATTCCCAAGTGGGCCGGATGTCCGGCCGCGGGACTCGCCCAACATCTCCACCGCGGGTGCTCGGCCTTGCGCACCAGGTCCTGTACGTCCTCGTGGATCCGCTTCAGCCGGACGTACAACGTCAGGCAAGTGACGTAGAAAAACTGTTCGACCACGATGCCATCGATGTTGGATAGGAACGAGAACAGGCAGATGAAGTACTGGTGATTGAACCTGCAGCAGTCGAGAAAAAAAGCTTCAGAACGAAATGCATTTCGAGTTTTAAAATCAAAATTTAGCATGGTCTTAGGTATTGTTCGTCTGCCTCACAACCGAAAACATATCTATGATTCCTTAATTCCCCTTACTGCAGAGGAAATATATCTAGAGACATACTACTTTTAATATTAAATACGAAGGACTTTACTCGAATATTGCCGTACTGTGCTGACAACCTGTACAAACTGTATTTGGACTAAACAAAACGACAGGTATTGCAATGCATATAAATCTTGTAGTCCTTATGTCAACATATAATAACCATACGTCGTGGAATCGATGCCTACCTGGACGTGGACAGCACGATGTAAATGCCAAACTCGTAGGCGACGAACGCGACTATGGTGAAAGCCTTGATCGGTGGCCAGAAGCGGCCGTCACCGCGGTGGACGCGTGGCCGGAGCAGACACTCGCCGACCAGCGCCACGACCGACGGCTGCGACATGTGCACCTGACACAGGGCGGCCGTCGCGGACGTGGTGAACGTCATGTACACGTACAGCTCGTAGACTTTTACCGGCGACGTGGTGGCCAGCTTCTTGTCCAGCGCCTGCCGGTTCCGGTTGTCTGCAGCAGCGCCGCCCGGGTGCATCCGGAATATCCCGGAAACGACGGTCGCGGCGGCCGACCAGAAGAGCAACAAGTGCACGGCCTTCAGGGCAGCGCCAAACCAGTGCAGGCGAAACCTGTGTGGCGCCGACCGTGACACAGTGTAGGGGAACACGCCCAGCGCGTACCCGAACGCCCACAGCGGCCCGTAAAGAGGTGCTGAGGTAGTCATCGCGTGACGATAATCCAGGACGATGATGACGCGGTCCTGCAATGCATCACCACGGTTATTGTTATCATAGAGCGTGGGTTTTGATGTTCCGAAAAAAGAAACAAGACAAATGACTAGTGTTTATAATCAACGCTCATAGTTATATCCATGTGCGAGACCAATGGCATCAGGCTAACAACAAAACACATCCAAACCGAGTGACAAAAGTTCTATCGCGACCTACTCAACCTTGATATTTGACTCATCCCTCGCACCAAATCCAGATCAAAACTATTATTTAATCTTTAAGTTTGTAAAATCAAATCGGTTACCTCATTAGCACGGCAAATACGATGTAACTAATGTGTGGAGGTTGAAAGAAGTTGAGAGTTACATTATTGTACCTGGATATTTGAAACTGTGGGTTACGTTTATTGTACATTATTTGTGTTTTGTGTATTTCAGAACAATGGTGGATTTCAGTGAGGGTAACATTCATTGACTGGAACCGTTTACAATATTATACAGTGCGAAACGTTGTGAATCGCATTACTTGACCATATTATTATGTTGATGTTATGGGTAACAATATTTTCAAATGAAATTAACTTGAATTCACCATTGAAAAAAGGTACAATTATTTGTAACAGAAAGTTTTTTTCATAACGTGTTTTATCACGATCAGTTACAACTTGATTTCGATAAAGTTAAATATTACATCACTTAGACTTCCAACCATAGCTTTGTACTTAAAATAGTAATAGTGAAAAATCAATATATGCATATAATTTGTGTTATAGATATTATATTATATTACTTGTGCTACCAAAACCAAACGAGTGACTTGTTCGGAGACCGTCGATGGCGTTCCAAAGTTAGGTGAACGAAATTGATTTCACCTATTTTTATGTTCTGATTGCGTCCTATTGTAAAATAAAAAAACATTAAATTATACATTATTTAAAATATTATGAAGGCCTGCAGTCTATACATTATATCACATTGATATGAGTATATTTAAATTAGTTTAATCGACAATTGTAGTAACTGTACATAATAGTTTATCATAATTATTATATTGTATATAGGAACAACCAGTCTGAAATAGAATTATACACTTAAAGAATATATCTGTGTATGTGTTGTTAAAAAAAAATAGTAAAAAAAAACCCATTATATTCAGTATTTAAATATAATGGTTATTATACTTGGTCATGGTGCTTATTTATTTTTATAAACGAATAGGTTTTAAGTGTCATAAAAGGGTAAAGAGGAAACAATTAACATTTTTTTACTTGCTCATATTTTATTCATCGATAAATTGTTGTATTTTTAAATCGATAACTGTGCGTTTTAAAGTTGTTTAGTTCTGACTTGTCAGAAATTAAATATTTTTAATTTACTTGATTTAGGGACCCAGTGGAAACACTGGTAGGTATAAGAGATCGAAAATATGAGACACAATATGATAACGCCTGGCTTGCCACACCCGTCGACTTGAATAACATCAGTTCTGCAGTGGTGAAATTTCCAACACGACGTGAAAATTAGAAAACGTTTATATAAAATCGTACAACCTCGTCACATCTCTGGTGAAAGAATAAATATAACGCGTGATCTACCGCAAAGGCTTTCACCGCTATGTATCATGGTGAAGGTGGGCGAATTCTTTTGTGCCCTTTTTACTATACACTACGTGATGATAATACAATGAAATATTTTATAGTTTACCACGCACAAACTCGCTCAAATAAGACGCGTTACATATACTATAAAATTATCGGCCTGTGAGATCGACACACGGCACGACGGTGATCGTCGAACTGGACAATATTATATCGGTTGTTTAGTTTTGAAGACGTTTTCGAACGTGATATCGTATAATAATGACTTGAATCCATCATGACATTTTAGAATGCGATCGTAATAATATATAATATTGTCATCGCCGATTTCGGGTTGTGGGTGTATTGTTATGCGTTGCGATGGGTTATTTCATTATTGTACATTAGTAATTGTATACTACGCTACCTTATGCATATCCGTAATGGTTTAGAAGCTATTTGGACTGATAATTATACGCTCAGTGATCAACGATGTCTGCCGTTGTCCAACATTTTATACACATTCGAACAGAAAAAAAAAAAACAATCATGTCACGCCATTGTAAAATGGGTATTATCATTTTAAATGTACCCTCCGAAACGCATTGTTTTTTAATTATCACGTGTCGACGTGTTTGAAGACGATACTGCCTAGTGACCACTAGTTACTTTTTTTTTATCATACCATAAGACGTAAGAGCATTAATAATGGTTTCATGGTTTTACATCAAATCACTATTACAATTCTATCTATATAATTATTTGTGCACAATAGTATAAATTTAATATACCTAGTCCTTTTAAAATGCACAGTGGACTTATTTTGGTCGCAACGATACGTTTTCGCATTGTCATTGTTTACGCCCAGACATTCCTTACTCGTTTACACTAACATATGAAAACGTTTCAAATTTAAACAAAAAGTTCAATAGATACCAAAAAAAAGGAAAAATTATTTTTTTGTACCTGAAGTAGGTATGCAGTACATGCAATACAAAATATATAATATCCGTCGTAGTACATAATTCGCTGTTATTGATGGTAGTACAATGCACACATTTCAATGCAACATTATAGGTAATATGGTGTTATGCATAAATTATAATATTAAATAGGTACAGAACATCAGAACGCGTCAACAATAATATTATGCATTAAATAAGTTTGAAAATGCTTTTAAACATAAACTGATGAATAAAAATTGCGAACATGACAATAATTGACACAACCCTATACTGCGTTTTTTTTACATTTTAATATTTAATTGTGTCAACTGTCAAATGATATATTATGTGATATAAGACGTCATACTGTAAACGTTTTTAAATCGTTGAATAAATAAAATACACATAGAAAAGAAAGTAAGTGTTATATGTCATAATATTGCGTCTAGTTGAAAGAAACTCTATTAACTATTGATACAATAGATATTACAATCATTCTATCGTCTGTCGTCGTCAATAACATTTTACAATTTGAGAATACTTAAAAATTATTTTTCAAGCATTCTCAAAATTATAAAATATACCTTGTAAAAATACGATCGATTTTTTTGCATTGAATAATTTAATATTTGCAATACCATCTAGTCACGTTAGGCTTAGGATACAATATATTATAACAGTTTAATCCTTGGAATTAGGACTTTTCGTGGTTTCTGTGGAAATTTCAATGTGCTCGCTAAAACACGGAAACACTACTCAATATAGATTATAAATAAGACACCGTCTGGTATATTATAATATTATGTGGATTATAATTTATTATGAACAATATTTAATGATAAGTTTATTGTTTCAAACTTTTTCACACGTCCCATAAAAAGAGTAAACTCTATATTAAATATAACACGTGTAATGCTGCGATATACAGCAACAGCATATTGCATGCCTTATTTTAAGACTGCTGTACGTACTTTTTGATAATTTCCCATCTCGTAATTTATTAATTCTATTAAGAAAACCTTTTAACTTACTATTATACCATTATACTCTTTGGGGGTCGATACAATGTAGTTACCTCATAATAGTTTATTACATGATAAATTATGTAAATAGTAGGTAATTGCATTAAATAATAATAAATTACATACTAAATGAATGTGCATTTGATTTTGATCAAAATAAATTTGTAAAATATAATAGACATTATAAGATTACAATTTTTTTTAAAAATTATTATTCTTAATTTTTTTCTCACTATTATAATATATCCATTAGTAAATGTTATTTTCAGTTGAATATTTTAATGATGTATACCAACGATGTACTTTATTATTTATTCGTAATTATGTTACAACAGAAAATATACGCTAATTATGTTATGAAACATTCATCAATTTGATCTTTGATGATTGTATTTTTTCATTTATTTTTCCTACTCGACGGAACTCAAAGTCAATAGCTAAGACTGTGTGATGAAACATTTTTCAGCTAAGATACTTTTTTATCAGGCTAGAGTATTTCTTTTTGAGTGAGTTATATAGTTAACTTATTATTTATGGCTTAGATAAAGTTCATAGTAAAAACTTAAAATGTGTAGGTAATAGGTATTTATATTATAGATGTGGGGACAATTTTTGCAAATATTTTATTTGAATCACATACCTTCGTGGCCGGTACTGGTATAAATTGTACTTACTTTTTTGAAAGACATCATATTGTTGTTTGAATGGCTATGTATGTATTATAATATATTACTTTTGAATTCAGAATGAAGCTACGAAAATGTTGGTAATATATTATTATATACTATGATACTACAATGATACGTTTTATTTTTTTCTGGTAGTAAAATATCAGAAAATGTTTTATGCAGCACATAAATTCATTGGAAATTGAACACAACTAGTACAATCTATAAAGGTCATGCTAAGAATTTCTCAGTAGTTCGTTTGAGCGTCTCGAGAATGTCAAAGTGAAGATAAAATATATATATCAGCGAAGGACGTTTTTTAAAAAATCTTTACTATTTTTTGATAAATCAAGCTCTACTCGAATTCGTTTTCAAATAGAACGATTTGTCATAGCTATGAAATATTAGTAGACAGCTTCCTTAATTGGCACACCTAACTATGGTATTAATTTTATTTCCATAGTTTTTGAGATATGCATGTATATCATACAATATTTAATTTAATGAATAAGAATATATTTTTGGATAAAATCAACAGCAGTTATTATAAATATTTAATTATAATATACGTAATAACTCACAAAGCACATATTCTTCTTAATATAATAATGCACTGTAAATAATAAACCATATATGTATTACATAAAACAATGTTTTCTACTGAATCAAAACCAAATAACTTTTACCATTTTTAATTCATAAATATGCTTCAAATCATTATAAAATAACATAACACTCGTATATTTTTCATTCCCTTCTTATTTATTTTGATATTTGCTAGGAAAGTTGGTAGTAGTTGTTTAATAGGTATAGTTTCAGAAGGAAGGTACCAGTTATAGTTAAATAGCTTAACATATATTGCATTTTTAATGATATTAATGAGTATTTATAACTAAATATATAATAATATATCTGGTATCTATAATACACATTAACATGTAAAAACTATTTTAGTAACAAATATAACAAATATTTACCAATTTATAGATACTTATAGAGATTAAGTTATTATAATTATTTATTTATTTTAACTTGGTAAACTTATACATGATAAATAATTAAACTTTTAATATACGATTAATTATAAGTTTGCAAATTGATATACTTGTATTAAGAACGACCTACTCTTTGTAAGTTTGTAATGTGAGTAATGAGTCTCCGAGTCTAACTACAATAGTTAATAAATAGAATTGCACATTTATTTTCTACCGGTACCTACTTAACTGTTAACAATAATAGTAATAATGATAAATTAATTAAACTATCCTTTATATTTTTTTTTTTTTATCATTATTTAAAATTTAGCATTATTAAGTAGTTAAATAAATAACTGTGTCCTTCTATGTATACATGTAATGTTTGTCCATTAAAGCTGTTTTTGGTTTAGTTAATCTAGAGTTGCCATTTTTCCCTCTCTTGTCGTGTACCTATTAAAATATATTTGAACATTCTTCGTGAGTACAGTTTGATAAATAATAATAATGCATCATAGTAAATTACACATTGTTTCGTTGTGCGTGAAATAAATGTGCTGTATGAAACGCATGATTAAATTCGATTTAATCTTAATGCAAGTGAATCTTTATGTAATTCCGTAAAAGTTTGGTTTTTAGACGTATAATTACCGCAGCTCAATAATAATAATTATTTTTCAGTGTTTGTTTCATTGCTTGTGGAAATGGATGCCATTGAAATCTGATTAAATGCAAAAAATTGAAGCAAAAGCGCTAAATACGCCAAAGTAGTACAAAATCCCTGCAGAATAAATGTGATGGTAACAATATGTATAATGTATTTTTAAGTTATCGATAAACATCAACCATCGAAAACGTATATGTACTTACAGCATAAAATAACGTCATATTGATGTTTAAAACGCCAAATAATTCAAACTTGGACTTGATGGTATCAAGTTGATGTTGAAATAGAATTATCTGAAATTATATTTTTAATTATAAACATTACTTGTCGACATCATAAAAATAAAGATACAATCAAAGTCAATGACAACAATTTATGCGAGTTTGTTAAATCTATAATTTAATTGAATTTGTTCCGTCCTCACTTCTATAATTTGTTCACTTATTGTAAATTGTATACAGTAATACACGCATACCTTTACTCAAAGTAAGTTGGTTCTCCTAAACGCCGTTGGCTGATCTGCAAACATAATTATTAAAGTTTTTCAAGAACCTCTAATTATTATCACCGTATCAGTGCCGTCTGACAATATTGAATAGAAAACTTTTTGTTCTCCCCTCGAGTTCAATTAATACACATACCCACAACTACCTATATATTGTGTTTAAGCTGCTCACCAACTCTTCTCAGTTTTATATTAAACCTATTTTTTTTCTAATTAATTTTAACTTATTATGGGGTACACAATATTCAAACAAACTATTTTGCGTCCATCTAATTTAAAAATATGATTTTAGTAGGTACTTAGTTTCGTATTCAATTTGCTCACGGACCTTTTTACAAAACTGACTTATAAACAAACTCTAATATAATATAGATACTATCATAATTTTGTAAGACATACGTTTTTATTTTACCCGACGTTTTAATGTTTTTTCTTTACCTCGGGCATCAGTCTTCGGCTTGTAACGGGATTCAGAATCAACGAAAGAAAGCTGAGTGACAAACGTATTGGTAAAATCTAAACAAAGCAAGAATAAAAAAAACATATTAATTGTATGCAAAATCAAATACCATAATATTATGTTAATTACATATTATACCGAAATAATATAACAGTAATCATATGCTTACCTATTGTTAAAAATCACAACTTATGATACACCTACCTACCTACCTAACCTATCGTAGCTCGTTTAATATAAAAGATAAGTAGTGAACAAACATAATAAGACAGGATTATAATATATTATAATAATATATATTATTATATTATATTAATGTTTTATTGTTTACTATATTGTAATAAGTCTATCAAATTATGTTACTGTTGAAGTATTTACCGTTCAATAATGTGAGACAGCCGTCAAATAAATAATTCAAATTTATAATGAAAAATATCAAACAAGCTTCTACCAATTTCATGAAATAATTTTTAATATAAAAATATAACAACAATTTAAATTTAAAAACCACAAAACTTTATTTTTAAGTATGATGCTACAAATACTGAAATATGTGTAGAAATGGGATGGTAAATTTCAGAATATACTGTGTGACCCATTTAGGACGCTCATTAGTTCATAAAACGCTGAAGTTTTCGGAAATATTTCATTTACCTGCATAATTTTAATTAGTTGGGAAACAACATTTTTGTAAAAAAAAAAAATCATATTTCTTACTATTTTTATCACTATCATATATCTATAATTTTTAAGTTTCTTACTCGTATAATGAACATCACACGTTTTGATTTAATATTCCAAAGCAGAATGATACTCGGAGTATTTTGGTTCGTAAAAACAAAATTTCGGACAAATAGTTTATTACATGGGCTCAATAAATTTGTGTGTTCTCCAAAAAAAAAAAAATGTTAGTGAAATGCAGAAGACGTTTTTTACCGCGGTACGCAACTAGCAACCAGTAACCACTCCATCCCAAACACACCTTTTTGGTTACGTAATGTTCGCACAGGTAGAGGTACCAGAGCCGAATGATCCGAATGACGCAGTAACCCGACCACATGGCGGTGTTAGCGTAGTTTACGTGCTTCTTCTTCTCCCAAATGACGATGGTCACGTCGAACGCGATGCCATACATGTAGACGATGATGCGGAACACGCAGTCGAACATGCACAGCGACAGCGGCAACTGGAACAGGCGGTTGATGCGAGCGAACAGTTCCATGCAGGCGCGGTGCACGGCCCGCAGGTCGCGTATATCGGACGCGCTGAACGCGGGTATCCCCATCCGACCGGCCACCGGTCGGCCGCGGCCACCGTCCGCGGCCACGGACGCCCAGCATCTCCACCGCGGGTGTTCGGCCTTGTGCACCAGCGTCTTGATGTCGTCGTGCAGCGCACGGAGCCGAAGGTACAGCGACACACACATCAGGTAGAAGAACTGCTCGACGACGACGCACGTGATGTTCGACAGTGGCGGGAACAGGCAGATCAGTTTAGCCAAAGGGAACGTGAACCTGCAGCCCCATCGCAAACAGATAATACGATAATATCACAGTAACGACATTATAGTAGTTCGTACATATCGACCTATATGATAACAAGGGCAGAGGACTTGCGGCCATAAAAGTCACCAAATGATATGCATTTAAATACCCAAAATATGTGTTTATAAAAATGTATATATCTAAAGTACGAGTTTTAAGAATAAAACCAAGAATATTTTGAATTCGTTTTTTGCGTTTTATTTAACTAAATTTATTATTTTGAATTAGTTTAATTCGTTATAAATGTTACAACTTTAAGTATTAATTTTGTATAATTAACAGGCTTTTAGGAAAAACGTGAGCTGGGGCCAGGCAAAACCATACTATACGACAATAAATTACTAGTATTATTTAAAATAAAAATATTAGTGGAGAATAAATTGATAAAATTGTTAATGAAGTTAAGATTATAGGTTCCAAAGAGTATAAAATCGAAGAAATACGTCTTTATGTGCAAAATAAAATTTAAAAACTAGCTTTCATAACCAAAATATGGTTCTACATTGGCAATCCGCGTCATCCTTACTGCAAGGGGCTCGATGGCAGCATATCTGCGCTGTATGTTACATCGTTACCTGCATATTGGAACCTAAAACGGCAATGATTAAGTGAAAAAAAATAGATATGGAATTAGAAATTAATGCAACAGAAGAGACATGAAAATTCTGTTTTACTCAAGAGGAACAATTTTTAAGAAGATCTAAATTTTCTTTTTACTTTTCAATTTTCAGCTATAGGGAAGACAACATTGCAAAGAAATAAGAACGGAAGAATAATCACACAGCGACCAATTTTGAATACACAACCAAAAAATACCCAACATACGTTTACGTTGTACATGTTCTAAAAGATAAATTTAATTAACTTCAAGTGGATCACATAATACAGATGGATATCCGGATACCTGCTCCAAGACAGATTCATATTCGGATACTTCAAGAAAATCGTTCACTGTACAAATATTAAAGTCAATTAGGCAATCGATTAAGTGATCGGCACATTAGATTTAATCTGAGCACAAACACGTTTAATGGAAAGGCGTCAGCGCCTTAAAACAAGATGATATGGGTACCTAGGTACATAATATGAATATAATATTCACATACTGTTTTATATTGACATAGTGACGTAATGGATCCAACCCTCGCGCAGTAGTCAGAATATGCAAATGGATATCAGCACATCCCACTAATTTTTTAGATCAGTTTTTTAAGTGATGCATTCCTCGGTGAAAAAATTTAATATTAAACTATATAATAGTGTGCGTTAATGAAGCGTTCGTAAAAACTGCTATGTTTTTAAATTAAAAGAGCTATTTTTTGTACAAAAAATATATGGCCGTAACCCATAAGTAGTTTTTTTTTAACGAAGGAGCTCTTCTATGTTTATATAAAAGTGCTATGAATATATTTACGCAATTTTAATATTCATCTACATCCCACTTGTTTCAAACCATGTCGACCACTAATTACATGAATATACATTAAGTGAATAGTATTACAATATACATAGGTACACTGTACTTGATATAATAATGTGTATGATTGTATGAACTTATTAGTTTTTATTCAATTACTTTACTACTTATAAATAAGAACTTGCGACATTATCCTTCCTTGTTATTATTCCAATAATTTGTTATTTTTAAAGTTTTTTATTCTATAGTTATATACTTATACATTTTGAACATTTCAAATATTTCAAATTTAAATATTTCTCTTTTAACGCTGATACCTGAACAGCACGAATTATTAATATTATTATATTATAATCCTATATATTAAAAAATAAATCGATTGTTAATACATGTAATTTAAGTACCTATTTAACACAAGTTTAACAATAATAATTAATAATTATTCATGAAATAGATTCAAAATGTAAAAATGTAAAAGTGTAAAAATTATTAATTAAGACGTCTAGAAATAAAAATCCTGTGTTCACGGAGCTATTTAAATTTAAATATCAGTAAAAATATTACCTCATTTTAATTGTTTCATACTTATTTGTTATCGTTACTCTATATACAATTGAATGATATAATATAGCCTATAGTCTATAATAGGTTAGAAAAACGTTTTCGGGTCATGTAGCACTTTGTAATCATAGGTTAAAAAAAAATGAATGTGCCAGTAATATAAATGTTCATATAGGTACCTAAAAGCAATTTTTCACAGAGTCATGGGAATAAAAATTATCACTGGACTTGTTTTCAATTTGAATATAATATCAGTTGTATATTTTGTTTCTCTTGTAGTCTTAACTGTTCTAATGAAACACAAACTGAAATATCTTTATTCATCTATGTATAATTCCTATGCTTTGATTTGAAATGATTCTTTGTTTAAAATAAACTTTCACAAATTGTGTATGTTGACACGAATATTGAATTTATGTGAAATGAGCCAATTGTCTTCAAATAAAAAAGTAGTATGTCTGCAATCAGAGAGTTCCACAGTTATTATAATTGATAACTTTATTTTTTAGAAATAATTTTGTTAACTTTTTTCTTTCCACTAAACGCGAGATTAAACAATGGAATAAAAAAAAATTTAGAGGGTAGTAAAAATGTTGCCATCTGTGGTTCCTAGGTAGCCATATACATATGATAATAAGATTCTTGTGCAATCGAGTGTTATTTTTTAGAGGTCTAGAAACAAATATCAGAAATATCACATAATACCATCTCTCAAATATTAATTGTCCACAAGAAACAATTATGTATTAGCCACTATAAACGTACAGCGCGTCGTTGTTCGAGGTACAGAGCTGTGTAGAATCCTTAAAAGAAATCAGGATTTATTTTTGACAGTATATATCTACAGTACTCACAATTCACATAATATTATAATTGTCTATATAATATATTATTTAATGTTAAACTCGGCCACAGTACATTGTAATAATATAAATACATATAGGTTTCTTGGTTTGTCCCGGTGACGACGCTTTCAACATTATCATAATATAGTATAGTAGAATATACCATCTACGATAATATTGCATGCACAAGTGCTCAATACTACAATAAATTGTACCCTATTAGAAGTGAGAAATTTGTGTTACTACCAACAACATAACATAATAATGGGTACTTGTTGTACCGACGTTCAGTGTAGTTTAATAATTTTTACAGTTTAATCGGAAATTATACATAACATTATGTCATGAGCACGTGTCTAATCTTTCAGGTGCGTTACCTGACGCCATTGATCTACGTATAGTGTATACCTAAATTAATAATAATAATAATTTAAAATTTGGCCTGGTATGGGGCGCGGTGTTTGGCCTCAGTCACATACGTGTTCTGAGACTAAGCATCAGCCGGTGTCACTAGTTCCCGGAAGGATGACCTGCACAAGGGTTTTAGTGAAAAATCCTCGCCACATATACGAGTACACGTGTTCTAACCAATATTACCCGTTTGGATATTTTGAGAAATTTAATTTACCGGGAAAGAAATTTTAATTGCCAAGAGAACATTGAGTCTTTGATGACCAAAATGTTTATTACTCGCCTATTTTAAATGATAGTATTTACCGATATAATATGATAGCTGACATGTTTTTTTCTGAAAATACACAGGTTTTCTGAATGGCGTTTAGTGTTTACTGTTTAGGTTAAATAGGAATTTCGTGTTTTCATGATATTTCTTATACTTCTTGTATGGACTTTGTTGCATCAGCTTAAAATTTATAAAAATTAGAAAATTATCCATGAATAACCGTAAATCCGCATTTTATCATTACCAATTATCATTCATATAAGTTTGAACTAATCTTTGAGCAGAATTTTTTTTTTGGTTATTGTAATAAATATACTAACACTCTCATTATAGAATAGTTTGTAGATACGTACCAAACCTAAACTACTTAACGCGTAGTGATGGTTTATTAGCTTAACCAATGACATCCATAAAATATACATTTGGTAATTGTTTTTTTAACTGCAATTAAATGTTTTTAAATTTTTTATGCTTATAAAAATATTTGGATATATTTGGTAGTGTTGATATTATTTATTAAGTAACTTAAAACATATCAGTAATTAATGTTTAATTACATTTTTAAATCTTAAGTATAAAAAAAGAAATTTCGTTAACTATATGCGCAAATAGTATACTTTTTCAACATTTTCTTGATTTTGACGAATATTACGAAATTATGAACTCAAGGTTACATAATTATATAATATAAGAGATGTGGGTTCAATGCACTAAAATATAAAAATACAAGCACTATAAATATACTTATTTTAAATTCAGAAATAAATTCCCCAATGTTCAAATAAACATAAGATTCACCAAAGCCCCCGATTGGTAATATTGGCTATTATTATAATAGTAGCCGGTGTTATCAAGAATTTAAGAAGGTGTCATCGAACTATGTGTTTTCTCTTATCAATCACACACGACATAGAAAATTTGCTTTCATAAAATCCAAACTCCTTGTGTTGTTATCTGTCAGGTTTAATATTAGAGTGAATTGAGTAATATTGACCTATGTCCTATTACCTATCAAACTAATAATCAAGTTGCAACATTTTACATACTTACTATAAATCGTATGAAGATTTAAATAAATGTAAAAAAAGCCAAAGTAAGTGTAGCACAGATAACGTTCTCAAATTTAAGTTTGAAATCAGATAAATCCACGCAATAAACTAAAGCTATAACTGCTAACAACAAATATTTCGTTCTACTGAACGCAAATTTGCTATGCTGTGAGTGGGTTTGGAGAGACAAATCATATATTATGATGACATCCTCTTAATGCAGGGTCTTCCAGAAAAACGGGAAAATATGAAATAAATAAGCAAATTTATTTCTGCATTATTTTTATCGAGAACAGAAACTAAATTATATATATCATTATAAGAGTCAAAATAGGTTGAGAATCTCTTGTTTTTAAATCGATATCTGTTAGCCGATGGTGTCCATTGGTAGGTACATATCAACTTAACCTAACATAACCGTTTTTGTAAAACCCTTTTCGGCTAGTTGTGATCCTACCCCGGTGATAAATGATGACAAAATGGCAGATACTTGTGCTTACAGAGATACCATCTTGACCAACCCATAACCGGCTACAGTATATAGTTCTGCCCACACTGTCAAAACCGTCCGGGTTCTCCTGGAAGACCCTGTGTTCGTGGGACGTGGGTGGGTCGATCGACCACCGCTGGACACTGACTTGTACGTGACTAAGACGAAGTACATGGCGAACTCGTAGGCGACGAACAGCACGACGGCGTACGCGGAGAAGTGCTGCCAGACGCCGGTGACGTGGCCCAGCTGACACAGGTCGAAGAAGCACTCGTTGGTGGCGCGGATGACGGACGGCCACAGCATGTGCGCTTGGCACACGGCCGTGGCCGCGATCCCGGCGAACATCATGTACACGAACAGCTCCTCGATGTCCAGCACCCGGGTGGCCAGCAACTTCTTGGCCAGCTTCTGGTAGTTCTTCAGGTTCCGGATGGACACGACGCTGACGGCCAGCGACACCAGCCAGTAGAGCGCCGTGTGGAACGCCTTGAGCGCCACTCCCGGCCAGTGGACCCGGAAGCGTCGGGACGGCGGGCCCGGTGTCCGCGCCGCCGGAAACACGCCGAACAGGTAAGCGCAGACGTGCAGTGGCCGATGGAGTTTCATGGTGCAGGCGCAAAGTCGTCCTGTCGTCGCGAGTTGGTGAACAGCAGTAAGTGTCGATACGTCCAAGCGTGCGGTGTGTATGCTGTGTGTGTGTGTGTGTGTGTGTGTGTGTGTGTGTGTGTGTGTGGTCGGAACGCGCCATACGCGTGCGCGAAAGACACAAAAAAACCGTCACAATAAACGCCGTATAATAGTATAGTAAGATTCCCCCCCCCCCCACTATAGACACCACTGCTAAAAGATATGTTACAAAAGGTGTTG
Source organism: Myzus persicae (assembly GCF_001856785.1). NCBI lineage: Eukaryota > Metazoa > Arthropoda > Insecta > Hemiptera > Aphididae > Myzus > Myzus persicae. The sequence continues at coordinate 1,540,619 of NW_019100468.1, forward strand.
TAATAATTATTTACGTTTTAACGAATATTTATAAGCTGCTAAAAATAATAAAAATCAAATTCACTACCTACCCACAGGTAAATTATTGAAAGATTGACAAGACAGTTTATAACTTGAATTTTATGGGAGAAATGAATTTTTTTAAATATTCACTCATATTTAAATGATGTGTAATATAACTATGTGTAATTTGAGGGCATCGTAAAAAATTATCTTTGTATCCACTCGGTATAACTGCAGCACGGCGATCTATTTAACTGCGGATCACGGTCGTACATTTTTTAGTCAATTGTTCTGTTTTTCAATAATAGTAAAAAATGTCTTCGCTTACTATGATTAAAATTTAAAATTATACAGTTATAGTTTTACAAATAAACAACCTACAAATTAATTATTTTTTAGATTTTAATTTTGTTTTCAATAATTTCAACTTTCAAGTATTTACAACATATATGTTTCAATCTCAGTATCTATCTTCTAATCGGAAGCACAGTATTTTTTTAAAATTGTATTGTATAGGGCAGTTAGGTACAGAATATTTTTCGTTGTCTTGCTTTATATCTTTTATTTTATTAAACGTAATTCTACGTTTAGATGACCGAAATAAAATCCAAAGGATATCCCGTAAGAGCGGTGATCCACGTGGAAACATACTAATTAAGACTTTAAATTAATGTTAATAAAATTTTAAAAAAGTTCATAGTAGATTAGTTCTATATTTGATGTATTATTTTATACATCAACAATTTAAAAAAAGGGTTTTCGTTTCTGATAGTAAAATAAAAAACATGCATGAATTGTAATCAGAGACGTACGCGGAAGATAATAAATTCCTTCATTTGTGTCTTTGGTACTTCCACCTCAACGCATTTAAATGTATTTGCTTATAACATCCCCCCCTCAATTGAAAATCTCTAGGCACGCCACTGATTTCAATTTAAAAAATTTTAAGTACCTAGAAACCACTATGACCAGAAAAGTAAATAATACATATATGGGCAATATACTAATACATACAATTATGGGCTATAATAATATGCGGTAAATTAGTATAGTACCAAATAGTATTTCGGAGTTCAAAGTGGGTAAGTTAAATCATTTACAAAAAATAAAAAACATAATAATTTTATAATAATTAAAGTAGTGTAGCCTAGTTTTAAACCAATCACCTAGTAGTACCAAGTAATTTGAAAAGTACAAGTACAATGTCATATTAACATAATATATCAAAATAATACTTAATACCCATAATATATAAACTAGTCTTCACCGCGTGGACTACAATGGTCGAGCTTTTAACGTGACCTAAAAACGTCGTTTTTTATGTTAGTCATCGTTGTGTTGATGTTGTATTGCAGCGTTTTCCGTATTATTATTATTATTATTATTATATTGTTGCTGTTGTTTATGATTCGAATCCCCGTACCGAGTAGATGTTTTTTTTAGCGGCAAACAATAAAAAAAACCGCTTCTCAACCAAAACGCCTATAGTTTTATAGCGACGCCGTAAGCAATGTTTTTATGGTGTTTTCCTTTGAACTGCCAATTTAAAAAGATAAATTTTTTTCGGTCCTTATCCATAGTACACGATGCAAACGATTTGCAAGTTTGCAACAATACATATTATCATACACAAACTCGCATTATATTGTATACATAATACACAATGCCTTAACGGATAGTATGTGAGCACAGTTGTCGAGCGTTTTAAACTCTTGCAAATTATTTGAGTAGACATATTTAAGAATTTTTATAGTAATTAGAATAGTTTAAATTAAGTATTTTACTGTCTTGGACTTATTTGGACTCCAAAACTAAAGAATTTTCATAAATTAAAAGAATTATATATTCCTAAAATTGTTAAATATTTATTTATTTCATAATATTTTGTTAACAAAGGTTTACTGTTTGATAAATAAAAATAATTTTAATATTTATAACTGCAAAATTTTTAAATGTCGTATATTTCTGACCCATTTGTATAGGTACTTATATAAATAGTGACACCATCATCGGATTACATTGCCGTATGAATGTTAATCAAACGATACAGACTTTGTTTGTTAATGGATTTGATGATAAATATAATGAAATACCTATATCGAATGGATAGGCATAGAAAATAGATATAGTCTTAAATGCATGCCGTTTTAAATGGTAACGTAATGTTATATTATCATAGTTAATAAGATTTACTACACGTCTTCGTGCTTCATTGTGATGCTGTTAATGGAACTATGAAGTTAATACAGAATAAGACCTAGACATTTTTTTAAACAATACGAAAGAGGCAGATAGATCACGAAAATGAAAACGTAGATAAGAATAACGGGGGATTCAATTAAAATAACTTTTATTGATGTTGATTTCATTAGCATTCATCTTCCATTAGAGTTTATACTACATGCTTTAAATTAAAGATTTGGTTAAGTTAATATTTCGTAATTTAAAATATACCAATTTTATTCAATAATATTAGAATTATCGAGGAAATTATTGAATACCGATAGGTGCTTGCATGAAGATTGCTTCATACAACACAATTTGTTTTGAAAAAAAGTTGGCTTCGGTTTGACATTTCATTATAAACGAAATTTCAATATTAGAATTACTTCATAATAACATCTTATAACTCACCGCTCTACGCTGTTTGATTGAAACCAAAAGTTAATTCAACACATTGAAAAAGCACATAAACGGTTTCATATACATTTCAACAATAAACTGTTAGTATACGAAATTCGTTTTTTTTTTACTAGACATTTACTGTAGTAAAAAGTTTAATATTTTATATTCGTTTTCAATTATTCACCTTAACAAAATATTCGACTTTAATTCGAATTCAAATAATAACAACATCAATCGTGCTCCCGCCATAATATTATTGGAAATCTGACGATTGACGAGATTTATAACTTATAAATAAAATTCTCCGGTCACAGTGTTTATTATTGAATTCCTCCGAAACGGCCGATTTTCATGAAAGTTTTAGAGTATATTTTGTAGGTCTGAGAATAGAGCATAATACATTTTTTAAGCCCATTGGTGTTATGGGTGGCTCACACAAATTATTTTTTAATATTTAACGTGTAAATTTCATGATAATAATAATAATAATAATAATAATAATACTCAATCAGCTGCGTACAACTACATTATGGTTACCGAATATTAGTATCGATAACTTTTAAATAAAGAGAAAGAGAAGAAGAAAAAAAGTGAATAATGCCAACAAGACGAAATTGGCAGTATTTGAGCAGTCGAACAAATGCAGCTAGAAACATGATAAATAGAAGAGCACAAAAAACAGACGAACAAATCCACTGCCATATTACGAATGTGTGTGTGAGTATTGCTCAATTTCTTGAATCTCAATCACAAGAGGTACGAGTTAAACGCAAAGTACAACGATGGTTGGGTCAAAGACAAGTCTGTCGTAAAGTATTTTTCCTCCTCCTACTCCCAACTTTTGTCGCTCAAACAGATATTTTGAGATTCAAAAAGGAAATTTTTGTTTATAAGTGGTGGCTATTGGTCATTGGAGAAATTGGTATTTTTTTTGTTGCTTATTGGTGAGGTTAATCTGGTAAATCAGGTATAAGCGTGCATAAAATTTAATTTTCGCAAATAGCCTACCAAGGTGTCTGAATCGCACTTATATCCGCACGTCGGCGAGTCCGCAACCAAAATAAAAACGAATAAATAAAAATAAAACATATTATTTGTACAGAGTACGCATAAAGTGGGGTCTATGTTGCCTACCTGTTAATATACTGCTCTATCACCGCCGAGTCTCATATACAGTTGGCGTTTTAACGGGCATCTAAGTGACCGGGATCAGCTAGTTAAGCATAAATATATAATATAATAATATGGATATATTATATTATTATGCTGTTGGGTACCTACATACTATTGCGCCGTTATGACATTCAAAAATATAGAGTAAGTAGAACAATAACTTTCCGTGTTTACATTGGTTTCATAGTATTCGTGTTCGTAACTAAACAATAATACATTCATAAAAATATATATTATCATTGCGATATTATTGAATGAAGTAGAAATTAAAAGTTAATTTAATTTAATATTTTAAATTAAAGTCAACTTTTCAATTTTTCAATTAAATATAATATTATTTCTTAAATTGATTTAAGCTATAGTAGGTATCAATATTTTAATAGCAAACAATATATATCTTACTATAAACTAACCACATTAATTTTGAACTACGTGACTTTGTGTCAAACTCTTAAAAACAGTTTAAGCACTTGAACACCAATTAATTATAAATTTAGATTTCTATCTGTTTGTTTCCATAAAATAAAATAAAAATCATGTGAACCATCTATTGATTCTTTTTCTTGTTTCATAAAAAGTAAAGTTATAAACAAATGTTATCTTTATTTAACGAGTATAATCTATTCGATTATAATATTGAGTTAAAAAAAATCTTTTTATAATATCGGAAAAACTTTACTAAATATCATTTGAAATGTCTTATATTTTTTTAGTTTTTTACTGTCAATACCAAATATCTAATTACGGCTAATAGTGATTATAATTATTAATCATTCTACAATTAATTATTTACTAATTGATAAGTATGCCATCGGATGATTAAAAAATTATCAATTTATGTTATTCCACTGTAACTTGGGAACTTGAAACAATAAAAAAATATCTACAAAAATAAGTTCTTAGTTTCTAATAGTAATCATCATATTATTGAAACACTGCAAAAAAAAAAAATAATGTAATAATGTAAATGAAACTTGAAAGAAAATAAATGTATAAGAAGAGAGAAGAATAATGAAGAATATTATATTATATTTTTCTTCTGTTAATAAGTGGATTTTACGCATAAAAATATATATTATCATAAAAATGAGCTTTAAAAATTCATTGTCCAAGAAAAAGTAGCAAATGCAATAACAATGTCTATCATGATGGTATTATTCATACCTATAAAATCTTTCGTTCTTTAATTTTCTTTAAATTGAATTAACATTGTTCTATAGCATAAAGAAATTCTAATTCTAAAAATATTAGCAACGCCCATAACTCCAGAGTTTCAAAATTGAAACGTATTTATTACAGTTGGCAAGTTTATATTAAACACTGGTCAATCGGAATAAGATTTTTTTATTATTATTTTCAAGCTTTAAACAAACTACAATGTGTCAATAACCAATCTTATACCCTTTACTAATATCTGTTTGTTTTGTTATGAAAATAAATTATTTTCTTTACAAATACATTTTAACGTTTCAATTTTAGTTTATTTCAACTTTCCAAGGCTACAATTTTAAGTCTCACAAAAAATCTATAGATTAGCGCCTGCTACTGTCGAGCTTACAAGACTTAGAAACTTATATAAAGAAGTTGACAAGTGCACTATGGTATTTTATGTAGTGTGTAAGTTTGTGCTATGTACTTACAGATTATATTATCATGTATAAAAGTATGCAAAATGAACCTATCATTAGACTAGTTAGATAATGAAGTACTTAGGTAACTACCTAAGTAATATGTAATCCCGAATAATTATCTAACATGCCGTTGGACGAGTACTATAATACTGCACGGTTTCAAATTCGTTAAAACAATTTTTTTCTCTTAGAATTACAACTCATTTTGTCTTAACATAACCGATCATTTTTCCAAAAAAAAAACATGTATTACTCATATACATAATAATATTAAGTAAATATTAAATATTTTTACTAAAATGTAAATCAAAAATATAATATACTGAAATTTACAAATTAAATAAATATCTTGCAGGTAAATGGAATTGATTAAATGATAAAGTAATAAATTACTTATGATTTATGAATAGTTTAAATCGTGATTATTATTGCATTATAGTATTCTTTATTTCCAGAAAAAGTGTGACACACTCTATTTTTTTTTTTATTAACATTTTTTTCGAATTAAGATGTACCTATGATTTATTATATAGAACATTTCATTTCATACAGAAATAATTAAAAACTCTCACATAGTCACATTACTAACTAGTAAGTAGTAACTACAGGCATAATATAATATTTATACTATAAATTTCAGTCTTAACACTCATCTAAACGATTTGAAAAATAATAGACTTAATGAATTGTATGACAAACAAAATAATTCTATCCGACTATAAACAAACATAATTCGATTTCAAAAATAATGAAAAACTCAAATATTCAATAAAATGAAATAAGCTTAAGCTCTATTTGAACAACATAATATACCTGTCTGTATATCGTAGCAATTTAAGAGAGTGGATTTATGTAATCTTAATAGATATATGGTTTATATCATCACGTTTCTACTATAGTGGTTTGTTCAAATAGTACAAATTTAAACAGAAAAACCGATGAAAAAAACAGCGGTAATAATAACGTATGGCAATAAAATGCATGAACCTAATTATAATTACATTCTCTCCGAGATGAAATCCAGAACAATGTTTTGAAATTTATCGATTTTACTATTATAACACATTCGTTTTTAATAATAAGTACCTACCTACCACATTCTGAACTGTTGTACAATGTTTTAAAATCAATTTACAATATTCGAGAATCACTGAAAGCATCAAATCTGCTGTATCATAAAATCTCATAATTTATTTTTTCTTTGTGTAAAGAATAAACATGTCGTTATAATTCCAATATTTTTCACGTATGCTGTGAATATTTTTATAGCACGTTAATGGAAAAGATATATTTTGTAACCTTTATAATATGTATGAGCAAAACCAAACCTTTAAAATAACTTGATAAAGATTAAATTTAAATATTCATCAAACATTTTAGAAACATGCTTTTCTCAAAATAAATTTCTAGGAATTACAATAAATAGTTTTATTTTAAATCAAGATAGAGTTCTATGTATATTAAGTATTAAAAATAAACATATTTTTCAGTTATTTTTTTAAATATTGATTAGTTTATATTTTATACACAATAATAATATGCATTATTAATGTATAAATAAAATAAAATACAAGTACTATATAATCTTCATGATTCTATTGTTCACTGTTCGTGCGAAACTAAATACCTGCAGTCCTTACTCCTTAGTTAAACTTAGTCAGACACTAAATTAGCATAAATATTATTATTTTATAATTAAACATTTCCCACTCTCTTTGGCTCTTATTTTCAAACAATCCTTAGGTACCAACACAGGAAATGTCTAAACCGGAATTGACCCAGAGGGTGTTCATATAAATAATTGAGTTAATTCAATTAAAAGACTTTCTTTGAGACCTCTCTCTGAAGTTGTTTAAGTATTATCAATGCAACTGCAGAAATCGTCTGATAAAATTGTTCTTATTGTACATAAACATCGATTGCAAATATTTAAATTAAGTGTTATTTAAATACAAAGGGTAGGTATCAGCTATTGTACATTACGTTTCGTTAATCGTTATTGCTCTCTGGGAAAAGGCTTCGTAACCATATATAGGTACATACAACACACTCAACTTTATAGACGTATAGTGTTGTGTCTCACGACCATAATAATAATATTTCTAATTTCTCTCGACCTCTCCATATTATATTCTATCGTCGTTCAGTAGATTATTTATCGTAGTATCGTAGATATTATGATATCACAATTATTGCTCGATCTTATAATACACCAATACAGTCGGATATCGTTTAACGAAATCGTTATTTATTTTTATTTTTCCTGCGCATATAATCTCTATTTGCCGGCTGCTACATAGTACTTACAAGTGTCAAAACTCAAAACCTCCTTATTATTCTCTCGGGGTATACAGCCCGCTTCATATATGTATTTTCTATTGTTGATTAACTGCCAGTTCTTCGTTGCTTCCCCACACAAGTGTGTGCGTTATCTCTATATAGCGTAAACGTTCAGCGACGTATTTCATCCGATAAGTACAAACGTTACACTCTTAGCGGTATTATCATGTACAGTGGTGTAGTTTTATAGGCGGCCAATGGGGAATTCGTATCCCCCCTAACTAATCAAAACTAAGAATATTTAAGAAAATTGAACAACTATTAGATCGTTCAAATTAAATTTCTTTTTTAAAATTTCTTTTAGATTCTGAGCTGGGCGATAAATGTCTAATTGATTTTATAATGATGTGTATAATGTATATTTATATAACCTATGAACACGATAAATAAATATTGTATAAGATCTTGCCAACTACAGGAATTTAGCCGACAACATAAACCGTTGAATCATCTGTAGGACAATCCGTGATACAGTCGATATTTGGATTACTGAAGCAGAAATGACACGCACGCGCACAAGCTAAAGCCACTGCAATATATATAATATATATTTATACTTGTATCACATAAAATGCGACCAAACGACAATCGCGAAACTAGGACCATTTTGTGGGTATGATTTCATACGTCACAAAGAGTAAAAAAAAAAACAAAAACATTTTCCTTAATCTTATAACATATTTTATAATAATTTACGTATACGAGTATATATACATAGGTAAATATTTATTATTTTTTTTATAACAATATATGCACCAATCTATCACGAGCATATTATTATTATGACATAATATCTGCATGTACGACATAATATGATGTTCACTGGATAATGTCAAACATAAGAACCGCGAGATATTAAAATCTTAAATTTAAAGTTTACAATATTATTGATTTTGACAACAACGCGATGAATATTAAAATATATCATGCACATCACTGCCCACAGTTACTCCACTGCACGATACGATATTATTATAACATTATAGCTATCCACTCGAAACAAGCTGCAGTGACCCACTCACACCGTCCTGCTGCACTGCAGGGCGCAGGCGGATAAGTGATATTGAGTTCTGGATGAAATGAGCGTTTTAATATTTCAATTATATCACGGGCGGGATAACGTACTACAATGATAACGATAGTGATAATAATAATATCACTAATGAAATCATATCGCAATTATAGCAAGAGAGCCGAGCGCAATGGGTGGGCGGTGTGCGGGCCAACGCGCGCGATGTCTAGCGGACGCCGAGAGCGGCGCGTGTGTCGATAAAACGGCGTTTTGCCGCCCAAACGGAAAAAACGAGTGAGAGGAAATCCGGTGAAAGAAAAATCGCCGCCGCCGCCGCCGTTTACTCACGCGGCGGCGCGCTCGCCACGCTGCGGGCGGCGGCGGTTACGGCTGTAATAACAATATTACACGCGCTGGGTCGCCCCTCAGTCTGCTGCCCAGTGTGTCATGTCTGGTCGCGCAATAAACGCTGAGTCGACCACTGTCGCTTGCACGTCCGACTTGAAATGCTACGAAACCTGCAAACATCACATGGTTAGTATGAAAACAACAACAAAAAAAAAAACTTTAAAAATCGAACAGCGATAAAAAAAAAAAAAACGTTTTAGACAAAAAATACAATGCCGCGCAACGTCTCCACACCCACGCCCCGAGTTTGCGTAACGTTTTCAAAGTCCACGCGAATCGTAGTAATATACGTTTTAACACATAATATAATATAATATGATGAGTATGCGAACTTACTTACAACATTTCATAAGACATCGATTCCAGCTAAACGTCCATAATACTCGTATTATTATACGAAGTATCTTGGCCAAAAAAATTCATGTTAAATAGAAATATTCGTTAAAATATAGAATTAGATAAATTTTGTTCTCAAAAATATTTCACTAAATGGACGATCTTTTAATAATTACCATGTTGTATAATACCGTTTGTCGGTAGTGTTTAGTATTTTTTGTAATATCACCGACGGCGATCACAGGGTTATGGTTAAGGGAAGGAGGGCTGGAGGGGGAGATCACGAAAGCCGACATCAGGTTTTTATAATGCTCATCTTCTGTTAATGAACAATTTTATTTAACATTACACGGGTGCCAAATTTCTGAATAAGTCTCTATGCCACGTAAGGTACTATATAGTATATACAGTAGTTTATTTAAGAATATTATAATTATGTAGAAGATTAAATTATGATATTTTATATAGGCAATATAATATTATTAGCTGTTACTGTACGCAATACCTAATAGAATAAAGTGTTGCTAGTACTGCCTATAGGAATCAAATTGCAATGGACGTTTCGATTTCGAATAAATCAATATTATTTGATTTGATTTTTATAGCGCAATTGATACATCCTAGTGCCTTTCAAATTGATCATATTATATTAGGTTCTAGCGAAAAAAAAACTCGTTGTAACTTGTAGCAGCTAGTAGTTGTAAACAGTAGTAAGTAGCTTAGTGGTAGTTGTAGTTTGTCCAATATATTTGACGTAACTAACAATCATCTCTCTCGAGTCCCGGCACCAAACAATATAATAAACTGAATAATAATATAATAATACATATTAAAAAAATAATAGGTATATTATTGTTCGATAAGACGAAAAATTTTTTTAGTTTTTTCTCTAATGCCGCGTGGTGATGTAGAACCCTATAGAACACGGGATGATTTTTTAAATTTTAATTCACCAGGCGTATACCCGGCTATTATAGTTCATACTAAAGGGTATAAAACATTTTAATTACGAAAAAAATATGCATAATTAAGTCCTTAAAAGATAAAAAAAATCCAGCGTTATTTCCTGTGGGTTAACGAAAAAAAAAATATAAAAATATCCCTCGTGTACTATTATTATTATATACATTGCATGAAATGTGCATCATTCGCGTTATTTATTCGGTATTCCACGATATGCATATAAGAAAATATACAATTCGATGTTATCATAAAGTAATGTGTGTACACCTATAATATATTATAAAACAATATAATAAACGCGAATATTAATAAATTCTAAAAAATATCCGTGTATGATATTATAATGAAGTTACACAGACAGTAGAATCGTTTTACGAAATAACCGAGATATACGTGCGCAGGGGAGGGGACGTATGCCACTATAAACGTATCCATCTGCACAGACGGTTGGCTCTGAGACTTTAAAAGGCCGGGTAAACGATGTCCCGTTCGCGGCAAATGTGCAGCCACGCAAAGGCTATATATATAATGACATATCATGCAGTGTAGTAGTTATTGACGAGCGTTGGATGAATGAAACGCAGATTAGCTACTGCTAGTCTACGAGCACATTGTTTTTTATAGCTATATAACACTAGGCGTACAGTTTGTTTTATATCATTACCATTATAGCTTTTTAGTCTATGACTTGATAAAATATGCTCGCGATATTGTTATTTGTCGTTTGAACGAATTTTGAGCGCAAGAACGCCCGGACCGTATTGTATTACGTGCGAATATAATATTGTACCATAGGTACCTACTACCCATTAATGCCATTATAATAGTATAAAAAAGGACCACTTTAATTAAATTCCGTTAAACCATCATCCGCGTTCCTTATTATTATTCTAATCCGTGCGCTCTTTAATCCTCGCATTTTAGTTATTACACGAGATAATATTATTATCCTTTGTTGTTGCTTTTGATTTTGATTTTTTTTTTTTTTTTTGATGTAATACATTAATTGTACCAACGTTATAGAACAATGTTTTGTAATACAACTTTAACAATACGTTTATATAAAGTAATTTTTTACCGTACAGAATAACAAAAAAGTTTTATTTGTGATGTTTGACTTTTTTTTAGTCGAAAGTTTAAAATATTTTCCAACGCGGGCAAAGTTAGACAACACAAGTATAGTATATTAATATTCATAATATTATATGTTTAACTTGAATCGATGCTTGAATTTTTAACGTTATTTCACCTACATTAAGTTATGGCGTAATGTTAGTATAGTAGATATGTGTTGTGGATTAGTAAACCGTCATATTCTACTCGTTTTTTCCAGCCTTGAAAAAATATTATTCAGAGAAATATGATATTGTAACGAAACGTCGGTTCTCGTTGAAGTTGAATATACCGGAGCAACCTTTTAGATAATATTATACTATTATAATCCTCAAAAATGTATTAAATATTTAAATGCCGAGAAATAACACTGAAGTATTGGTGTGTCACTTCGTCGATTTTATACGAATTATACTTCCAGGAAGGTACGAACGCGAAAAACGTAAAACACTGTCTTACATGCATGTAATTATAGCCAAACCTATATCCATCGCAATCCAGAACGTTGAAACGATTTTTTCTTCTTGATGCACAGCGGTTCACAAACCGTTGGCATTTCATCAAACACCTCCAAAATACGATGGCTCGACGTAATACATAGCACGAAAAAAAAAAATATGACCACCAACTAACTGTGTATAGTACTTTGATGTACTATAGTGGTGCCTCCCTGCATTTTTTTTTTTTTTATTATTATTCAATATTCGTATTATTGAACTTGCAGGATGCGGAAGAGGGGGGGGGGTTGGTTAGGCAAGGTTACATTCAGCCGGTACCTAAATATCTATATAGGTATACGTTTTCGAGTGCGTTGTACGCCAAGCGTCATTTCACAATAAACTATGTGCACCGACGATATCCGTGCCCGGGCGGCGTTATTTACACTAATGGAAATATTGAGAGGAAGCATTTGAATTCATCATTCTATAGTAAACGGCAGGTACCACCTACATTCGATATCCGTGCGATGATCGAACGACGAGTGAAAGGAAAACATTTGGAGCAATCGAGCACTATCCATCGTATAATACCGATATAGTATTATTATAATAATAATAATTATTATTATTATTATTATTATTGTTTTGTATTGTTGTCTGTTATGTCGACACGCAGATACAACGATGATACTATTATTATGATATATTTCGTATTGAAATAAACAAAAACGTCGCCGGAGACGAAAATAATAATAATTACGCCCTCATGTATTCGGACCACAAACAGTTGTCTTGCACATACATTATGTACTATAATGTTATGTAAATTATGTCTTAGGGTTCAACAACAACAACGACACGAACGATGATGACAGTGGCGATGGAGATGGCGAAACTGCTGGCAACGGAAAAAACATGCTGGCGCGGAAGCTATCAACTAAGGGTGACACTCTTTACCTCGAGAGACGGGTGGGACTCTTCAGTGGGGTGGCTCTAATCGTGGGCACGATGATCGGTAAGCAACAGTAACCTAATAAAATATCACCACTACAATCTTTTTTTTTTCTAATCCATTAGAAAATTCGTTGAAATATCTTTGTTGTAGTTAGCTGACCTCTTGGCCAGGGTTCACCGCCGATATCAGGTGGCCCACGGACATTTTTAACGTGGGCCACAGACAAGAACTTTGTTTTTTAAATGAGGTTTTCATTTTATTTTTTTGTTTGCATACGTAATGCTCATTGGATTTTGATGGCCCGAAAACTTTTTTCGAATCCCGAATCACCTATTCCAGGCCATGCTTTATTTAACATACATCGTATAATTTTAACTGCATATTATTATATTAAAATAACAATGCGTATATACACAATCTATAGGATTATCACCCCCCCCCCTTTTACTTCAATAATTCAGTTATTTATAACTTAAACGATTAAAAATTCTAAATATTCTTAACGATTGTATTTTCAAATTGTTTCGATTTTTAATACTACTTAAAGAGTGTCTTGTGGAAATATAATATATAACTATATAAGCTCCTGTTTTTCAAATAAGAATCACCTTTTCTACTATAAATTATTTAATTAGTAGTTTTGTCATATAGTTTTGACGTATCAAATTCGGAAAAGTAGGTTTTGAGGTATTTAACTTTGAATTCTTAAATTTATAGGTCCATGATAATGGGTTTGGAAGATATGGAGGAATTAGTGATTTAAACATTTTAGCAATTAATATTAATCTATCAACGTATATAGTTCCTAAAATAAATACTAGATCCAATATTACATCTGTTTTATATTTTTTATATTTAAAAATTCCAAAAATCAGAATTTTAATTAATTCATTATTTAAGAATATAATGGGGTGAACATGCTGATGTTGCTACACGGTGAATTTATCTACATACCCAATGATAACATTTCAATAAATTAAAATTGTTCCACTAAAACTATTTCATTAAAAAAAAAAATACTATTTAGATCATTTGCTAGGTACTTAAAATAGTTTGAACAAGGTGGTTGCCTCCTGATTGACGAATGCCTATTATTAGTTATGGTAATCTATGACCGGTGACGATTTAAAGGGAACAAAATTATGGTTAGTAGTCGAATGTTTATGAATTATGATATACAAATAGGTACCTACTGTATTGTAATATACAATTCCGATATAACAGTTAGTCTATAATAATTCCAACTAAGCAATATAATATTGGTATTGAAGGTATGTAAATACATTTATGAGTAATGACTAATAAGTAGGTATATATTATATATTTATGTGTATTGCGTTAGTCAATTGAATCAGTCACAGGTACAAAGTTATGTACTAATTACAGAAAATAAAATTTATCATTTATTTCATTTTATATTATCTTTTAATCAGATGTAGTTGAAATTGACGAATATTTTTATAAATTGTACTGTAGTACTGCACATTGTTATGACGTTAAATTAATTGAAAAGGTAAAGACTAGATATGGAATATGGTGTATAGATTTATAGTATTATAATATAGTAAAAGAGCTTCTGGTTTTAGATTACATTATTATAATAATAATATATACAGTTTGGTAATTACTTTTAGATTTTAAATTGGAATTCAGTGCGGTTTTAAGTTATAACTGACATGCTATTAAAAGTTTTCAATTACCTACAATAGGTGCACTTGTTAACGATCAACCAAAATTGGCTGTTAATAATAAATATTATTTTGGTTTTATTAACACGTTTACTCTATAAAACGCTTTTTGCGCTTAATTTATTATTATTTTTTAGTCGCAAATACTGACGAATGATATGTATATTGTTTATAATAATTAATAATATATACACGGATTCGTGGCCAACTCGTAATAATTATAGTAGACAGAAAATCTCGCAAATCCGTTTTCTTGAAACCCTTCCTGGAATTAATTAGATTACAAATCGGCAAAACGCTACGAGCCAGAATACTAGAAATTTCACAAAAGCGTTATCGACGGGAAAATTAAAATACGAGTATACAGCAGGAAATGTGTATAATATATTATATTACATTTTAAATATTACATTTAATCTTATACAGCCTCGATTAACCCAATTAAAACTTCTATACTAAAAATATTGTTAATTTTTGAGTGCACGATAAACGTATAACTGTAGTTTGTACATTTTATAGTGATATAGTACATTATACTGTATAAAATAATTTCAATCATCCCAAATCAATTAAAAATTTAATTCCATATTTTTTATCTGTAAAGTATTTACATATATTTGGTGCATTCATGTTTAATAAAAATCACTAGCAATATAAGAATTGTAATTAATTATTACTAGGTATTGATCAAACGCATTTAATATCAGTGTCTTGTCGTTAATATACAGGTTCTGGAATATTCGTTTCTCCTACTGGACTGCTGATCAGAACCGGGTCAATAGGCCTGAGTTTTGTCATATGGGCAGCATGTGGTGCCATGTCACTGTTGGGTACGTTCGTATTATCTAAATTAAGTTTCTTTGCCTGAGCAACAAACAAACAAAAAAAAAAAAATGTTAAAAAAACAACTGTCGCTTTTCGTCTATTTTTAAAACCAAACATTTCAACAAGTATTTTTACCCGAACACGTTCGTCATTCGTCACACTATTTTCGGAAATATAATAATTGGAACAGCAATAATTGAAACGGAAGTAAGCGATCGATGCCAGAATACACGATTGTTTTAACTTTCGAGTGACTGTAAAAAAATTTAAAACTTTCGATTCATTATGAAATTGTATCATTTTTTTTTTCGAATTTCATTCACCCACAGGAGCTTTAGCGTACGCGGAACTGGGCACGATGAATCCCAGTTCTGGCGCTGAATACGCCTACCTAATGGATGCCTTTGGACCAATGCCTGCGTTTCTGTTTTCTTGGATATCCACATTGATACTCAAACCGTCACAGGTGGCTATAATATGTCTGAGTTTCGCCAAATATGCTGTCGAGGCATTTGTCGACGAATGTGGTTCTTCAGAATTTGTAGTGAAGATCGTCGCAGTGCTGTCTATTTGTGAGTTCAAGCCAAATGTAACCTATACTCGTTGTTTACTAATTAGTTTGTTTCTACGATAATATATTATTTGAATTTTCCCGACACGCGTTTCTCGTCAACGTTTACATAATTTTCACTAGCCGTTATGTAAATAAAACAGCATAATACGAAATCGAGCCGATGTATAGAATACTATTGGATACAATAAAATTACATTGAATTTGTAGCTTTCCTAACGTTATGATTTAAATTCTTATAATAAGTTGAAATTATTACAAAACTTGAAAAATCTTTATGCACTATTAATACCACTTACTGTAGTTTTTGAATTTTTTTAATGCTTCATTTAACATAGGTATCTCTTGACTCTTACCTAAGTACTTTAAAGTTCTATGATTCTGTACTAAGTATAGCTAATATTGCAGTCTAATATTTTTATCGATGGTATGTCTTATTAAATTATAATAGTATAGCGGTACAACTATAATAATTATTTAAAATGTTTTAAGTTTCCATTTCGAAGATTATACTCGAATGTATAAGTCTCTCCAAGTAATAATGCACTCTCACTAATTGATAACAAAAGTCTATACAATAGAGAGCTGTGGGTGGTTAGGTTTTAGTGCTGACGTGTATGACGTGTACCTATATTTTGTATAATATTATACTTATCGTTTTACGAGATTTCAAAATCATCATCGGTCTCGAGACGTATCCGTTAAACATTAACTTTCATCCTTCGATCATTTTTATTGCGTTTGAGAAAAACAAAATTAAAATCGGCACCCGACTTTCAAACAAATTTGATCACATATTATATTTTGTTTGTGCAGTGATCATCACTTACATAAACTGCTACAGCGTGAACTTGGCCACAGGAGTGCAAAACGCCTTTACGGCTGCGAAGCTAGTAGCCGTTTTCGTGGTGGTCGCCGGGGGTGTGTACAAGATCATTCAGGGACGTACCGAACACTTTCGGAATTATTTTGAAAACACAACCACGAGCATGGGCGACGTGGCGACGGCGTTTTACTCGGGACTGTGGGCGTACGATGGTTGGAACAATCTCAATTACGTCACCGAAGAAATAAAAAACCCTTCGAAGTAATAATAATATTATATAATAATAGATACCTTCACTTGTCGACACCGGCCAAATAGAATAACACGTTTTCCGTGCTTACCATTTAGTTACATAGTAATAATATAGTATAATAATATGCACCGTACACAACATAGATATAATTATTATTAATTAAAAATTAAAATATAGTAGCCAGACTTGGCGCTTGGTGGAAGGGTAACCTCCCAAATATTTATCTGGAACCTCGCTTGATGGTACCGATACAACTCATACCCTGTTAAATTTAACATAAACATTATATTATAACTAGAAAATAAGATAAAATAGGTTATTTATTTTTATTAGGTACCAACTACCAAGTATGATTATGGTAATTTATCGAGAAGAATCTAATATTTTATGGAATTTTTCATTTTTTTATTTAAGACCATGCGTGGTCGTGATAAACATAGATAGTAGGTAGAGGGTTTTAATTACAGCCCTGAAGTTGGATATAAGTTAGTTAAATATTATTTCAAACAGTTCAAACTTTAAAGATTCAGATCCAGAAGTAATAAATGCATATTATAATGAGTTTAAATTGTCGTCTGTAGTTGAACTCTGATTAATATTTTAAATAACTATATGTGTAATGGATACCTAGGTCAATTTGATTTAAATATTTTCCTAAACGTTTAGCAACTTGATTGTATAATAGTTATTAATTATAATATATATATATAGGCTGTTTGATCTTGACCAATTTAAGTTTAGCACGGCTTATCTTACCTTAGATACCACTTGAGGACTTTGATCACTGTAAACGTACGTTTTCCTTAATAACAAACGCGGACAACTAAGATCGCGTTCGCCGTTGTCTTGGTTTATTCTAGAAAATTCTACGGCGCTATCCAGAGATTTACAATTGATATATTTCATATATTAACATTTAGTCGTCTTCAATATTCTGAAGTTCTAAGTTCACGACAACTGATGGTCTTTAAAAATTATTGTACAGGATATAGTCGATACAGATATTATCTTGAAATTATTGTTGAAACCTGTGTGATGAGCTTTTGCTCTAGTATTTGTCATAAGGAAAAAGAAAAGACCAGGCTCTATTATTTACAAAGATAAGTACCGTATGGGTTATCATGAAATACTTATCAACGCCCAACGGCCATCTCTGCTTTGAAACTTTCATTATTGTTGTTGACTATTTTTATATTATGATACAATTTCACTACTGCCAATTTTTGAGTTCGATGAACTTTTATGGGTAGATACTAATAATAAACTAATATGCCAATCCATGTGCGTACAATATATTTAATGAAATATATTTACTCCATTTTGTAATTTTAAGGAACATTCCAAAAGCTATATACATTAGCATACCATTGGTGACGATGTGTTACTTGTTGGTGAACGTGGCGTACCTCACCATTATGTCGCCTGACGAAATAGTACGAAACGAAGCTGTTGCCGTGGTTAGTATAAGCACACACACACACACACACACACACACACACACACACACACACACACACACACACACACACACACACACTCACGCGTGCAATTACATTTATACGCTCACATAATACATGATGATGACAATTTCTACTGTGAAATAAGAACATTTTTCAGATGTTTTTATTCGTACCGCTTAAGATATTTAAGAACAACTTAAAGTATGTATGGTAAAAAGAAAGTTACTAACCCTCGGAATATTCACTCCTCATGCGGTACGTTTGTCTATAATCAAAAATTGACATTATTATACCTACACTGTATTATATTATTATAAATACCTATTTCATGGGCGTTCGTTCGAGAGGCACTAGCTTTTTCTATACTTTACGGCCTTACGGGACTGTATGAAAACAAAATTAAATTGTATGTGCTTAGCTCTTAATATTATAAAATTGATTTTAATAAATAAATGCCCATATACGCACAGACGTGTTTGGTGTTTACTTGATTTGAGTAAAAAAATAACCAATGTGCTTTAAAATAATTGTTACTTTTGATGCCTACTTTAATTGAACGCCCCCCTCCCTTACCACCTGTAAGACGAACAAATATTTTTATGCCCACAATATGGTAATACATTGAAACGTTGTGTTTTATTATTAGACTTTCGGGATCAGAGCGCTGGGGTCCATTGCCTGGGTGATACCGCTGTCAATCACAATATCCACTTTCGGATCGGCCAACGGCACATTGTTCGCCGCTGGAAGACTATGTTTCGCCGCCAGCCGTGAAGGACACCTGATGCACGTTCTTTCGTACATTCACATAAAAAAGCTCACACCCATGCCAAGCATCATATTTCACGTAAGTCAATGAGTGACGGCTCAGATTTTAGGGTCGTCCGATTTCTCGAAGAGGCTGTTTTTTTTTTAAATATTATCATTGAGCAACGAACCGTTATAATATTTATAGTGATGGTCAGCGATACCGAATTTGTTTTGATATCATATTTTTAAAACGTGATATATGGAAAACGCCTTTAAAACTATTAACGATTCGGTGAAAATATAAAGAAATTTGAAATCAAATCGTCTTCACTATTAGAATCAATTATTACAATCCTTCACTATAGTACTATATACTTAAAATAAAATGCATCTCGGAAAAGAAGAATCCGCTAAATCTCAAACGATGCGTCACGGCTTTTCAGCTAATAGCATGTCGACCGCTAAGCCTCTTGCAGTTTAGCATAAATATTGACGTTTGCAACACTATCAGCTTATTTTCTTTTTCATTCTTTTCTCTCGAAATTCCCAGGCCTTTCTTCAAATAAATCCGAGAAACAGAATTGAGAATGTATATAATATTGAATCACAGTCACTCGTTCGTTCCTCGTATTGTGCTATTGGCACCATGAAGTATAATAATTTTACCCTATTTTAATATGTCCGCCCTCGGCTTCGAGCTACCAACTGTGATGCTGCCCGCTATTTGATTTTAGTCGATCATAACGATTGTGATGGTGGCCTCTGGTACGATCAACTCCCTAATCGACTTTTTCAGTTTCACGGCATGGATATTCTACGGAAGTGCCATGTTAGCGTTGCTGGTGATGCGCTACACGAGACCCGACGTGCCAAGACCATATAAAGTGAGCTCAAGTAATATTTAAGTAGGTATTTTATAATATTAAAAAAACTACTTGCTGCCTGTAACACCAAGACATTTGTTCAGTATAGTTTATACGTAACTAAAATAACAATAAAATGATGATGATCTACCGAAATAAATCGATTGACTAAATAGTAGGTTAGGTTTAGACCCTTAAATTATAAATGTATAATATATTGCATACTATTATCACAGTTTTGTATTACTTAAGTTAATACTAAGACTTGACGTATTACAAGATTTTTTTTATCGATTTTTAATATAAATAATAAACTGTAGACGTTCTTAATCATAATAATAAATTAAAAAATTGTTTTGAGTGAATGAACTGGTGAAATGTCGTACCGCGAGGGAGTAAAATTCAAGGGAGGATTGACAATCCTGACCGTTCTAGTGTATTAATAATGTCAGCTTACCAAATCTGAAAAGTAATGACAAAATAATGGAGGTTATATAAAAAAAAACTTTTCAAATTGATATTTAATATGTATATAAATAGTTACCATCGTACCAATATTAAATAATATTTGCCAATGGACAACAAATGACGTCCAAAATATTAGACATGATATAAATCCTTATTTGTCTTTTAAAAGTGTAGCATGTATCTTAAAACAATAAGAATTGTTTGTAATCTAAGATAACTCATGGGCCTCCACACGAGTTTTCCTCAGTGAGGCCCAGTAATCTTTCGATATTAATTAAAAAAAAATCAAACAAACAAAAAGTATTTTTAGTTGCCTTTTTATTAATAATATATTCTATGTAGGTACATTTACTCTATATAAACGTATTTTATAATTATAGAAACAACGAGTAAATGTGTTAAAACGCATGAATACTGCATAACCCGGGGTAGATTTCACAGTGGCAAAACAATTAATAACGAAAATCCAAATGGCCAGCAATATGTGTATAATTTTTGACGTTTCTTGGACTAGATCATTATTTTTTTCTGCGGGATCTGTATTAATGACAGGACTCAACCGCGGGAGGGTAAAACGCGTATCGAACAAATACCAAAGTACTCGAGTACCAAATAAGTAGAACATAAATATACATACTTTTTTTTTTTTTTTCGTTTGAACCGACAGCAGAGGAGGATCTGTGTGAACACTACTACTCATAAATATACATACTACATACCTATACGACTAGTATAACTAATAGAAGTATTTTTTATTTTTTCAGGTCCCCATAATCATTCCGTTAATCATATTTGTTATTTCCCTTTACTTGGTGGTAGCGCCTATAATAGATAAACCTCAGATCGAATATCTGTATTCGGTAATGTTTATGATAGCTGGGATGATATTTTACGTGCCGTTCGTACGTCTGGGATACAAATTCCGTATAATCGGTGAGCTTTATACTTAGTGTGGAATGACTGTGGCAATTCGGACACGGCACTGCGACAGTTCAAGTTATCTCCGTACAATACACCTCTTCATTAATTCGATTTTTTTTTCGTATGTATAGATCGATGGACGGTCATTATACAGTTGCTGTTGCAGGTAGCGCCCACTAAATTAGTGCTACCAGAGTAAAGTTGAATACGCAGTCAAGTCTTCCATTAATTGCATATCCAGTTATCAAAATAGAATACAATACAGTTTAATATGTATATCAGTAAAGTTGTACTGTATAATTTATCTATAGTTACACAAATCTAAACAATTTGTAAAAACGTCATTATTAAACAGTGGTTTTTATTATTTTATATTTTGTTAGTGATTATTATATTATCTAGTTAAATATTATGTTGTATACATATATAATATTATATTGTATCGTCCACTATATTAAAATACATTAATAAAGAGTTGTTTGGTGCGAATAAAATTGATACATTTGATTATTTTCTACCTATATTCTATATACACATGAAATATTATAATATGATGTTATATATTTGTTCCAAAAATAGTGCATATACAAAAAAATACAATTTTTGATGAATAAAAAAAAAGAATAATGTGGTTTATTTTTATAGTTTGATAGAACATTTGTATTAAATTTTTTTAATCCTAATTTTTTAGTATAAAAATTAAAAATTGTTAAGTTAAGTTTTTAATTACAATAAATAACTAAATGTTTTCGTAAACTGCAGGTATTGCATTTTTTTTGAAATCTATTATTTTGCTAAGTATTGGGAAAAACCTACCTCAAAATTGAGGATCAAAGCTTTTTAACTACTCCTAAAGGTGACTTCCGGTAGACATTAAAAATATACATCATTATGAAAATAAATTTCTATAAAAATGTAGTAAATATTGCTACTCAATACTCATCAATCCGCTCAGCATCTGTATAGTGTTATGAAAATAACATACAACAATCAAATTAAGTACCTACTGATGTATTTCATGTTTGTAATCTACAATGTCACCTCTGTTGGATACTGTTACAAATAATATATTTTATTGTTTTATTATTTAATTGTAATTATCAACCATTTATTAACATCTTGAATATTATTTGTATTTATTTAATATTTCATATTAAGCTCACTAACAGACACTTAGTAGGTACTTACAATTTAAATAACGTATTAATATACTGGACACAGTATACTGTAGCAATTTCAATGTCATACTCATATCTCAGCCTTAAAAATAATATCTAACAAGGAATTAACAAACGTTATGTTAAGATAGACGATGAGATGTACATACCTGAGTACTCTTACAACCCGTAGAAGACAGGCAACTGAAATTACTGAAAACAGTTCTAGTTTAATGCAAATATTTCTGTCACGAAAATTAAGATAATTAATGGTATCTGCAAATATTTTACTACGATAACATTAATCTTCATCGCGCCGTATGAAATGGATGAAAATTACGCAATACAATGACAGTAACGGGAGAAGAGACACTGGCCTGATAAAAAGTAAATATAAATGTGACGAATAATGTGGTATACCGGGCAGTGTACAAAATTCAGGCGCAATTTTATACTGCCCGAGCAATTTGAATAGCGAATAAAAACAAATTATTATTTATGCAACTTGTAAAAACAATACATTTATTCGCTACGCTATGAACCCAAAACTGATTTATTATTAATACTATAATTGCATTATTACCCGTGTATTAAAAATATTTAGAATTTTATTATTTTCTATATACATATTCGTACATGGTTTACTAGGAGTACGTATATTTTTAGTAACACATAAACATGACAACCTTAATGATTATGTAGTAGGTACCTATCGGTGTTGTACGGTTATACAATATACATGTGTGTAAAATAAAAAAGGTTAAATCTAAATTCCAGA
Source organism: Myzus persicae (assembly GCF_001856785.1). Classification (NCBI taxonomy): domain Eukaryota; kingdom Metazoa; phylum Arthropoda; class Insecta; order Hemiptera; family Aphididae; genus Myzus; species Myzus persicae. The sequence goes on from NW_019100468.1 coordinate 1,564,178, forward strand.
AATAAAAACTTCCGAGTTTCCATATTGTGCAGGTCGACAATATAATATGAAATGTCTAATTTATATGAAAAATTAAAATCGATAAAGTGAAAGTCAAGAAATATTTAAGAAAAAATTGTGCAAGTTAAAAAAAAGGAATTATTATATAATATAATTTGGTATGCCAAGTATAATAATAACAATAGGCACAATTTCAAAACTTTCAACTCTGAATCCTAAATAATACCTGAAAGCTGTTAACCTTAATATCTAATTTAATTTTGAAGTGTATAATCCTAAAAACTACACTCTTTACACTTACTTATATATTGTAATAATATCATAAAAGGTTACGTTAACAAAAAAGTTTTATTTTTAACGAGGTTCGATACCAACCGTTTTAGAGTGGAGAAATGAATGTATTGATTTTACAATATTATGCAGTGTTTATATTTTTCCGTCGTCATCTTCTAGAGCAATAAAATACTTCAATTTCCAACTTTGAGTGAGGTTTCTGGTAGAAAACCAGATATATTTGGTACATTAGGGAGGAGTGGGTCAAAAGTAAAATATTACAGGTAGGTAATATTAATAGCAATCGGAGAAACACAATATTAAGGAAAACAGACATTTTTACTCAACACCCATGTTTATGACAAAATCAGTTTTGCTTCCAAAACGAATAATAGTAGATGCATGAAATTTTCACCAAACATTTTTTTTAACGTTTTATATACTTGGTAAAATTTTCAATTTATAAACTCTTTTAGAGCTTTTATGGATATTTTAAAATATTTTAAAATTGAAAACTAAGATCCTCATAAGTAGTTCATATTGAAACTAAAAAATCTAAAAAATATATTAGAACATATATTTCTTTTATAGACATTCTAAGTCAGAAGAATTACGATTTTGGTTATTTTTTGTAGTCCAAAAATAATACTCTTTTGGGCTTGAATCGTTTACGTATATTATTATGTTTTTTTACACACAATAACATTCTCGAATACAATGTTTTTTGTCAAAAATTAATTCAACCACTGTATTATTAATAGTAAAATAAATTACTTTAATAGGAATACATATATCATAATAAATAAATAAACAAACAAACAAACAAAGAATACATAGTAATATACAGGCCGTCTCCACTGAGAATCGTTTATAGTATGCAACGGTTTAAAATTCAATCGAATGAAATTGAATACATATGCATTTGTAACAAGGACTTACCTACTGTGTCGATACACTCGACATCTAAAACTGTATATGGCAAAGAGCTTACATACTTCTCCCAAATTTTTGTATGAATGCAATATTACCTGTCTTATTCATTTTGTGTTTAGTGATAAGAATTATATCTTTAAAAAAATAATAATACAACCCGGGACGTTTTTCAAAAACGATTGAACAAATAGTTGACTTTTTATTTAATGATTATTGACTATCGAGTTAGAAACAAATTAGAAATTTCATTTCCTGGAAAATATTCTTTTTTTACTTTCGTCATTATATATAGTCACCTAGGTGATAAAGTTATGTGTTATAAAAAGGGAGTTAAGTCTTTAGGGCACACTTAATATAGAAGGGGTTGCCAAGCCCATTCTTAACATACCTATGATAGCTATTGTATCCTTCCATTAAAAACCGAGCTCTGTGTCCTGCATAATTACGAGTAATCTATGAAATAAATTGTATAAAGTAGTGTAGGATAAAATAAGAATACAGATATGAATGTATATTATGGACATTCGTCTAGAGATTACAACGAGTCAGTGTCATTGGTATATGCTGTTGGTGGCGCGCGCTTTTGTTCAGTGTATTACTAACAAATTATAATAGTGTTTCGTTCTATCACACATATTATATTGTAGGATATACTAGCTGCCTCGAACTATAATCTATGTCTATACAAGATAGAAAAATCCGTGGGATTTCACTCGGAAAATTTATGATATTTGAACATTCAGTATTCCCACAAAATTACTTATACAAGAACAGCTTAGTTATTTAATAGCAACCGCTCGTCATCCTGCAAAACGAAAAACCATTTCACATTATTAAATTATTTGACTTTTATGGTACGTATGTGTGTCGTGTGTGCTTGTGAGGGGATAGGGCATTTATAATCGTATATATTTGTTGTAGTCACACTGATGCTTAAAAATCAGATTCAATAATACCCTAAAATTCACTAAAAAAGTAAAAAACGATCAAAAATTATTGTCAAAACAATGAAAAAAAAAACTCCTTATTCCGATAGAAAAATACACGAAACGTATATATTATAAAACAAGCATCATCTCATAGCTTTAGGAAACAATACAAAGTGCATCAAAATGTCCTCCCAACTTTATACTTATAAACTATAAATATTATTTTTGGTGTGCTGCAGTATAAACACACTCAAATTTCTACTATTTGTTACTATAAATATTGCGGGAATGAAAAAATCAAGTCGGTCGATCCGAAAGCGTCGTCGAGATCGATAAAAATAATATAACTACTCACTGTCCAAATGTTTTATTATGCCCCTGAGGCTATTTCCGAGAGCTGCTGTATTATAATCTACTCCCCTTTTTTTCGATCTGAGGGACGAACATGCAGTCCCGGTACGGTAGCGTCATTTGTATCGTCAGTTTTAACGATTCGTGTTTTGGTATATCACACTTGGTTGGACAGTCGTTTTTTTATGTGATCGTAGTGATGGTGGACAAGTAATCACCTTCATTGGCCATAGTGAAAGCATTGAAGACATTTCGCCTCCACAATTTTACCCACATCGAACAAACCCATAATGATAGTTTAGTTTCTCCCCTCGCATAGTCCAGCTAAAAAAATTAAAATCGTCTTCATTTTTCACATAAATATTTAAATAACTGTGTGAATAAATGTTCATATTTTCCGTCTAAGCTCAGGCTGGCTACTAACGTCATATTATAAACTGTAGGATACATTTTTTCTTTTCCGATGACGTTCTCCGTGCCTTACCATTACAATTTCATAACTTTTGGACGTATACTTCTAGAAATTAAAAGCAATATTTAAAGTAATTAGCTTATAATAGAACCCGTGTAGTGTATATTTGAATATTATATTGTACATTATATTATTACTTATAGTAATAAACTTACCACTTAATAAGTTATGTAAGGAATGAGAATGACTGCCCGTGAGGTCAAAGTATTTCTCGCAGCGGCGTTTCAAAAAAAAACAAAAAAATTATGTAACCAAACTACGACGTGATGACAGTATTTTTGGAAGGGTTGTTCGGTTTTTTTTTATCGGGTAGGTAAATGGTTAGAAGCTTAACTGTGTGAAGCCGAATGACTTACTACATATTTATGTTATGTATATTAAATATTTACGTTTGTGATTCGTCTATAATTAGTATAAATTTTAATTAAACCATTACAAAATATTACCTTTAGCATGTTGAAAGAAATAGAAATTGAAAGCATACGAGTGAATAATCAATCCTAGAAATATCTTTATTTAAAACACTTTATCATGCCGTGACAGTTTGTAAGACGTATTGTTTGATAAACCTTTAGTAATATCGCAATCAGTTTAATGAATGATTTTCCTGGAGGTGCGCCATATTTTTGAGTGTTCTATTTTTTTAACAAAATGTTCTGTGTGCTAAACACTGTTAACCTATGAAATAGTGTTAAGAACTTAAAAAAAGTCTAAACTAGAAAATCTACTACTTACTAGACTAATATCAAAATAGTATTTAAAACATTGAAAAAACCGCCAATATTTAGCTGTTGTGAATATAATAGTATAATGGCAGCACATTAAAACATTTTATTATATTTATCTCTTTTAATATTTAAGATAATCACTAGATATTAGTTATTTTGTTAACAAAATTTCATTATTATTGTATGGTAATGTTATTTATCTTATTCATTGATCAAATATTTACATAATTTATTTTTATTTTTATTTTTTCATGTCTGAAATTGAGTAAAATATTGTATTTCCAATTAATATTTATAACCACTATATTTAATAATTATTTAATTTATTGTATTTTTTTGCATTACCTGAAGTGTAGGTAACAGATATTTTCGACTTAAAAATAATTATATAAAAGTAATTGTATGTATAATTTTTTAATTTTTGTATTGGATAACTAGGGGGAGGGATTCGTCAGGAAGGTCATGTATACGAATATATACATATAAACAATATAAATATTAATAAATAATATAAGAGCATATAATTTTTACATTTTTTCTGTATTATCACGGAATTCCATCACCTGCAACAACATAAAAATCATTAAAAACGAAAAATGGTTAAATCCAATCAAAGTGTCAGTGATGCTAAGTAATTAATAACATGACGTAAATGTAATATCCAGAATACAAATATTTGAAACGTTTGGTAAAAAATCGTTAAAGCATTCGCCGAAATAGCACATACCGCGTAATCCATTTAACGTAAAACAATCGGTATTTCAAAAACTATTAACGTTTTTGAAAATATTTTTTTTACGTTTTTTACCGTTGTCATTTTTAAAAGGTTTCGCTTTTTCATTGACAACATGCATTTTTAATTCATTATTTCAAAGCAGAGTATTTTATGGAGTAGGTGCCTTGATGCGTAGAAAACGAATTTTGAATGAGTACGTTGTGATTTATAAGTACTTAACTTTAAAGTTTAGATGAACGAAATTGAGTGACGGTACAGGGGTACCCCGCAAAATGTTGGACCACTAGTCCACTCGTATGGAACTTAAAATACTTCAATGTTACAACTAATAAACAACTTGTCCTAAATTTATAGATTGAATACTTCGAAACGAAAATAAATAAATATGAAATTAAAAATGTAAAGTGTAAAAAAGAGTAATTTGAAGGTCAACGTGTCCTATGTTTGGGGTGATTTTGTCTTATACGATATAATATAACATGTATAGAATCGAAAGTTCAATCATGGCCTATGAATACGGAGCGACGGTAAAGCAAAATAATAATATACAACTTAATATTTGTATTAACCTACTGAAGTATATGCAATATGCACATGGCACAAGTACGTTAGGTTGCTGAAAGTGTGAAACAAGGCTTTCGATGGTTCAATTAAATGGTTGAGGTTACATAATATTATAATAAATTAGGGTATTATATATGTTTATATTAAAATATAAAAAATTTTGCCCCGGGTGAGGATCGAACTCACGACCTTAAGATTATGAGACTTACGCGCTGCCTACTGCGCTACCGAGGCTTCGAAAGCTTGGGCCAAGTTTGAATCATTTAAAGTTACAAAAAAATTGTTAAAAATTTAACGCTGAATCATATTTCCCTAAATATTATATAAAAGAGCTGTAGATACACATTATTTGAAACCCGAAAAATCTAGTAAAAATGTACAGATTTTGGAGTGGGAGCGCGGGCTTCTTTTTTAAAGTTGATGCAATGGCTCGAGTACTTGAAACACAGAAAAACAAATGATTAAATTGTGTTATTTAATTATATTTACGAGTAGTGTTGTTCAGATATTCAATTGAGCAATAATTTGGAATACATTTTGTATTTAATAGGTTCAATTATCCATAATAACGAATCCAAATAAGTTTTCAAATGTATTATCGCATTACTAGGTCGATCAGTATGATACTATGATGAACAAAATATAAGTATATCTTGGATAAAATAACTGATCACAACTTATTCCCTTAACTGGAAGAGATAGCGACTTTCGACCAGCGAGGTGCATGTGGTTGCAGTTGCGTAGTTATGGAGGGGGGAGGTGATACGGATAGCTCCTCCCCGAGCTTTTTATGTTTAATGCCCAACCGACAAAGGTATAAGAGTACTCATATTATGTTTTAATCCAAATGCCCTTATCTTGGTTCTCGATTGTGTCTATTGGCATTATAGTATCATGTGCATACGTCAAGCTGTAAACGCATACATACGAGTAATATAAGAATATTATTCTTATACATTATCTATGGGTAAATGAGTGTTTTTTTCAATTCCTAGTGATTGTGATGATAATAAACTGATAACCTCTGACACAATTTTTATAAATTGAACAATTGATGTTAATAGAATTGTCATGTAAAGTCTGAAATTGTTAAATATAATTATGTACTGAATTATTAAAAAAAAAACCCCAAAAAGAGGTGTGTGGGGGTTGAAGCCAAACAAATCCAACAAATTATACATCCCCCCTCCCCCCAGAACAAAATCAAAACTACGCCACTGTGTGGTTGGGTAGCTCAGTGGCAGAGCAAATGGCCCAGCCTGCACTCACTGATGACGTATCTTGTTATAAGCTAATAACCTAATGTTATGATGCTGTAGAACAGGAATTCTTAAAAAGTTTTTATCCTTTCTGTTTTTCACTTAATACGCAACTAATCATAAGTTATCTTTTATTGTACATACATTTTGTTCGCAATGTACCTAACATGTTTTGATGGACAACTGGCAAACCTATAATTTTTCATTGCAATTATTTTTAATATAAAATCGTGATACTATATTTCTTTTAAATGGTGGAGAAGTGGGTCTTACCTCTTTGTTCTAGAGTAGTTTTCGAACATGTCATTGTTACGAATGTTTTGTGTTATATAAACAATTCTGTCACACTATCATACAGTTGTATAAATAATCAAATTTAATAATTTTAAAAAAAAATTGATCAAAATCGAAAATATCTCATGACATTTTATAATGTGTATTAAATAGGTAGGTACATGATATAAAGATATATATATATAATGCAATAGTTATAATATTTCATTTTCTGTTGACGAAGTAACGTATATAGATAAATTTTCAAATACTGTTTTACGTAAATAATAACCATACTATATATTAGCATAAAACAGTAATATGATTAAAGATTTGCATTTCATATTTTAACGAATCAAAAGGAATAAAAATAGAGTCAATAGAGAAAGTTTAACATACCTATTTTGTTACCCCATCTATGTGACAAGGAGCAGAGTGGTGTGGTATGGGTGTACCCGCGGAAACCGTTGGTCCAATTGTCATCCATCAAACCACCAATAAAAAATCAATTTCGTGATTCAAAATAATCCGTATGAAACTGCTTATTCTATCCAAACGAAATATTAATCAATAAGTACGTATAGAACTTATATAATATAGGTTAGGTTAGGTTAGGTATAAAAAATCATAATAAATAATCCAAAATCATATTTTTCATAATAATAATTAATAATTGTCCACATAATATAATAATAAAATATAATAAAAAATAAATAAATAGTCGTTATAAATATTGTCATGTATGAAAACTATAATGATGTGACACAATTTGAAAATATTCTAAGTCTTGTATTTCTTTATTAGTATACCTATTCATAGCATCCTGAATACTGTCATTTTTTTTTTTGATTACGAATTTTTTAGCTGATTTACTTAAGATATGCCGTTTAGTTTAATATAAGTTTGGGTTTGAAATTCGATAAGAACTTTACTGAAAATGTGAACATTCGGATGACATTTATAAAATTAATTTCGGGTGACGAGGTGACCGAGTGATCTGACGCTTCCGCTGTGACGCAGCCGGTCGCGGTTCGATCCTCGGCCACCGGGAGGCATTTTTCTCCGGACAAGTCGCGGTGACCGGAGAACAAGTGCTGCCATCCCCCACCCCCGGGGCATGGCAGAAACCTACGGATGCCCCATTCGAAATTCTGCCAAAACAAACACACACGTGTTTCCCCCTACTGTACCAAAAACCTACAAACCATCAATAAAAAAAAACCTACAATACCTACTAATAGCTAATGGCCACAGTTGCCGGGCTCAAGATCAATAAAAAAAAAAACAAAAATGAACTTCTCGGATGACTATGAAAGGATTCACAGGCATTTGTTGTTCGATTTCAATTTGCATTTTGATCAGCCCATAAATTAGGTGGAAATGCTGCTTCATTACTTATATAATTGTCAACAAGGTAATCTGAGAACTAAGTTACTCTAGGGTCGGATAACATGATTGCTTCTAAAGTAAATGCAAATACATCGGGAACTTTTTCGGGAGATAAAAATAATAATCCGAAACATAGATGAAGCCACTTACTTATTTCTGATGTGATCACTGTCGCACTGACCAGGCAAAAAAAAAACTGGCGGAGTTCACCATAGACCTATTATTACCTTTTTATCTTGACCGATATTCTGGCGGAGTTTACAATCGCTCATTTCAGCTATAGGAAATATATTTATTTTTTTTTGGTAGGGTTTAACTAGATTAAGTTTATCAATTATCATACCCTCTTGGCTACGGAGTGGATACCTAAACCTTCCAAAGTTCTAAAACCCAATTTAATCAGTGTTTTAATTATTTTTTTTTTAACTCTTTATTTTTTATTCATTTCATTTGTATTTAATCCTAAATAATTGTAAACGAAAAAAAGTTTCAAATTCAATAAGCTCCATTGATTGCTTATTGATAATAATATCAATATGTATGAATAATAAACATTAAACATTTAATACTATTACATTTTAACGTTTTATCTAATCTTCATTATTGAAATGGGTCTCGAAAGTATTTATTAACTTTACTGCAGAAGTAGGTAGGAGAGCAACTGGGCCGAGAAATCATGAAAAGAATGAAAAAAATATAATATATTCACAAAACGACTTTATTAACGAGATTATTTTATAAAGGGCCCCTGTTGTGTATTCTACTTACAGTTAAAAAAAGCAATCCATCACAGTGAAATCGCTAAATAAACACTCAGCTTTTTCTGCAGTAGGTACCTATTGCAATCATCAACGGGTATGAAAATATATTGAATTCTGCTCATATCCATAGGACAATAATTTAACCCTCAGTAATTGAGAACATAATATTTTGTAGTCAAAAATATTAGTCATAAACATAATAACCCCCATGTTCATATCACTTTTGGCCTACCTTTATATTATATTATGATAACACAAGACACAAAAATTCAAATGTATTGTTTTCAATTACTAGTAGTTAGGTACGAATTCATATTGCAATAGTAAGTTTTTTTAGTAATGAAATAATTATTTATCAATGAATTTAAAAAACAAATCGCCCGAATCTGAAGTCTTCTCAACTTCTTAATAAACAATTTTTTTTATTTTTATTAAAAAACTAACAAACATTTGTTTGGAAAGCAATTTATTTACGGTGATAATAATTTTTTAAGTTTTGATTTATAGACGTTTGAATTAAAAACATAAATTTGGTGGAGAAAATGCATGTTAAAAAAAATCCGTTTGCAGTTTGAAAAAAATAAGGTCGACAAAAAAATAACAATCAATACACCACTACTTATTTTTCTTACTGAGCGTTAGATGCATTGTTAAAACAATACATTGAATATGCGTCTATTTTCTTTTCGTGTTAAATGGAATTCAATTAACTTTTAAATAGTCACTCAAATTTCAAAAACTTTGTACTCAACACTTCATATGGTAATATCTTATCATTATAAACGAAAAGAAGTAATACTGCAGACTGCTAGTAAAATTTTCTAATATTTTATTATTTTACTTTTTTAAAGGTATTACTCAAAATATAGACATTGTATAATTTATTTAATTTGAAAATTGAGTATATAATTTACTATTTTTTTGTATAGGACCAAAAAGTCATGGACATTTATTATAAGTGGACCCCGTTATGTAAAAATGTTTAATATTATTTTATGTTCACACAAACGACAAAAACCTAAATTCAGGTGTATTGTTATATATATATATTTCCTTAATATTTATGTCGCAAAATATATGAAAGTCCATAATGTGTATCTATATATGTGTATACCTACACTAAAATATATAATAATTCAGTCAACTGAATATTATTTTGTGATTTATTACATAACTAGTTCAAATATTAATCAAAACTTCAAAAACTTCAAAAGCCTTAATGTCTGTTAAAATATATTCAGCCGTATTGCCTTTATTCTTAATAACTTTAAAATGATCAGGTAGTAATATACTAATATAATAGCATGACAAACCTAATAAATATTAATATAAATATCATAATTAACTATATTAAAATACTTTTTTTGTACTTTTGAAAGTCACTAAGCTTTATTGAATTTAAGTTCAAAATCCATGTTAAAAATGAAATGTTTAATATTTATTATTACAAACTATACGTTATACTATACATAAATATTACTAATACATATATATATAGGTAATTATAGGTAAGTTAGGGACAATATGCATTATAAAACTAGCTTTAAATGTCGACTACTTTTAATAAACACACATTAAATTTTTAATTAATTTAACTACCAGTAAAACATTAATTGAGCAGTTTATAAATATTAATAAAAAATATAACAATGTAATACCAAAAAAAGTAAATTCTGTAAAATTCAATACTCTCGCTTAAATTATAAATACTAACTTTGATAGGTATATTACGTCTTAGTTAATATTTGATAATTTAATTTGTTCTATAAAATCGTTGATTTTATACAAAATTAATTTTTTGTGCATTTTAGAAAACATTTTTCAGTATAGAGTTTGAATTGTGTGAAATATATCACACTATTTTACATTTTCTAATGTTTTGGTTTATTTTAGATCATTTTCTCCGTTTTTCATTACATTTCGATCCTATTTACAATTGTATATTTTAGTTGATTAGCATAGAAAAGTAAAGGTAAAGATTTATTTTGAAGGAATTATTTATTAATCGATCCTAATATATTAAAGGTTTAGTTTACTGTCTCGTAATTTCCATTATTAATCTGGGTATCGGACTGCTGTAAATTGCTATCTTCTTATAAAACGTATTGCCTTTGTGTCTGTTTTCAGGCGCTTTTACTAATTTCATTGAAATTTGCTTATAGTTAAGTATTGGATTAAATTAATGAAAACATTTTTTCAATAATGATACACCTAGATATTGTGTATACATTGTATACGCAATGGTAATATGTATCAAAAAGTTGTATAAATTAATTTTGTGGATTTTGATCCTAGGATTGATAAAAATCAAAACTAATTTGTTCAGTCGAGATTAATTATTTAGCTGAATTACGCATGATAACATTTAATTATAACACTCATTATAAAATATACTAATATTTATAGGTATACTGATCATAAATTCAGTAATATATCAATGTGTATTACTAAAAAATCCATTTAAACTAAAACTTAGTTATTAATTATTTTATTATTTCAGCCATTTACGACCGATACACAAAATACTTTGAAAAACACTGTAGAGAAGAAATAAATAAGCTATAGACATGTAACAAATTTTTATATTATGTTTTTCGTCTATTATTTTCATTGATTAATTTACGTTAATCCAAAATAATTGTATTACCATATTTCAAATACCTGCTTGCCAATTATATGCATAACATTTATAAATACTAAAGTATAGTAACTAAAGAACTCGTAATAATGCTTACAAGTTATTAATGATTTGCCTGGCAGTCTAAAAATATTTAAAAAAAACATATAAGTAAATACAAGTAGAAATACACCTACAGTTAAAACAATTTAAAAAATTCAATTATTGAATTATGTATATTACTTATTTTTATCGTTTGAATGGTATACAGTTGAAGTTCTAATAAAATCGTTGTATCTTATATTTAATGGAAAAAGTTGAACGCCGCTTTGTTGTACAGTAGGTTACAAGTGTTGAAATGGATCACTATAATGGGCGGTGTTAAATTTGAATTCGATGATTTAATATCATTGCATACGAAAATTGATTCTGAGCAGGCACGGACTATCGATCAGCCTGTATAGTAATAATACTTTTTATTAAAACAAAGTAACTAAAATCGTTATTCTTCGTTGAAATATAACATATTCTAATACTCCTGGACATTTTCCATTTTGACCTTTCTAAAGTACCAACGAGATTAACTTCCACATCAGAAAAAATACTGAAGTTGAAAATCAAAGAATTATTTCGACTGCCTACGTATTATGAAATAAACAAAAAAACAACAAGTCATTGTGAAATCAATACATTCATCGCTACTCTCAGGATTTAAAATTAATTGTGCAATGTTAAAAAAGCCATTCATTATCTAATAAGTCTATTTATATTTTTTTTTCTTTTTAAGTGTGAACTAGTCATATTATATAAAAGAAACGCAGAATTACACTATATTATGTGAGCACTAAATGTGACGATAGAATGAAATACTTCAATATTTTTTTAAATAAAAACTTTTGTAGCTCATATTTATTACATATTATTATACAACTAGTTTTTATAATACATCTATATGACTATATCTACCTTTAAACCATAGTCACGTATAAATTAAAGTATACATACAAAAATATTAACACTATATGTACAAATAAATATTTCATTTACGATTTTAATACTAAATTCGATCTAAAGTATTATTATTTATTACTTATATGTAACTTAGGTAGTAAGTAATTATTATATGAATTATAAATACCTACTTAATATTGTACATATAGCAATTATCACTATTATTTGTGAATCACATAACTTTTAAATTAATTTTTAACTTGTGGAAGGCACTTGTGTAGGGTTTGTAATTTTCCCTGCCAACATAATAAGTCCAGTCAATTTGTTAAAAACAAAAAATACAAACGGCCTGTCAAATATTACTTTAGTGGCAATGCCTCGTTTTTGTCTCAAGGCAGACGGACGGATACCTGAAACAAATTAATATAGTACAACACTTAAGTAAATTGCTAAAAAGTAAAAATGTGTTTCGATATTGTAAGTAGGTATATGATTTTTACAACTTAAACTTTAAAATCAATATTTTTCTTTTTGAGTAATGTATTTATATCTAAACACAAAAATAAAATGTTTACTTAGCAACTATCAGATGTGATAGATAACTATTGTCGTATACCTATCTCTCGAAAAGGTACCAAAATATATAACCCACAACTATTAGATTAACATTTTCTTATTAAAAAACAAACACAAAATATTAGACACAAATCAAACATACATATATGCTTATGACTCAACTTATTTGCTTCATTGGCCTATTATTAAGAAGATTATACTGTTTTTAATTTAATTTAACTTTGTGTGCCCCGAACTGGTTAGCACATACAACCCTATACAGGATTAATGTATAAATATATTAATATTTTGTTAAATTCTAGGTAACGGTTGACGCAATAACTAACACGTGCGTCCTGGAAAGATTTAAAAAGTTGACTATCATTATAAACGCGTCACCATCAATCCCTTTAATAAAAGCAAGGTTTGTTACAAATAAAATTGCCATTTTAGGTGATTTTTTATGTATAGATACTCCTATAGTAACTAATATATAGATTTACCTACTCGGCAGTTTCCCGAATCATTGCTCCTCACTCAGTTACTCCTTGTTTGAATATTATTCGACACAAAACTTGGAATTTTTTTTATTATTTGTTTATTTAATTATTTAGGAATTCACGTCTTAAGAAATTTGAAAATAACTCATACAATTTAAATTTTAAATAAGTGATTAATATTATGTGCATATCGACGTAGGTGTTCATAAATAAATGTATAAATGAAGGGAACGATGGTATTTAGTTATCATAACATATTTATTAAATACTCGCATAGTCAACATGTAAGTTCAAAATGTTTATTCATACAGAAACCAATATCGAGATGCACCTAAATAATAATATAATATATCACTCATTAAATTCGTAAAAATAGACATACCTATATTATAAACATACCCAACTTTATTAACAACATGTTGAGAGTTGATTTATACATAAGCTATAGCCTTCATAAATATAAATAAATTCATATAGGTTATTGGTGTAAAGGGAGATGTGAGGTGGCTGTATTTATTTGTATTTCTATTTTATCAGCTTAACTGTTTGTGCTGAATTCATGTGCAAAATTGGTCGAAAATTAAAATATGACGTGTTTAAAACGGTTTCCATGATGTGATTAATCGAAGCGATCAGCGTGTAATAAACACATTGCGCATTTGGTTATCCAGAATGTGTTTTGCTGGGCGGTGGTAAACTCTCCCGATTTTATGGTAAACTCTCCCGATTTTTCAAAATAGTAAACTCTCCCGATGGTAAACTCTCCCGGGTTCACATTATGTTTACCTGAAGTAAATGTGTAAGCTCTCCCGGGTCAAAATTATGTTTACCTGAAGTAAATGTGTAAACTCTCCCGGGTCAAATTTATAGTTACCTATAGGAAGTATGTAAGCTCTCCCGAGTTGTTTTAAATGTTATTGCTACACTACCAGTTGGCTACACTGCAGAGATTGTGATTGACTATTTTTAATAGAAACTGAAATGTATATTGGATTTTTTGAAATTTTATTTTTTATTGTATTTTGACTATAATATCATGTTCATAGCAGCTAAAGACATTAATTTATATTGTTATTATTATTATTNATTATTATTATATATGATTGACTATTTTTAAACGCAACTTAAATGTATATTAAATTTATTTTATGATTTTTACTAGACCCGGGAGAGTTTACATGTTCTCTACAGGTAGTACTAAACTAGACCCGGGAGAGTTTACACGTTTTCGTCAGGTAGTACTGGAGTAGACCCGGGAGAGTTTACCATCGGGAGAGTTTACAATCGCCCGTTTTGCTTTCGAAAATTAGTTGGGTTAAGCTGCTGCGATTAAGATCTATTATGTCGAAAATAATATAATTTTTTTTCAAGGACTATAATAGAATGTGGGAATTTTAAATTAAAATATAAAATATCACATGTATTATACAATCTAGTGGTGTACGAAATTAATTTAAGTAACGCGTTATAGTTGTTATAAATATAAAAAATACATAGCAACGGCCAACGATATAGGTACCGGCTACCGATTATTGAATATAATTACGTGTCACTAGTTACTACAATAATAGTACAATAGGTACCTATAACACTGCAAATAGTTATAATTACAGGTAAGGCGTGATTTATTATGTACAAAATATTAAACGAACACATTTTAGCACTAACATTTTAATATTAGAAAATGTACGATACAAAATAGTAATAGACTAATAGATAATATTATGTCAAATAATATAAGTAATACCGAATTTAATAAAGACACATATCAATAGATTCCTTGAGACTCTGAGATTTTTTTTTCAACCTTCATACCGTGTTGAAGAATGCTAATATCTAATACTTATTTAAATAATATTCCATCTCCAAAACTAAGAGTAATAAACTAATAACATATACTTGCAATGTTCAATCAGTTATGATTTACTCTTCCGGGGAGGTACTTACTTCACACTTAAAAATAGATTATAATAATAGGTTTCTATAAATTATCTATTAAAATGTATTTTTAGGCCCTCGAGGTTAGGCTTATAACAAGGCTCTACAAACTACAAAGATTATAGTATAAATAGTTTAAATGCAAAATATTAATAACACTTTAATTATTAATTATGTTTAAGTTAATGAGACTTCTTCAGATAGATATTATAATACTAGGTACATAGTATAATTGGCATTTTTATTCCCAGAATGAAAAGCAGTTTTGTAAAGTATTCAAATAAATATTTTAAATTCTTAAAAAAAAAAATTATACGAATACTTATTCTGAATTTTGAACTCGAAAAATAGTTTATATTTGTGACAAGACCAATTTTTCTATTAAAAATCGGGCACATTATAGGTTATGAACAATAGTTTTTCTCTTCAAATGAAATAAGATGAATGACCCCTGTTAAATTCCAACCATTCCAAAACTGACAAATATTGGGGGGGGGGGGTATATTTTAATACTTTTTTGAGTATTCGGAAAACTTTATGCTTACATATTCGAATACATACTCCATATTCCGAATACAAAATAAAAGTATGCTTTACAATACTGATGAGAGGTAATATTTATCATTTATTAAAAATAATTTTTGTTTTGAGAAAATTCGTTTTTTACTAAAAAATTAATTTATCCTCTTTCAGTAATGACTTTATAATTATAATACTGTACAAAAAAGTTCATTAATATTATTCGCTTTAAAAATGTTTTTCTTAAAAAATGTTTTATATTCATCCTCGTATTTTATTTTTAATAATATTGTTAATTTTATTATAATATTGTATTTCTCATTATGAACTCTTATACAACAGATATACTATTTATATCACACATTAAGACCATAGTCCATACTCCTTTATAGTTAGTAGTCGTAGACCGCAATTGTATAATTATTTACTGATATTTAATTAAATAACCATTGTTTTAGTTGGTGAAATAACGTGATTAATATTGTTAATAGGTACGATAAGTACCTATGTATAACATATTAAAAAACTAGCAGATACTGACCTAACTTTGTGCCGACGGATCCGACGGAATTGATCGTGATGAACGACATTGAAAAGTACGCGTTCTGTTTCATCGACACCAACGTGACCGTGGGAGACTTGGACGCGTGATCGTGACTCGTCGACGAAGTTTTATTATTGATGTCAGCACCGCCACTGACCGTCTGGTTGAA
Source organism: Myzus persicae (assembly GCF_001856785.1). Lineage (NCBI taxonomy): Eukaryota > Metazoa > Arthropoda > Insecta > Hemiptera > Aphididae > Myzus > Myzus persicae. Next base: position 1,580,639 of record NW_019100468.1, read on the forward strand.
GGCCGCCTTGACGCCGAGCTTCTTGAAGAACGGCTCCAGATCCAGACCGTTGGTGAACGCGGCCAGCTGCGGCAACAGGACCTCTGTGTCCTGGTATCCCAGCGAGTCCAGGATGTCCAGGAAGTTGTCTTTGGACAGCCGTTCGATCATTAGCTCGGAACCGTTAACGTCGTCCGGCATCATGATCAGCATGCTCACTTTGTCAGTCTGTGAATGGAAAAATACGACCCACAGTGATGATTATTATTAAAGTTTGAAGTTTGTACCAAAATTGCAACCCGACATTATATGAACGAAAAATTATTCGATTTTCGTGAGTCAAAACAAAATTTGAGACACCCTATTACAACCTCTAAAGGTTTAAAAAAAAATCTCAGAGTCTCAAGGAATCTATTGATATATATCTTTATTAAAATCGGTCGAGTAGTTTCTCAGATTGGCGAGTTCAAACATACAAACGTCAGCTTTATAATATTAAATGATAATACATATTAGGTAAAGATTAATAAAATAACAGTAGAATAATAATTGATGACGCAGTGCAGTTATCGGATTTTTTGAAAAGCTTATACCTGTATTGGAACTATATGGTTAAGTGTTATTGAAGTTTTCACAAAGAAGGTATCTTTAAGATATATTTATCAAAAAATTAAATTACAAATAATGTATGCACCTCCGTGATCATATCAATTTGTGAACGGGTGTACTCGTAATACCTATGTTCTTATTAATGTTGTGATTTTAAAAACTCGAAAACGAGAGTACTAATACAAGTTTTGTTTGGAAATATACAAACTAAACTTATTCCAGCAAAAAAAACATTGTATTATTATTTTAGATATGAAACCGAATGCCGAAATAACCGAATAGCGTGTACTCCCAGAAAAGACGAGAACATTTACTCGTCAGACTAAAACGATAGTGTGGATCATAATCGACATAATTTGATTATATTGTATGATACAAGTAGAATATAATTATGTATTAATTGTAATATGCCAAGTAATATAAAATTGATCGTCATATAAGCGCACACGATGACCTTATATTATATTATAAACTGAGATAACGCGATGGAAATCGATAATAATTCTTTACGGAATAACTTTAGACCTGCACATCGCAAGCACACATAATATTAAACACTCGTTCTTGAAATTCCGCCAATACACGAGTATTTCGGCATTGAACGACTCGATTGTCAAACGTCAACTCCATTGTTATAATCTCGCAAAATACGCGACACAAAATATCGTTTGTTTCATGACCAGTGTTATAGGTTTTTCTTGACCAATAAAATACAAATAGTAATTACTAATTTCTTTATAATAAATCAATATCAAGGTTTAATATGATAGAAACAATTGTCTTATAGTGCCAAAAAATTATTTACCTATTGTATACAATAATATATTAATTGAACGTAAAATAATTAAAATAATATTGCAATCCTATTTTAAAATATTGATTAAATTATTGAAATATTCATACACGTAGTATAATAAATCAATACTTGTTTCAGTTATTTCAAAATTTGAACCTCAACGGAAATGTTAAAAATAAGGTATGGATATTAACGGGTTAATTCACCTTTGCGGTACACCACAAACTATTGCTATTATATTAAGTAGGTACTAATAAATGTCAATGCATACATGATAGGTACAGATTAATATAGAATAGCTTGTAATAATAATGTACAATTATATGTACCTATATGTCATTAATCATTAAATTATGCTACAGGTATCTAATTATCAACCGTTGATATTTAGAGGACCAATAAACTTAATCTATTAACCATGGATCTAGCGGATTCAAGAACAACCACGAGCTTACCTCAAACATTAACTCGGCAGCTAAACACTTTAATTGTGGTACGTATCCAATTTTGAACATTCCTGTCTGTGGTATCATTGGGACGTGGACGATTGAACCGTCGGCTTTGGTAAACGGTGCTGATGGTTGATACGATAAGTAAGTGTACGTGGCTAGTTTTTGGTAGTCCTTCCAGTGGCTTATTATTCCAGTGTCGCTGCGTAATTCTAAAATATCAGCTAAAAATAAATCACATCTAAATAAATTACTGGGTATATAAGTATATGTATAACGTTAATGTAACATACTACGTTTGTGTATATAGGTATGATGTTAAACTAGATAGAGGTCTAGATTAAATCATAATTTAGATTCAGCGATTTTCAAATTGAGTGATAAATATTTATATTTTTTTATCCGACTTCTAAACGTATTAAACAAATAGCATACATTGTAAATTTCTATTTTTCTTCGACGAAAAGTTGAAAACCAAACACAGAATTTAATTTAAAGAGACAAATTTTCCTATTTCACAGAAGTACCTACATGACAAAATCAAAAAGAAAAGTAACTAAATATTTACATACTGTACAAAGAAATAGCGACTGTTCAACACAAATATTGGTAATTTTTGGATAACCGAACTCCATTTAGATTAATTAATGCTTTAAAATAACATTTTTTCTGTGTAAACAAAACAGTAAAGAATAAATCAATAATGGCAATGATTTGTTCTGAAGTATAACCTACTCAGTAGTTGCATAAAGGTAATTTTTTTGAGGCAAGGGATTAAGATTTAGTATAGTGAATAGATAATATAAGTATTTTCCTGGTTAACTAAAAATCCGATGTAAAAGTTCTATTGTTATTAATGTATGTGTACATAACTATACAAGTATTTTACATTTGTAAAGTCTGGTCATGGTGTGGGTGTAAATAAAATACTATGTCTCAAATAATTGTATTGGTACACTCCGCCTTTGTAAACCTACTATTATATAATAATAAATACTTGTAAACTGTTAATATTATCATCACTTTTTGGAGCCAATAAAAAGTTTTTGACAAATTTGCATAGCGGTAAAATTGAAACGTGTTTAAACCTTGTTCGTATCTTGCAATACCCACTTTTTATATAATATAAGTAGCAGTACCTAATGTATGATAATATTTATATTTAATTCGATTTTTAAGAATAAAAATAATTGGATTAAAAATGTAAATATAAAAAAAGGTACTATTTAACAAAATTATATTATTTGCAGTGCAAAACATAGAGAACTTTTAAACTTCAGATTTACTATAAAATAAAAACAACCATCTATGTATTAAAATTTCGTTTAAATTTCGAGATCGAACAAATATTATGAAAAGTAAGCAATCATGATTTCAAAAATGAAAGTATTTCATAAAATGTTGAAATTATTTGTAACTTACTGCTCAATGTATTATTACACAGAATAATGTTAGTTATAAGGACATATAGTTTAGATGTTATTACTTAAGCTGTTGTTCGAATTCTCGCTTCGCATGGTGGTAACGTTAGCTTGGTAATATTTCGAAAGTCTGTTTATGTATGACGATGGCATAACCCGGGAACTGGTCACAGATGCTTTGTTGTAGGATCCGGCAAAATCTCCGTCCGAATCATCCTATAAATACATTTTTGTTTCAAATTAATTTTGTGTTCACGTAAGTACAAGACACCAATAATATTATAAATATATTTTTAATATTGTGAGACCAATTCGGCCTAACTGTGACACGACAATGTTTTTTTGGGAGACTTCTTGTAACAGCGATCGTAAAAAATAAATAACATGTTTAATAATGACAAATAATTGTAGTATTTACACGGCTGTATGCCCTTAATGAATGGTTTTTAGTCTTACCCCAAACGTATCAAAAATCATTTTAAAACCTCTCCTCAGCTGTTGGCGCACTTCCTTCGCCTGAAGTCGGAACAACGCGGTTACCTCTTCGGCGGCTCGACCTTGCAAGCCTTCCAGCATCATGGCCACGTTAGTTGCCACCCCAAAAGGTGCAAGGACCAGGTTGTCTCTGCCTCTGGAATAGTGCTGCACGTGCAATTAAACACATTATTATTGTAAAAAGAAGTGAGAGCATTTATATGTAATATTAACATGGGCGTGTTTACGTGTTCGGCAACTCTGGAATTAGCCAGACCTGCGAATTAAAATTAACTAAATTCTGGTTTTTAGAATAGTTTACATATATGTATATATATTCAACATGGGAACTGATTTCATGTAAGAAACTTCCCAAAAAAATAATTCTTGGCCAGATCTGTTAAATTGATTTAAACACGCCTATATATATATATATATATATCCGCTGTACATATTAATCGACGATTATGGTATAAAAAATTAGAATAAATAAAAAATAAGAAACATAACACACGTTGAAGAGAGGAGGCACCAGGCTGTTGCTGAAATTAACTACCCGGATCACATCCGTCGAGTTGGTCCATCCCGAACCTGACACCGACGAAGACAGAGTCGCCACCGCAGCTATCAGCAGGTGCACTGAGACGGATGACATTATGTGTACGAAGGGTGCTGCAAAATAATATTAGTAGAAGACTTCATTAGTACGCGAGTACGCGTAAACATTATATTATATTAAAATGGGCAACAAAAATAAAATTTCAACAAAAATATATAAACACGCTGAGTATTTTGTTATATTTAGATGTACGACGATGCGTATATTACGAACACCGAAGCCGTAAGGCTGAAATTAAATAATATGTTTTGGCGATAAACCGAAATGCACAACCATATGCGTTCGTAATAAAATTATACCATTCTAGGGACGAAGATTACCTGTCGTGGATTGGACCGTGCTCCACCGAGCCATTGTTACAGGAAACTGCTGCAGGGCCCGAGCAATATTATAATATCGTATATATATCGTATCCGTTCTGGCGACTCTCGAGGACTGATCGTCGTCGTCGTCGTCGTCCTGGTCGTGCAGGTCGTCGCAGCGTGTGGTACGCGGAGCGGATAAAACAATATTAGAATATTATTATTATTATTATTATGATAACCATTAACTGGGTCAACAGCCTTGCAACCTGCCGGATTGGCGCAACTCAGCGCCGCGATAGACCGCGCTTGGTAACCGAATGAAATGAAGAGTAGCTAGTACGAGGAGTGTGCAGTGGCGAAGAAGAGGGGCACCTATTATTATTATTATCTTATACCCGTAGCTGCTGTAATGTTATTATTACGTTATAATATTTATCCCACTAGTGTGTTTTTGTTTGTTGTTATTTTACATTTTTTCTACTTTTACTTTCAATGCCACACCGTCGAGTGCTTTATTAGTGTGTTATACACTTATTATAGACAATATATAATATTCCTCAGTATATACAATTCGCGAACGTTTCTTTCTCCATTCACTACGCCGTATTTTGGTGTTTTTAATTTTTAGGTATTTCTGTGGTGGTGGTAGATCTACGGAGGTGGTAGTTGTATGCTTGTTTACTGAGCACGTATAAAAGACGCACTGGCGCCGTTATAATTTATTAAAAAATTTTAAATAGTAAGATCTTTTAGACAGTTTTACCCCTTTTGCGGGTCACTTCAGAAATGTCTCACTACGCCCCTTCCCCCTTCCCATCCACCCCGTAAAGTCGAACAAGTCCTAATTAGTCGCGCTCTCAGCATTAATTGCCTTTATGATTACACTGGCGGGATAGTAGAATATAATAATTTAATGTCATAAGCCATAAGGTTTTTTTATTTTGATTGTAATTATTGTATATAATATATATGTACAATTATGATAATAGTCAAGTCTATATGGCTTTTAAACTACAGCTCTTATTATCAAAAATAAATAAAATAATACTTTTAGTCACGATTATAAATTATAATTTTATAACATTTTTACCTTCAGCGTATACTAAAATTTCTTAAGAAAATTATTTTTGTAGCAGTAGGTGCATGTTGAGATGCAAAATCTAACCTATTATAAACTCTTGTGTTCTTACATAAACTCTGTCGTTTTGTAACCTAACCTATGACCCACTGTAGTAAAAATAAAAGGATCGTCATTATAAAAAGTATATAATATATCTAACGTTTAATTTTTAATGTAAATGATGACTGTATGTATGTTATTAACATGAGGTACCTATGTAATTTAAAAATCCGATGACTTAACAAAAAAAATATGGTATGACGTGTGGCCATAAACGTAATTGGCATATTTTGTCTTTAATACTTAAACGATTTAATCTTCTAGCCTATAAGAATAATAATTTAAAGAAGAAAGTATGAAAAGTTCATTTTTACCTAACAATTGAGACTATTTTTAGAATATTTTATATAATTACTGATTACATTTAAACAGTTATAACTATTAATTAGTTTGAATAATGAACAATCTAGTTATCAATATAGATTTCCAAACAATATTTATGCATAATTACATAGATATTTCTATTACTATGGTTGTACATAAATCACACACCTCATCCGCCTTCAATTACGTATAATTAATGAAAAACGTAATGTCTATTACGTTTAACACTAATTTGACACATTCATTAGTCATTACATACAGTGAAATATTTTTTTGTTATACTTTCTTCTCGGATAAACTCGTATTGCCTAAAATAAAATTGTGATCTATCGATCACATTATTAATTGCTATAAACTAAATTCATGTAGCAACCAAATGTATGTAAAAGCGTGCCTTGCGTTATTTCATTTCCTACTCAGTTGACAATTGAACATTAATAATTGAAGAAATTTAAAATTTGTGATTTTAAAGCGGAATTTTAGTTATTTTAATTTTAATTTTATATTAGATATTAAAAATAATTATAATCATCGTATGCCTAGGCTACATGATATCGGTTTACGGTGTACTTAACTACTTAAGTACCTAACCTATAATCTAAATGGCTACTCCCAGCATATTCTACTCACCAACAAGCTTAAGCATTTTTTGTTTAAGATTATTTCTATAGTTAATATCAGTATTATTAATTTAAGCTAATCAATTAAATATAAATTAATTATATTAGCTTACTTGAAGCTTAAATCAAATAAAAATATGAATATATAATATAAATAATAAATATAACTATTAATTATCGAACAGTTAGCAGTATGTACCTAACCAATGGCTTTATCGCTGATCGCTGATCACTTATCAGTGACGTGATTACGACTCGTATAAAAAGTATTATATGTAGTATAATATATGTATTGTAATTTATTAACATTGCCCGCTTCAAATATATTGGAAAAAATATGCTCAAAACCCAATAATTCCTAAGTGTACCTACATGGAGTAAACCTTTTTTATTTAACTGACCACGTAATGTGTTCCCAATTCGCCACTGTGTGGACTTTACTAGTTACTATTACACCAACTTATTGCAGAAATAAAACGTATTATGCCTAAAACTAAAGTTTTCGTCTTGTAAATGCCAGGAAATATAAATAATAATTATACAAACATAAGTCGTAGATATTTAGTTTTTATTATTAATTGAAAAAAAATAACTTCCACATAAACTAAAATGTGTGGCTAACTACTTGATAATCTGTACATAATGTCCAGTAAATTTTTATTATTTTTCATGGATAAATAAAATCAAATGACATTAATATTAAAATTAATGAATTTAATAATAATTTGTGAAGTGTAAGCTCTCAATATTAAAAAAATATACGAACTATTTTCATATATTATAAAACTAATATTTGTTATAGTATGTGTGTCGTAATTCGTCGTATTATTATTATTATTATTAAACTTTAAAAGCAATGACTAGTTTCTTGGAACATTTAAAAAAAAATTTAAGATATCAAAAAGTAAAAGCAAAATGTATTTACCGGTTTGTAGCATCTATATAGTAGTAGTAAATGTAGTAATAAATTGCTAATGTTATTACTAATAATGTATTTATGCATTTTTTATAAATATTTTATTTGGGAAATTAATGGCGTACATAATAATTTGAAACAATCTTAGGTACTTACCGTGTACATAGTAAAAACAATTGTATAAAAATTAATATGTGTAGACTAGTTATCTGTTGCTTTTACATAACTTATTTGAAGGCTATTTGAACATTTCTAATAACTTCTCGTTTCTAAGGCAATAGGCATTTAACGCATCAAAAAGTTACATAAATAAATATAGTTAACGATGATTTAAATAGTAATTTTAAACTCAATACATAACTCTCAACTAGGAATAATTAAATTTTAAACACATTCATTTTGTTCACCACTTTTCCCATAGGTACAGCGCAATCTGAAAACATAGTTATACAACAATTTACTATTAGATAGATATATATGCGTATACATATAAAATTATAATAATCTAATGACAATATTTAGTAGTTAAAAATAGTTGTTGTAATAAAAATAAAAATAACTTATAATGCAATTATTTAAACCCCATTAAATAATTTTAATTTACGAAATTTGTAATACGTTATCGTATGAATGAACTAGTTTGAGTTTGTACCTATACAATAACGACCAATGACCTACATTTGATTGTTGATTATAAGTTGGTGTAATAGTGACTTTTTTATGATAATACAGCCTAAATATTACATTTTTAACTTTCACGTTCACACAGTTAAATTGAATACATACTTTACTTGTATATCAAGTATAACATAATAACATATAGGCACAAGTAATGACTTACTAATTCTAATTTTAATAAACCTAGTTAATTTTTCATATTAAGTGAACTAAGACCAAAATTTTTCCAAATCGTTATACACAGTTTACATGTTATAACATAAGATCGAATTATAATTTTTAGATATATATATATATAATATGTGTATTGTGCATATTGGAAAAATATTTTTGTTAAATTTGGTTGTTTAGTCTGGTTTCACTTTGTAAAGAATTAAGGTCACTCGATATGTCTGGTCCTGTGGATTCTTATAAGTTTGAGTTTATTTTGTGCTTGAGTCTTGCTTCTTCATAGGATCTGCATTCATTTTGAAAATAAGTTTTACTGTCATTGTCACTGCATACGAAATGCTTATCATTAAGTCATCGTGAAACATCAGTTATCACAAATTGTTTACATAAATATGCATAAAATAAGTATGAACCGTAGTTTTGTTTTTGTAGTAAATTGGGTCCAAATTATGAGAATAAAATGTACCTGTGAGGCTATGAATGATCTTTTTAAGAATATTTATTACCGAGCTGATTGAGAAAAACTGATTAATTGATTTATTTATGCCTTATACGTCTTAATACAATTAACGTATAACATTTCAAAATTTTAATTTAATTTTAAAAAGTTTTCTTTGAGATAATAATAGCTACTTTGATGGTTCCACTGTGCATCAGAATTAACAGTTGCTCGTGCAGAATATACTTAATAAATGTAACACTTCTTACAAATCCATTAGTTATTATACGATTATATAATACTCAATGACCAGATACTCTGGAAACCTATACTCTAAGCAACAAAACGATTTTCCCGGGTTTTTTTTCCGTTCAACGTAAATACTTTACTATATTTATCAGTTCATCACATTATTTGTGTACATAGACAGAACCTCGACCATAACCTAGCCTAACCTAATTTAACCTAACGGTACACGCGCAGTGTCTTGTTAATCAAATCGATTTTTTTTGTATCCTTGTGTATTATAATGAAATTCTAATTGGAAAGTTATGTTAACCTTATCATTTAACAAAGTTCTTGTACTTGTACATATTAATTATTAATACATATCCTATACAATTATAATTACATTCTGCTATGGTAACTGTATACAACTGAATAACTGATGATTATAATTTATAATAGCACCGAGATTAATAATACAGCCAAATATTTAAATCATAGTTTACACTAGTAGCAGTAGAAGCTAATAGAAACAAATTTATTATCTACCTCCAAAGATTACCGACCTGCACTGCAATTCTTCAAAGATTATTCATATTTCATAAGTTGTATTATAGGTATATAGTAGGTATTATACTAATCAGATAATCAGATATTATGTTAGATTACAATTAATTTATTTCGATGTGTCTAACCTATAACAGATCAGTTACGTGTCCTGCCCAAAATGTTTAGGTGAGCGTATAGAGTATAGACTAATATAGAACTTGTTTTAAAAATTAAATTAAATTAACATATTAGTTGTTATGTAATATAATATTTATAGATACTATCGATACTGAGTGGGTGACTAAAAGCAGTGGTTTTTTCCACCAGAAACATTAGACACCAAAACTTAACGTTATTAAATGTTATTGTATCCGCAATCCGCCCGAGTAATATGTAATAATATTTTTATAAAATAACTTTTTCATACACGAAAAAAAAACACTTAATATCTTGCGAAATGTCTCATTCGTTGTAATCAAGACAACTGGTGACAATATCAATTAGTAAATATTACAGATTCTGAGGGGAGCTAAGGGGCCAAGGTCCTCCACACCTCAGATATAGTGGCAGATACACCACAAACACACACACACACAAATGTCAAACTCACACGTATATATAATAGTATATTTACACATAATTCCCTAAAGCTGTTTTTAAAGAAATGTATAATCTAACAATTTTAATTATAAACATAACTCAATACATTCAAAAAATAAAATAAAAAAGGGTAGGTAATCGCTCTGGTGTACTGTAGATGTGAAGTATACCTCACCATTGAGTAAATCATGAAATGTATGTATTAAATTTGAATTCGATAAATCATTGCATACAAGAAACAATTCTGAGCGAAGATTGTGTATCAGTATATTTATGTTGGTCGCTGAATTATTTTAATTAATTTTAGAGAGTGTATTTTTTGCCGAAAACATTCCATTTATTATATTATTAATATTTAGTTTTGTTTTATTTAAAGTAAGGTTTCGCCATCGTATGGGTTATTAGACTACTATTTAATTATTATATTAATAATATTAATCTTTCATTATTAGGATTAACTCTTGAGTCGAACAACATCGTGTTTACTTATTTTTGATTTTTCGATTTCAATATGAACACTTATTAAAACCCTGTATTAAATTTCTGAGCTTTTTGATCAATTATAAAAATGTACAAAAAAAAAAGGTGGTTACCGCGCTCTCTGTTGAACAGTAGGTGTCAAGTGGGTCGCTGTAAGGGATTTGTTACATTTAGATCCAGTGATATATTATCACTGTAGTACTGTAATTTACAAAAAACGATTCTGAGTGGAAACGGTGTGTCAGCTTAGGATAGTATTTTATATTACCTATATTAATATTTTTCATAGGTTGGTTGAATTCATTTTCGCAAAAAACTGATTATTCTATAATTATTAGTTATTTTTGGTTGCTTCGTATGAACTACCAATAAGAAACATAATATACACAATAACATTTTTTAAATATGTAGATTTATAATTGTGTTCTATTGTCTATTATAAAATGTAGGTATTTAGTCGTAATATAGTCTGACAAATCGTCTTCGCCCAGAATAGTTTTTCATATATTATGAAATGATTTATTAAATTCAAATTTCAATAATAACAATTCATAACAATCAATTACAAAATAATTAACTAGGTAATGACGAATTTGTGAAAAACTGAATACTGAAACGTAAAAATTATTACTACAGGGCGTTATAGTTAGGCTATTTCTTTACACCAGTGCCTTGAGTTAATTTTTTTTCTACTAAGTCGTAAGATATAAAACTTTAAAATGTGATACGAAATTTGTATACGGGTTAAATTAAAATAACGACTATGTAATTTCCAATTTTAGATAAATTAGAATGAAATAAAATGGTAATATTACAACTAAAAACTTAAATATAAATTATAATTTAGTGTTTGTTTATTATATTTTTTATTAAGCTGTGTCCTAACCTAACATGAACATTGAACACCTATACCTAGGTACAGAATTCCATACACAGTTGTAGCTGTGTCGTACTTATAAATTGCACTTTTGAAACACCATTTATAAGTGAAGGTTTTATTCAGTCCGAACAACGATTACGCCATAATTTAAAAGACTTCTGAATAGTATTGACGCGGTTTGCTGAGGTCGGAAGCACTAAGTACTCCTATCAATATCACCAAACTTTGGGATACAATCAGTAAGTTGACCAAGCCACGTCGGACCGGTGGCCAAGGCCGTGACTTGCCGTGGGTATATTATACAGATAACCAGATCTGAGACGATGGCCACCGACCATTACGAGTGACATGAGTACATTATATAACTATTATTAGTAGGTAATAGGTATTCGTAGTCGTTCCAAGAAAATCTAATACCCATTGTTGTGACTTACGGTGAAAGTCTTTTTGGGCAGGCTTTGTAAGAGACGGGGTAGTGAACTGTATATTAAATAATAAATAATATAGGTTGTTTTTTCTTTAAAATCCACATACTTAATTTTATAAATTAAAATTAAAACTGTTTAAATGTGATAAAAATATTATTTATTATTCAAGGTACTTACCTACATTTCATTGTTATTATAGCGGTAAATATAAAAGAGGGGTTATGACCCCCCAGCAAACTTTGAAATCCATTGTTTTATCCCCCTCAACTAAAAAATCCCGAGAACGTCAGTGGTATAATATCCCATAGACATCAAAAAATAAATATATAACAGATAGGCACAATTATATATAGGTACACACGTACTATGCCATTTTAAATTTTAACAGTTAATACTACCCTTAATTTTTCACTCTTCTTAGTTATTATAGTTTTTAAATAATGAATTTTCACAAGGTTACAAAATCACTATATGTGTACACTTTGAAAAACATTTAGTTGTCATTTACTTAATATGCGAAAATACCGTCAATAAAATTACTTGTGGTAAACAATTTCGAGTTCTGACATACTGTCTTAAAAACACCCAAAGTTTTGAAATTTGCCGTCTCTGAAAGGTCGAAGGTCTCCACGTTTGAACTTAAGAAGTTTAGAAAAGTTTTTTAATTACGAAACATTTACTAAATCGTTAACACCTAAAATTATTAACTCATATCAAAATTATGTCAGATGTGTACAACCATGCACTACCTACTACATATTTTTTACTTGGTATTTATTATTCATTCGCTTATCACTGACGATATTAATATATAATATATACAGCTATAAATTAAATATTCAAAATTATCAACCCAAAATATTCACGACAGATTTATTAACGCATCAACTGCAAATAACAAATTATGTAGCTAAAAATATTAACAGTGAGAAATTTTTTAAAACAATAAATTACTATATCATAGTGAAAATCAAACTTTTCTTCCACTTTGGAGTAAACGATATAGTTAGCAGAAACGGAAATTTGTGTTTTGGCAAAAACGAATAGGTAACTCTTGTAAATCCTCGGACTAATCCACGGATAATTATTTGTCACGTACAGCTATATAGTACCTACTTAATATTTAAATGTGAATAGGTTAGGTTAGGTTAAGTATTTAGATTTAAATATCAAATATTAAACACCTGACGAGTACATTTTGTTATGATAAATACAATATTAATTAATAATATAAATAGGGACCGTATTTATATAAAAATGCATATATGTATTGGAATGGGCTTTTTGAAATTTGATGAGAATTGTTCCCGATTAAATGTCGAAGAACTTAGTGAAGAGGGCGATGAAATATATTTTTATACTTTTATAAAACCTTTGTATACCTTTTTTATACTCAACTAATTAATACACATTTTTTATATAATTTTAAATAAAATGTTTCCGATATTTTGCAGCATATCACGGCATTTTCAGCAGCATATTTTGAGGATTTTTTGTGTATAATATAAATTCGGTCCCTAATAATTACGTATATAACAGTAAGTACTATTAAAGTTGTGTTCGTACACACAACAGATTTATTTCGGACAATACGACTATGGCTACTGCAGTACTGTAAGAGTTCGTTATGTTTTCGCGAGCACAGACCACGCCCACGCGCACGAACGTTCCATGTTTGAATGTTGTCCGTGGTCAGGAACGAGTATGATGTAAATACTTGGCACAAACGTACCAGGGTCGCAGCAAAGAATATGATCGTCCGTGCAATTTATTCGACAGCCGCCCGACCATGCGAACGCCGAGTATTGTTTTGCACGTAATTAATAATAATTGCGTATACACCACCGGGCCGGTACACAGCAGCTGCAGCTGCTATGTATTGTTCACTTGTTCGTATATTATCACATAATGATATAAACCTTGAAGGTATGTAATATATTGTACTGTGAACAACTCACATAAATGTGAGTTTTAAAAGCGAATAAATAATAATCATTTTAACAGTGCCAGTTATGCTAGACATGGTTTTAGAATTTTTTTCATCTTAAATAAGTTCAAAAAAAGAACTGGGAGGGGGAGTTGACATAACTAGTAAAAAGTCACTGCCACGGGTGAGAATCGAACTCACGACCTTAAGATTATGAGACTTACGCGCTGCCGTCTGCGCTACCGAGGCTGATATCCGGAAGTTGACATGTTAGTAAAACTAACCAAATGAATTTTATAATAATTAGTATGAGTTAATTGTAACTTGTAAGTAAGGTACGAATTGTATGAAACAATCAATGTGTACTGTATTATTAAATAAAATATAATATATATTTAAAGGAATTGGTAGCGAAGGGTTTTTAATTCGCAATTTTCAAATTACATGCATGCGGGTTTTGTAAATGTGTGCGTAATAAGATGAGGTCCGTTACATAAGCAACACCATATTCAAAAGTCCAAAAAAAAATTATACCAACGATTGTTATTCTGTTTGTACACATTTGTTATTCTAATATAATTATTTGTACCCCCCCCCCCCCCCCCCCAACACCAGGTAATTCGTTTTAATATATAGGTATTACTATTTCAAGTCGTTCATTCGGTTTTAAAATGATTAAAAAAATGTATTACTCATTATAAGTTTGTATTGTTCATTGATTTTTAAGTAAAATATTGTCGATATTATTTGAATTGGATTGCCGTGCTATATAATCATAGTAATGATAAATGATAAACTTATCCAAAATACAGTAAAATAAAATATATACACTGATAATTAATTATGTTTCACACTGATATACATACAAGTATAACACTTTTTTCTAATCACACCTCGACAGCTACAGCACTTGATTTTAACTTATTTTATCTTAATATGTTTATGATGACGTACAATATTACGAGCTTAACTACTCAATTTGCCATAATATTATGGAATATAAAGAAATATAAATTTATCATAAAAAATATTATATAGTTGTTTTTAGAATAACATATTTCAAATTGTAAATAAATAGCTAATTAATAATTATAGATAAATCTAAGTTAATAGGTATATTGGAATACGTATCATACATTATTTTCCAATTTAAGTGTAGGTACTCAGAAAAATATTTACGACTACACCACTGCCTATAACTATTTAGTTGTTTTTCTGCAGATTATTCTAATAATACTTAATATATTTTTGTAAAAATGTCCTTAAATCCGAAAAAAATACAATATTTAATTATATTAGACAACAGTCAACATTACTCACATCAGTAAACACTTATTAGTAGGTATACAACTTATATGAAGTTAATAATACAGTTCAAAATGATTTAAGTTAACTAAATCTTACTAGGTTTGTGCTTATCATTCGTAATTCGTAAATAATAAACTTAAATACAGCAGACAAAGGGCAAAAAAATGAGAAAAAATTATTGCCCCAGGTGAGGATCGAACTCACGACCTTAAGATTATGAGACTTACGCGCTGCCTACTGCGCCACCGAGGCAGTTATTTCCAAAGTTAAATTATCACTGTACTAAACAATAAACATCATGTTGATTATAATAATACAAAAATTATAAAAATCATAATATTATAGAAAATAATGCAATTGTATATTTGTATTGGTTCTACATGTTTACTTATCACGTGCACAGGCCGCAAACTTTAAAATTACTTAGTGCCCATACATTATCATCAGAGAACTATTTAATTTTTTTGCAAATTCATTTTAAAAATATAATCTAAAATGGAATTTGGTAATTTAGGTAGGTACTTATATTTATGATTTTATGACAAATATATGAGTATAATATACTTGGTATAACAATTTGTCTACAGTAAATAGAGTAATAATAAACTCAAAATCACAGATTTCTATGGAATGAGCGACCCATTGAACTATCGTCATTATTTGTTCTAGTCTTCTAGAGATTCTATAATAGGCAACATATTATCTTAGAATTACATTTGTATGTAAAGCGATATGCATAACATGTTTTTATTGAATCTGAAATTTCACTATGGACGACAGTACGACACTGCTCTGACGTTAGTGTTATACTGTAATAGTGTATATTATTAGCTACTTATGGCATATAAAACTGTTTTTCTTGTACTACATCACCAAATTCTGACTTCTCTAATAAATTCCAAGATTCAGGGCTCATTACGGGTACATTTGGAATTTTATCTTTATAAAAATTAAAAACTATTTTACAGCGATTCAGGTATGGCCCGTTTTGAATCGTGCACAACCACTTTCTCCCAGTGTACTCTAACAGTGTACTTACGATGAGCTAAAATGTAATTATGGACAATATTGAACATTGCACTATAATGTACCTATTTTTCCTATACATTCTGCCGCGTGCGCAGGGCAACACAATATATTTGTGCGAAAAATGTGGTATAGCTAGTTATTTAAAGTTATTATTTATAACATATTATTACCTACTAACTGACAACTTTTATTATCCGGCGTTTCCCGGGGCCACAAGGGTCTGGTAGAATAAATATTATCTAAACCTTCCTTAATTTGTCCAAATCGAAATACAAATATTTAATACATAAACCTCATCTATAAACTTTGCCCCCAATATATTATTATAATAACTGTCCAGTTCAGCGATATTCAAATAGGCTTTGAATAGCAATATAATTGGAGCAAAAAATATCCCTTCAAAAAGACGTGACCATAGTAAACAGTGATAAGTGATAGAGAGCAGCCTGTTTTACATTTGCACCCGTTAATACCCATATTTACGTGTCTGTATGATTCTTCAATAATTCTTGAATTTTTTTCACAAAACAAAATTCTACTCACTACATTTCAATTTAATTTATGGAACAAATGCACTTTACCGCGCCCCTCATGAATTTCGAAATTTTTTTTTAAAAAAAGACATGTTTTTCAAAACTGATTTCGAAACTGCTTAAATTTAAGTTGAACAGTTATAGCCTTCCAAATAGGTAGTTTGCATGCGTGCCACACTACTGCCCCGTGAAGCACATAAAACCACATAATCTGCTAGCGTTGCCACTCGCTCGCTGCGTTGCGCTCGGAAAAAAAAAAAGAAAATATCTCTCGACTTGTTTTGCAAAACCACCATGGATAAGCCTCGGAATTAAACAATGTTCGAGATTTTAACATAGTCGATGGCCAGTCTGTTGAACTAACATAAGTATATAAGTATATTATAGTAATTCGCCTACCGGCTCCGGACACCAAACTTGAGTTGCTTCGAGCGGCACTGCGGCAGTGAAGTAGTGTGGCACGCATGCGTATAAACGTAAAATCACATATATTGGAAGACTACAACTTCCAAAATAATGGTTTCCGCAAAAAATTCAAACATTTACGAAATCAGCGCTGAAAAACTTATCTTTCCAAAAAAAATTGAAATTCATGAGGGGCGTGGTGGGTCAAGTACATTTTAGCTTAAAATTGTAATTCTTAAACGTTAAACCAATTAATATAGTTAATAAATCTTAAATATAGTATACATATTATATGAAAATAGTAAAAATTGTATTAATTACCGCAACTCAATGTTTTCATGGCAAGTAGCGGTGTCGATGCCCAAAATCAGTGGCGATTTTTAGTTAAATATTTGTCTTGTATAATTGTATGTAAAGTCGATACTTATCTCTTCAGCAAAAACTTCTATAACTTTATTATTAAAATTTAAAATCAGAAATATTCATAACGAATTTTTTTTTCAAAAGATTTTCTACTGAACTCATATTTGAAGAAAAAATTATGTGTACTAACACTACTAACTACAAAGAGGAAAGAATTCAATTCAGAATGACGGGTAAAATATATATAAACATTTACTATGAAATAATATCGACCATTTGATGCAGAAATCAGATTACAAAATACAAATGGAAAAACCTCAAAATTAATCGTAGATAACGTTTTATTTAAATCGGTTAGCAGTACTAACTACTAAGTAGTAACAAAAACTGCACACCGAGTTGCAATGTATTTAGCGATCCCCACTCGAAAACCATACGTATTTTAGACGGGCGCGCGGTGCTGTCACTGTTGCGCACCGATTGGTGTGTGCATTTCGCCTAACTGTTTTTACTTTAGGAACAGTAATATTATGTTCACGACATAATAGTTGCTTACCGAAAAAGGCTGTAGAATAATTTTTTTTTTAATAGCACACCGATATTTTTAAATAGCAATTTACAAGGGTTGTTAAGTTTTAAAAAAATAAAAAATATTATTTTGATAAAATGGCACGTGGTGCGCTTGCACCTGCGCACCTACGCACGAGCCGCCACTGCCCAAAATGAATAATGTTAATTAAATAATTAATGTAATTGTAATTATATGTAATTATGTTTGACTGGTTCTGGACCAGTGCTTCACCCGTTCGTCCGTACAGTGATGTTCCCTAAAATATTAAACCAACACCTGCATATTCAAGTCAAATATATTTAAGTTAATTGAAAAATACAAATATTTATTTTGTTAAAATATATGTTGTACAATTGTTTTTAATAAATCATAAATGTGTTGACGTAATCTAATACAATGATTAAATATTGATTTATTGAAGTAGGTAATGGGTATAGCCGGTATAGATACCTACTTAACTAATTCCGTGTGATCTGAAAAACTTCCTTATGGAATTTTATGTGACCGAATACCCGCTGTAGTGCGCGATTATAAAAAATGAGGGCAAATCGGTGGCAGTGTGACACGCAAAAAAATGTTAAGGACACATAAATAATTAATAATGTTATTTTAATTATTACATTTTTCAAATATATTTAAATTAAAATGTTCTTTTTAATTATAATAAATTATTTTTCATAACTTAATTTAGGGGAAACAAATTGAGTAATCTTTGTCTTTTGGCACACAAGCACGTAGGTAACGTTGGTATAATTTTCCATCCATCCATTTTATCCTAATTATTATAGTAGGCATTTGAAAAAAAATTGTAAGAAAGTTTTTGACGCGGAAAAATGCTTATCAAAAACGGGAAATTTTGATTGTAAGGGAATATTGGTAATTTGCATCTAACATCACTGAATTGCGATAACAATGGTGGTCAGTTGGCTAGTGTCATCTAGTGGTGTTTGATGATTCACAAGTCACAACAACAACAACAACAACAGCAACAACTTACAAGCAGTGACATACTATAATTACTAATATTGTATAGTTGGTACTTGGTAGTTGTCAGTTGATAGTTGATACTACATATTTACTGACGACGGACGACTAATAAATTGGAACAAAGTCTGGACCCGAATAAAATTCGATCACTGAGAACAATTATTGCTCATTAGTCATTAGTCATTACTCACTGGCTACTCTCCAGTCTCAAGTCTCAAATCTCACTATTCTGGAATCCTGCACTGTTTACAAAACCAGCGATCAGAGTATCAGACTACAATTTCGCATCGAATTTTGACGTTATTTGCCAAATCACTGCCTCGACGAATTAATTTTAAGAATTTCTCTTTATCGGTTAAATATAATATTATTGTAATATCTATACCTAGAATCCTTCCTTAATTATCGTGTATCAATATATTCGATTTTGATTTCGCGATGGAGAAAAAAGGAAACACCGAACATTTGCAGTGAGTTGACGATTTTTTTTTTTTATTATTGTTTTTAATTTTTTCTTCATATCAATACCTTTCTATTATTTCAGATACGAAAATGGCAACTCCGTCACTACAAACTGCAGCACACAGACAACGCAATTTGATGGATTAACCGAGTTGCACCAACCTTCCCACGACACGGCAGACGCTTTTGGTTCATTGTGAGTGATCGCTATTTCTAATTATTTAATTGATTCCCTTTTCTGGTCTTTACACAAGAGACATTTTTCATTAATATTATTAGAAATTATTATAATGTCTGATCAACTTCATTTCTGCTAGGACAGTCCTAGTTTAACTTGTTATCGAATAAAACATTTCAAGGCGATTTACCAAAGTTGATTTGGTTTTGGATCCTCAGATATTGATCCATTCTTATCTAATTTTAATTATACAATACTTATACTAAGTTAAATGGAAATATTTTGCTTAATACATACTTTGATTTGTTGAAAATAATTGATTCAATTTTTCGCAACTTATATTTTGGCATTGAAATACATAATATATATGTATACAGTATATATAGAGTAATGGGACAAACATGGTGAGGACTATGTTAGGCCTTACTCAATTCCCACCATTTTCATCTTACCAAATTCGGAACCCTTTGTATGTAGTGAATACAAAATATTTTAAACAAGGAAGTACTTTTCAATAATACTTGAATGTCGTCATACTTGACATAACAGTACCTATTATGTTTTATTTACTTAACTGGACATATAATTAGTATTTACTTACCTTCTTAACATCTTATTTATTGTTAGTTGATTATTATACATTAATTATCTATAAATTGTATTATATTATGTTATTTTCATGTTAAAAATTCAGAAGCGGGAACTTTCTCAAACATTTGATAGGCAACTGTTTTAGGTAAGCCACTGTATTGTTTAGGCATATTATCAAAATTAGTATTGTATTATTGTTAATATCTTATTATTCAAAAGCAAAAGTAAGTTGTTATAAATATAAAAGATTATATCTGGAAAATGGAAATCGCTAAGGTAGTTTTCTATACCTAGTTAAAATTCATTAATTTAATAACTGTATTAATGTTCACATTTTTGAGATATTTTGATTTAAATATACAATAAAAATAAATCAATTTTTTAAATCCAAAATCATCTTAAGTTAGCTTATTATAAACAGAAGATAGTAAATAAACAATTATGGTTTCTTTTGTATGAACGCTAAGTGTTATCATTGAGTAAATATTGTATATACTATATTATACAATATATACTCAATGATGTTAAATATAAGTATTAAGTACCAATAATCATTAATTAAATACTTCAGTATTATTATCTTTTGTATAATAGCCTTTCCGATTTGAATTTAAATATATTCTCTGTGTAAACATATAGGTGGTAATTTACAATTGTTTTATAATTATAGATTTAAAAGTACACCTCGTCAAGGTTACGGCATTAGTTCAACAGATAAGGATGCATGGTATTACAATATGCATCATAAGTATCGTGGAAAAGCTATAATATTTAATCACGAAAACTTTCAAATTAGAGATCTTAAATCTAGAGCTGGAACTGGATTAGATTGTATTAATTTAGAGGCGTCCTTAAAAAACCTTGGATTTGATGTTACGCCGTATGTTGATTTAACATTAGATGAACTGGATAAAAAACTTGACAATTGTATGTATACTTGTTTATTAAACCTTTTTGATATTATCCAATATACATTTATTATTTATTCAAAATATATTGATTGCCTTTCATATTTTATTCCTATTGCCATAGATTAAAGAACACTATAGATATGCAGTGCCCATACTATATATTATAATCCTTTATTGCTCATTATTTTAATTTAGTTTTGACTTACTAGTTGCACAGTGGCCAGTGTAGATGAGAAATAATCAAATATTGATCTACTCATCTACTACCACTATGCACCACAATGAAGTCAAATCCAAATTAAAAAAATAGGTAAATTTTGATTGCATTGGCATTGCCTATCTATAGTGTTATTTAATCTATACTATAGAATACTATTTTCTTCACCGACAAATTTGATTCGTATTTTATATTTTTTAATTTATTTCTTTTTACAGGGGCTAAAGAAGATTATACCAATTATGATTGTCTTTTGATGGCAGTTTTATCTCATGGGGAACAAGGCATTATTTATGCTAAAGATGGAGCTTATAAACCGGAAGATAATCTTTGGGGACGATTTACTGGTGACAAATGTGTTACATTAGCTGGAAAACCAAAGCTTTTTTTTATACAGGCTTGTCAAGGAGACAGATTGGATGGTGGAGTTCAGTTAAGAACACAAGTTGATGGATCTTCTTCATTCAAAATACCCGTTTATGCCGATTTTCTTATAGCGTACTCTACAATTCCTGGTTAGTAGTTATTATAGGTAGGCTAGGCTAGGGTTATGGCCAGGGTCCGGGCTTTTAGGCTAAATATTGAAGATAAAAGGCTATATAAGGTATATGATGTTATATGTATAATTTATTACTCTGAAAAAACACACAAATATTCTTTATATTATCTATAGAATAAATGAGAAAAATATGCAAAAATAATCTAACATCAAATAACATCAGAAAATGCTTTAATGGAGCACAAAACACAAAAAATATGTTTTTCAATTTGAAATTAATAATCGACCCTAAGAAAAATGGTGTATGTTTAACATTTCTACTAGCATTTTTCAATAAGTTATGAAGAATTGAACAAAAAAAGGTGTGACGTCATTGGGCATATTGCCTATCTCAAATGTGTAAAAGTTTCTTACTTGACACTATAATTTAATTACTTTTAAAGTATATTTTTGAATTTTTGTTGTATATTTGTGATATTGTATTTTTATGCACTGAAGACTCTTAAGTGGAACTAGAATTTGTCTATAGTTTCCAGTTTTTGTTTAATATTTAAAATATTATAAAATAAATTTGTGTTACATATAACTGTAACTGCAGCTGTCACTTATCGCGGCTCAACATAACTGGTCATTCTTGATTTCTTGATATTTAATAAAAACTAAATGTGTAAATAGCAGTTCTTATACTTCTATCGCCTTCAGCAAAAAAAAAAAAACACATTTATACATAAATAAGACTTTAAGGGTGGTAAATTATTGTGGAAGATAGGTAATTATATCGACATAGGCCAAATAACAAAACCCAGCTATTCTATGCACCCTAATATCACCTTAAGCAATGTTTTTTTCCGTTGTTTTCAATAGTTCTGATTACTATAGTTCAATATTAAATAATAACTTACAGAAAACCTTTTTTTGTGTTGTGTGCTCTTTTAATAATTTACATTTTTAAAACTTTTTTTTTGTTTTTAACAAAGTTTATACCTTTGTTTTTGTTTTTTAAACATTTATAAAAGAATTATGTATTATTTTAATATAAAAAATAGTGAGAAAAAATCACTAATTGTTGTAATGTTTTAAATGTATTAAATTATTAATATAATTAATAAATAAATTTGGTTTCAAAAATAAAATGAATAAATATTTTTTTTCATAATTTGCAATATATCCCATGATAATATCACTGATTAAATAAAACTGTTTTATATAATCTGTAATAATATTATGCTAAATATACTAAATATTCCCCAACTGCTAAAATATTCTGAAATATTAAAAAAAAAATTTCCCTTGGAAATTGTGTTGAATGAATCATCCACATGTTTTATTATTTTAAAACTGCATAGAAACATAAATATCTGGACTCTCGTTATAACTATAATATATGTATTGTATTGTATTTTTAAATGAATAAGAACTTAAACTTTTAATTCAAAATATGCGCTTGCAACAAAATTATGGTTTAGATAATTTTGGTGTTTTTATTTATTTAAGTTGAAGTTTTTTTGAATTTAATGTAAATAATATTATATTAAGATAAATAATTTATTTTTTATTTTTATGTTAAATTATATTTTCTTCACATTTCATTAATTTTATCTTTTTTCAGGTTTTTATTCTTGGCGGAATACTCAAAAAGGCTCTTGGTTTATGCAAGCTCTTTGTGATGCTTTCAATAGATATGGTTATCAACTAGACCTTTTAACTATTCTGACATTTGTGAATCGTCAAGTGGCTCTGGACTATGAATCTAATGTTCCTGGTACTGTTCAAATGCACCAGCAGAAACAAATACCATGCATTACATCAATGTTAACAAGATTAGTAAAATTTGAAAAGAAAAATTAAAAATGTACATTCATTAATAACATTCCTGTTGAATAAGAAAAGTATGGTTGTTGTACACCCCATAGAACATTCATTAAAGCACAAGTCTTAATGTAAATCGTTTTGATTTACTAAATTATAATTTATTTAGAAACTGGTTCAGAACAATTGTGTTATTAGAATCTCAATTATTTTTAACTAATATCTGATATCAGTTTTAAATTACAGTTTTAGAAAATCATTAGTACTGTTTTCAATTAAGTATTATTCAAAAATGTGTTCAAAATTATAAAAGATTTAAAGTTAAGCATAAAAGATACTGTGATTTAAACTCTCGCTAATTTACTTTAAGTAACTAAAACTACTTTTCGATAGTACTTAATTTTTTTAAATAGACGATAATATTATATTATCGTAGAACAAACCTGATGAACTAGTGATATGTTTTTTTTTATATATTTTTCAATTTTTTGGTTAGTTTATTATTAAAGAATTTTACCAAAAACAATTCTTACGAATCAATTTTGTTATAACATTGAATAACTATAACAATATATATTTTATTCCCATATCATTTATATTAATCTACCTCTTTACTATTATTTGTAGTATTTTATAATAAAATTATGAATATTTATAAGTTATCCTAAATACACCTTAATCACAATAGTTATATGTACTTAATCTTAGTTATTAGTTTATATTTTACTAAAATTAGTCATTTGTATTATTAATATAAGAATACATTTATAATATTTTTGTTTAAAAACTCATTTAATTTATTTTTTAATTATTTTTTCCACACATTAAATTTAACTCTGAAGTCATTCAGTCATATGGAAATGACTAAATTATTTGCAAACTATAGAGTGATTAACAATTTGCTCATTCCAGTCTTTCAAATTAAGTTTTGATGTAATGCTCTATTACTTAATTGCTTCATTAAATCTCATTCCTAACTTTTTTTAAGTGTAAGTATGGAAAAATAATTATAATATTAATCAACAAAATAAAAATTCATGTTTTCATATTTTTGTACTAAGTAATTCAATAATGTTTTACATTTGAAAGTGAGTTATTTTTTTAGACATAAATTGTATTTTTTCATAATAAGACATTGTTACACCTATTTTATATTTTATACATTATTGATTTTAGTCTTGAATAATATTTTGTTTTAATAAACATACTTTTGTGATTATTTTTGTATATTACTTATTTTAGATTCTGAGCGGAGTACTGTATTAGTTTTACAATGATGTGTGATGATTTTTGAAATAATCATTTTCAATGATTACTATCTCATATTATATTCCTTCACATTCGTCATTCGTTATTAACTAACTTTACCGCATTGTATCAAAAATAGTATAAATTTGTTCTTTAGCCATATTATACATTTGTAACACACCAAGAAACTAAAAGATTAAATATAAACTCAAAATGTGTAGGTATAAGAACTTAATTTTATTTAATGTACCTACCAATGTTTTTTTTTAAATTATCGGCAGTGTGCTTTGTTCACAAACCTTTTTGATTGCTAATGTTGCCAATCAAAATACCATTTTTTCTATACTTAGGTGCTGAACTCCCACTAGACCACGATAGAACGGTTGTGATGTTTAACAGTTTAACACAATTAATTTTCAGACTATAATTTATATTTTATTTTCGACATCATTAGTATTCAGTAATCACTAATTTTAATTTTGATTGTGTAAGAGGCCGAAAAAATATGTTTCTTAATGTCAAAATTATCAATGTTAAAATCCTAATATTAAATACAACTAATTAGGTAGGTAATTACATTTAAATATTTAATGAAATGTACATTTACGATTTACGATTAGGTATATTGTAATATATTGTATATGATGTACCTATTTAAAATGAAAAAGTCAATAAAAAAATAAGACTTCCTATATAATTATTAAAAAGATATGACCAAAATTCAAAATTAGTAATAGAAAAAAATATGATTATAAAATTATTTACACTGTACTTTTGCCAATTATTGCTGCTAGAGGATCCAAAATTTTAAGCCCTGAATCGTGGAATGTAGACAGAGGAATGTAAGACATGATTTGATTTTATATTATTGCGGAATAATTAATTATATTGCATATAGTTTGTATGATAATTAATAACAGGTACTTAAATGTATATAGTCATATCATATCTATCAAAGTATCAAACTTCCACGAACATTAATAATTTTCACACGACTGCACTAACAACACTTAGTGTGCATTAAAGTGTGTTCGCCATATCTAAGTAGGTAAATACCTGCACTCGTTACCGTAAGTACCTGCGTAGGTACATGTTCACACACAGACACAGACTGTAAACGGTGAAAAAAAACCGTTTTGATCAGTACGATCTATACATAATACATATTATGTACAAATGATACGTTGGTATTGTACTTCTTAATCGCGTGCGTAAACAATCGCAGTGAATTTAGAACAAACGATGCCCTTGAATTGAAATTATTAGGCATATAATGTACTTCAACGTGTATGCCGCACATACTACAGACTTATAAATTATAATTGTTTTTTCTTTTCTATTTGTTCGAACAATTGGTAAACGGCACTCGCGGTACCGATTTAATTATGTGGTTGATTGCCGATTGGTATAATATAACACCTATATACCTGGTATAAGTATAGACTAAATTATAGACTACAATAGGTTTAGACGAAAATCGTTATCATATTTTTGCAAAGCAGAATAGATTTTTTTCTGGACGAAGGTGATGCGAATAATACTATGTAGATAATTATCTATACAATCGTCAGAGAGATCATATCATAGGTTATTCGTACTTCGTAGACTCTGGAGGTTTATTGTCTCACACTTTCGCTGTCATCATACTTATTAGTTATTTCCTACATGCCTACATCATCCTATAAATAATACGTATTTGTAAGTTTAACCAAAATTATATTATGTGTGTGTTTGGGGGGGGGGGGGGAAATCTAAAAGTTGAAATACTCGAAAAACTGAAAAACTTCGGGGTGTGGGAGGTAGTCTCTCCCACAGACTCAACGTTAGTACATCATGCTGACTTAATAGATAATTTAGTTATTACCAAGGTAGGTACTTCTTATTATTTCTTAGAGTTGACTAGCTGATGACGATGCTTGTACGCTACTTAAGTAAGGCACCATTAAAAAGTATCTATATTGCATAGTGTCATTAAGTCATGAAGCATGACCTACAGCTCCTATTTCTATAATATATACCTATTATATAAATGTACATCTAGTGACAGGAACTCAGTTTATTTTACCGATATTTTTTTATCATATTCACTATATTATTTTACTATTTTTATTTTTACTTATATCAATTTATTAGCTTAATATAAAAATGCTATGGTCATGACCAGGGCTCGAGACTTATAGCACTAAAAAATCATGAAATATGCGCTATTATATGCACCGAAAAATGTAAAATGTGCGCTATAATATGCACTCAAAATATGAAAATATGCTTTAAAAATTATTTATTTAAAATTTTTATTTAGACATTTATGAATTTATAATTATTAAAATTTAAAGAAAAATTTTTTTATAATTTTACAGTTTTAATTTTCTACAAATAATGACTTAAAAATCTTTCCTGCTCTCATTAATTTGTATGTGTCAAATTTTGTCAATCTGTAAAATATAATTATTTAAAATCAATAAATCATTAAAAAGTAACTTACAGTTTGTACCTTCATAATTTCACTGTATTATTATGTATTTCCGAATATTTTCAAACTTGAAAGATCTTCTGTTATTGCTTAATAATGTTTTGTACACGGAAAATGAGCGCTCTACATCGACCGATGTGATGGGAGCGTTAGACCATTATTTTTTTCAAAAACATTTTTTAGTTTTGACTGTATTTTTGACCCAATTTGACCACGTAGTGTTTCGAATGATTTTTCTACATCATTTATTATTTGAATTGAGTCAAATGATAACAAATCCTGTTCTTGTAGTTTTTTAAAGATGTAGTCAGAGTTGAAAAATTTGATTTGATAAAAATAAGGTCTGTATTTATACAGTTTTTATTGATGTATTTTTTTTCCTCTTTGATGCTGACTGCATCGTCATTGTCAAATTTTTCAAAAACAGAACGAATAATATTTAAATTATCGCAGTAATAAATATAGGCCGTTATCCATGTACCCCATCGGGTAATGATAGGTTCTGTAGGAAGACTTATTTATTATTTTTCACAATTTACTTTAATTTCACAGTATATTTGCAGACAGGCGCGGATCCAGCCCGAGATTAGGGGGGGGGGCGAATATTTTACATACAAAATAAAATATCTAATAAAATATAATATGTGGCCAAGCGCACATATTTGTGTTCAAAAATAACTTACACGAAACAGTTATGGTTAATACAACTTTATAATCAATTGATAAATTCCAAATAATGAACTTAAAACTAAAACATGAGCCATGAATATAAATATTAAAAAGATAAAAAACGTACATAGTCACTAAATTTAAATTACAAAAT
This sequence comes from Myzus persicae, assembly GCF_001856785.1. Lineage (NCBI taxonomy): Eukaryota > Metazoa > Arthropoda > Insecta > Hemiptera > Aphididae > Myzus > Myzus persicae. The sequence continues at coordinate 1,609,115 of NW_019100468.1, forward strand.
CAAGTCTTCTATTAGATTTTGCAAATACATCAATCACATCCTCAGAGTTTATTGTTATATCACGATGAGCATGTAGTAAAGCCAGTCCATTCAATCGATCTTCCGAAATTCTTGTTCTCATCCATGTCTTTATCCGCCTCAGAGATGAAAAATTGCGTTCTGCTGATGCAGTGGTCGCTGGTAATGTCAAAAGTATATTTAATAGAATATTGATTTCAGGAAAACAGTCGTAGTCACAACGTTTTAAAGCATCAACATGAGTCACAGGTAGTTGCTTTTCGTTGAGCCAATATTCGTGCCAAAGGGTTAATTCTCCAGTTATGCGTTTTTCAAATATATCATGAGATATATTTAAATAATTTGATACTACATCACCAAATTGATTAACCACGTTTAAAATCTTATTTTCTATTTTAGTCTTATCGTTAAAAATATCTTTTTTCTCAATTATATTTGGCAGGACTACATCAAGATCATATACTGATAGTGAAGCTTCGTCAAATCTTGATTCTAAATCAGCTAATAATTCATCCAAAAAAGGAATAAAAAGGACAATTTTATAGTATTTTTCAGCTGTTTCTACTTGAGGATTTTCTCTATTTTTCATCGAGCTTGTTAATCTTGGCATATTTATGTCTGATAGTCCTAAATTGACTAGCTTTTGTTTTGTGTTTTCAAATATTTTATTGAAACATTCATCACTGTTCAAACGCTTCTTTTTCAAAACGGAAATTACAGATTTAATTAATGTCGTAGCTGATAATTTATCTTGACTTTTAGATTGTAACAATTTAGCGATTGGTGATGTTATTATAAACATTTCAGAAACAATATTTAGCGTTAAAAGAAACTCAGGAGTAGTTACTGATTTAGATAAACAAAATGCCTTAGATGCGGTGCTAATATCATCCCAGTCTGATATTTCATCTAAAGCATCAATTATTGAACCTAGTCCTGAAGAGAACTGTAATATACAATCGTATTTTTCTACCCACCTAGTTTCACATAAAGATTGCAATGAGGAATTCAAAGTTTTTTTCAAAACAAAATTTTTTTTAGCTGAAGAACTGAAAAAATGTATAACTTCTTTTATCAAACCAAAAGCGTTTCTTATGAATTTGATTTTACATCCTTTCATAATCGATAAATTTAGCGCATGACTATAACATGAACATTTTATTGCGTTTTTCATTTTTACTCTTAACATATTTACAGCTCCACATTTTTCTGATAGCATGACAGAACAACCGTCTGTTGCTATTCCAACACATTTATCAAGAGGTAAACCAAATTTATCTAAAATATTTATTACTGATTTACTAATTAATTCACCGGTGATTTTTGGTTCAACTTCTCTTCCAGTATTACTATAATTATCCTGGTGGCAATCTAAAAAACCAATAAAATCCTCAAATACTTCATTTTCATAAACATACCGAATAACTGTAACTAGTTGAGAAATTTTTGACAAATCGGTTGTTTCATCGAAAATAACGCTGTAACATTTAGATTGTTTCACTCTGTCTAAAACTTTTTTCAAAATCAAATTTCCCATGATAAATATTAGTTCATTTTGTGTAGTTTTACTTATATATGTAGCTCTAGATTGAGTAGTTAAAAGATGATTTTTTAAAGTTTCGTCTCCAGCTGATATTCTGAAATTTAACAACTCTCTGAAATTTCCTTTATTTTCCGACGGAGTATCAGAATCGTCAAATAAACTACCATCATCACGATGCCCCCTAATAGCAATATTCTGTCGACCAAGAAATGCTATGGTTTCAATAATAGGTTTTAATCTAGCCCTATTTTCTAGAACTTGTTGATGACGTGCACTATTAAGTATATTAATTACTTCATTTTTAGGATTGTAATAATTATTTAAAAATGCTTTTCCATCTTGAATGGAGTTCTTATGATAAATATTTTTATTATGTGTTTCGAGGTACCCATCTTTCCCAAGTAATTTTGCGAATTTGATTAAAGGATTAGATACAAGACATTTTAAGGGCATTACGTTATTTGACCCAGTGCCAGTTTTCGTGTGATTAAAAATTGCACAGTAAATACAAAATAAACCTCCTTCTGATTTTGATAAAACAAGCCATTCATATTTATCTAAATGCTCTTTTTTCACATATCTTTTTTCAATACAACCATTTTTTTTATGTGTAGAAAAAAGATAGTTATAACAACTTGGTGGTTTCCAATGATTTTCTAATAATTCTTTTTTTACTAAATCCGTAATAATTGTTTTTGATTTTAAAACAAAGCCTATATCTAGTACATCATAAACATAATTAACTTCTTGTTTTAACTCACGTGGTTGCAGTTCCACACTATTTAAAGTATCTATGATAGAACTATTGTCAACATCGGCAGATATTTTTTCATACTCATTATTTGATGATGATTGATTACCTTTACTTGGTTTACTCGCTACATCATTTTCAATAATTTTGTTGGGGTCACTTTTATTTTTTTTTAAATAATTTAACATGAAATCCGCACTTCTTTTGGACATGGTAATATTATTTGAATTAAATACAGGCGAAGCGTAAACTTAATTGAAAAAATATTCAAAACTTGATAAATAAATCAAGTCGGTAATTAGACGAGACTGTAAAAATTATGAGATAAAATTACGAAAAAATATTTAAGAAAATATCACGACGCGATGATGTTTTGTTCATTACTGATAGCTATTTGCCGTACCGCCCGCACCGTGATAATGCTATGGCGTTGTCCATCGACTATCGTTATCGCTAATTCCAAGAATAGCTCTGAACGTATTACGTCAACATACCTAATTCTTATTATTATTATTTAGTATTTGAAATAAAACTATACTATAACTTTACAAGATTACAACTGTATATTATAAGAATAATATATAAATATAATATATTTATGTATACAATGATTGTCGAGATCGCCGTCATCGACAGTTTTCTGGGAAAAAATAACGATTACTTGTTAAAAATGAACGAAAATAAAATCCGAATCCACCGTTGAAAAGAAGACGTTTCACTGAATAACCACGTATATAAACGGAAGAATTGATCTGATAACCGAGTAAATTATAAGGCCAAAAATAAGCCTATACAAATTGACAATTGTCTACTACCCGTCGACTGCGGCACTCAACGTATTAAAATTAGTTTTAAATCTTTTTACTGGGCATTTTTCCTAAACAAAACACAGTTTACGGGGGGGGCGGCCGCCCCCTCCGCCCCCTACTGAATCCGCGCCTGTTTGCAGAAAAGAATAGATGAATCGTGTGAAAACGTATCTGAACCGAATTCTTGTACATAGTTTCTTAACCATCGGCCTAGTGATAATTTATCTTTTGGCATGGTACAAAAAATATGTATTAATGAAAAACAAAAAGCTGAACAAAGAAAAATGTATAAATTCACAAATTCACTATACGAATAAAAACGTACTTTACGTACATACGAGCGCAATCAAAAGTCGACGTAAACTAATCGATTACGTCGTTGTAGATCGGAACAGTCTATAATTATTGGGTGTATAAGTAAGTATGGTCGAAGTCGATAACAGAAACAACATTAAGATAAAAGATACGATAAACGGAATATTGTCTTGCATTGGGATATTTTAGGAATATTTTTTTCAATCGACAATGAGTTTTATAACGTCCCAAAACTCTCGATCACTGATTAGTGGCCGAAATATGTATTTTTGCAGGACTGTGTTTTCGATTTTTACATTAATTAGCAATAAATAGCAAAATAGTCGAAAAAATAGCAAAACTTTCAGAATATGCAAAAATATGCACTAAAAACTTTTGGTATTGAGTTCATTTTTGTCTGAAATGGATTTATTGCTTACTCTGCTATCTTTTCATAAACTACAAAAAGCAAATGCTTCCATTCTCGAGCCCTGGTCATGACTCATGAATAAGCTGATACTTTTTGGTTTTTAGCGAATCTGAATTCAAGGCTCTATTATATGAGGAGTTTATTCTCTTAAAGTATAAATATAAACCTTACAAGTTATCAGGTCCTTACTTAAACTTTTTTTAAACTTTTTAAAAAATAGAAAATAATTATTATTATTCTGGCTTACATTGTCCATCAATAATCTTATGAGCTGTGGATTGATTTACCATTTTATCGTTTTTAAATTGATATTTAAATTCTTCACATGTCATTAAAATCTTCATAAAAAAATATAAGGGCACCTTATTATATAACAAGTATAGTATGTATAATCTATAGTATTATGTTTTGTTAAGAAATCATAGCCAATCAAGGTAAATGTTGTATTTTTGAACAATTGGCCACTTAAAAGCTTACAGCCTCGAAAAATGTACTGAAACAAAGAACCTATAATCTACATACATTATAATACCTAGGTACCTATAAAACTTATTAATTATTATACTTTATATCCAGTATAAAATAATATAATGTTATCTCTTCGCCGATTATTTATAGGTGGTGTATACAATTTTCATCCTAATCATAAGGCAATTAACTTAGGTAATATCTATCGCAGTCGGCATAAAAAAAAAAAAAAATAATAATTTTCCGAACAATAATAATACTAATGATAGTAATAAAATACGTAATATTATAATAGATATTAAACTGTCCAGTGCATGTTCTTTATAGAGCCAGTGGACTATGGCACGAGGTTATGATGTAAACCCCGTAGGTATCGCATGACTATAAATGCCTTACTTAATCACAAACGTTGAGACTTGATCCCATTCTTGCACTTTTAATGTTCTCCAGCAGACCGTTTATATCGGTTGCGAGCGAGCTGGAAATGACATCCAAATTGCCCGCGTAACGCGTTTAATGATTTTCCCCGCCTGCACTTTGCACAAAGCGCCACATGTCGTCATAATTAATTTTAGGATAGGTATATAGCCCAATATAGGTATTACGGTAGTTACCTACCACCAGAATAATTTACGCATAGGTATCAATACATATTTTCTACTATTTTAAATAAAAGTACCTATATTATCTGTAATATACCAGCTGTGAAATACCTGTATTGCCTACCATACAGGTTATGTTAACACTTAAGAATGATCCTGTGACAATTCAAATTTCAGTTTTTCAAATAGGAACTTCTTTTTTTCATTATTAGGCAGATATTCTTTTTGAGAATTTTGATGTATCCTAATCAAAATTCAAGCTAGTAGTTTTTGAGTTATGTAACTTTGTATTTTAAGGATAATTTGTTTATGATAAGGTGTAAGTAGATAAGGGGCAGTACATTTGAAAAAGTTAGCAATTACTATTGATTTCGCAATATCAATAATTTGTAAACATGTTCCAAGTATAATAAACACTAATTACATATAGTTTTTTTTTTATAAAACTATTTTTAAGGATTATTATTCGTAGTATAAACATTAAATGTTAATAACTCAGAAACTTCTCATTAGAATTTTGATTTAGATACATCATCATTTTCAAAAAAAAAAATTGTCTAAATAATTTTCAGTAAAAAAATGGGTTGTAATTCGAACAATAGAAGTTTGTATTAACGCAAGATACTCCTTTAGTAGTACAAAATATATTAGACATTTGAAAATAATATTGTATTTAGGTCTTGGTACTTAAAAATTCTAAAAATCAGAATTTGAATAAATGTACTATTAAACGTAAAATTCACCTTGTATTAGAGTATTTATAGGTAACCAAATACCATCTACCTTCAAACATCAAAGTTATAATTCATTATAAAATATAATCCATACACTATAATAAATTATGATAATATTATCATAGACGCTATAGTATTGTACGGCATTTCTTATACTTCTATATAGTATAAATAAACGTCGTTTACAAAATCTACAAGTCTGCTCTGTATAATTATGTAATATGCTGGGTACGTGTGAACATTTTTAGTATTTGTGTAACCGTGTAGGTATTGTATTTTGTAAGTACCTACTGCCTAGGCAATTACATTATTATTATTGTATACTCATTATAGGCATTAGTGTATAACTATTTATTTATAACCGAACAAAAAATGATTGAAATTGCATAAGTTGAGTAAATACAAAATTATAATATTCCATATAGGTGTTCACAATCTGAACGATCGGCTGCATACGAATAATAATATATAAAATATGAACAATACATATTATATAATTTCTTCCCACTTTTATAGACTGAAGACCGTCATTTGTATTATAACGATGTGATCAAAAATTTTAATTATATGTTGTTTTAAAATGTATTTATTGATTTTATAAAATGGGTAAATTGTTGAACGAACGCAAGAAGCGATACATTTTTGTTTTCAAACTGAGTCATAGTTTTTTAAAATAAATTCTTCTTTTTCTACACACTTTTTTCATTTGTTCGTTGAATTTGAGTTTAGCATTTTAATATAAACGTCAGTTTGAATAATTTTCAATACTTCTACAAATTGGAAAATGTTAAGATACCGAGAATAACCCCATTTAATTTTGAGTGAAACGATTCACATGCGTTGGTGCACTAACGAGTTTGAATTTAAAGAGCAGAGTTGAAATTAAAAATATTTTGTTGGATAATGTAAGTTAAATGATTAAATGTTGAAGTGTGACTGATGGCAACATGAACAAAATTAGTTTCCCGCGATAAATAATTGTAAGATAAGGTACATTAATCGAGGTCATCTACGAGTTTTCGCCAACACTATTCTCAGCAGCTGAAAAACCCGTGGACGCAACTCGGACAAAATGACGTCATTTATGGACGCAATTCGAATGCACCGGTATAATCCTATATTGCTATATTTTCTCTTTGCTCCTTTTCTCGACGACACTTCATGTAAAATTATCATTTTTGTGCGTGTATGATAAAACTAAATCGCCACCATGTAAGCGTTGAATAACTTATAAAACATATAAAAAAAAAATGTAATCTTGTATGTACCTATTTTATAAAATGTAATGTAAATCTCAGGACTTTATTTTAGAACTAATTTTTCAATGCAATAGCCAATATTTGCATTAAAATGTATTATTTATTTATTATTATCATACATATTCATACATAAATACATAAAAATAGTATATGAAAATATAAAATAAACACGATTATTCAATGATCGATCTGTTTTTTTCAGTTGTCGGGTTATTATTTTTTAATTTACATTGCAAATTTGCAACAATAAAATACATGTTTTGTCTTGCAAATTAGTCATACATTTTATTTACAAAACTGTGAGCCAGTAGAATCGATATATTTATTTTTTTTATTAATCTCAAGCTTGACAACTATGACCATACATTTTTTTTTTGTCACTAATTTACATTTGTACATAAGATTTTTATTATAGTTATTATATTATAGTTGATGTCTTGATGATGATCTTCGAAAACTCGGTTACTACCTATGCTATTACAATGAAACTTGTCTTGTGCGGAATTGCACGGGACCAATAAAAATGTCCGTTTTAGGCAGGTTTCCTTACTACTGAATAAAAAGGAAAATTCCTAATATTCTGCACGAATAAGGTCGTTACATTTTCCGGCCAATAATAAAAAATATCATAGGCTACATATCATAGGCCTTAACTTCAACAAATCTTTGAAGACATAATGAGAACAAATACAACGATACGAAACGACAGGTAAACTACGACTGCGGTGACAATAATAAGCACTGATGCGTAGATTCAAGATAAAATGTACTTATCTGTCGATACGCATTAATCGCTGACCTTAATAATTGTTTAGTAGCAAAATAAATGTGGGTATCAAAAATATTTTTGTTCATTTTATGATGTGTTTTTCCGTGTATATGAGGTGTATATATGATTTGCGGGACCAATAAATAAGTTTCTGTTTTACGTTAGACAGGTTCCGTTTTATCAAGGGTTTAATCCTATGTTAAATTATAGAAATCTGCCGGAACCATAATCAATTTCCGCACAGAAAAGGATTCCGTCTTATCAAGGGTTCGGATAAGGCAGGTTTCACTGTATTATTATTAATTTATTTTAGCATAATTCAATTTATTACAATACAATAATATTAATAATACTAAGAGCTGAATCGTATACCTACTGAGCTAAGCTTTCATCTGGTATAAATGCATTACATTTTAAATAAATATTTTATATTACCGATAAAATGTTGAACTATAGAAATTAAAAAGTTATGGTTTTTGAACTATAAGTAGATACATGATTATGGGTAGGTAGTTTGGTTAATTGGAGACGTAATAGTAAAATTGATAAACCGATGCCATTTTTAATTCTAGGTTTTGTAATTCAGTAATTGGTACATTTGTAAGAGTAGTGGTAAACCAAATTCAAGCCAAGAGAATTAACCATTATACTGCGATATAGGCATAAATACGATAGGAAACAATCATAAACTAATACAATTAGTAATTTCCATTTTAATCAACAGATCGTGAGTTGCAGTTTTGTATTGATTTGCTCTGTAAATATCAATAAAACTAGAACTAGGCTACTAATAACTATGTAATATTATGCCACAAGCATTAATGTTAATTGATAGGTACGCGGGTGTTGATATAGAGAAATTAAACATTACAAATATTGGTTCACTGTTGCAAGTTATTAAATTATCACAGTTATTCGAGAAAACCATTATTATTTTTTCTTATTTATATCTCTCCCCATAACGAAATTTAATTTAAACTTCAATTATAAATACATATACCTAATTATAATTTATAGCAATGAGCTAATGGTTTAAAAAATGTTTATAGAATTGGATAATAATAATATGTAATCTACGATTTTGTGTGTTGATGGCCGATGAGCGCTGACCATAATAATAAAACTATAAAATACTTAAATACCTAATGTGATTACAATGTAATTTGAATCACTTATAGGGAAGAAACGGAACCAAGGTCCTGGAAACTTACAGTCATTATTCATGTAGCTGGTTAATTTAAGAAAACAAGCTATGTTTTGATTGTTTTGGATAATTCGATATTTAAAAAAAATCACCGATGCGAGACCGTTGTGTAAATAATGGACGTAATAATAATTAATATTATGTTTGACAAAAACGTATTGTACAAGTACGTAATCGTAACCATGAAATATGATATGTTATGTTTAATATATTTCAGCTGAAAGTTAAAATAAATAACAACATAATAATACATAGATATCCTTTAATAGTTTTGAAAATAAAGTAAAATTTGGGTAAATAATATAAGTGTCCCAGATAGTAATAATAATAATAATTTATTATAATAGATAGGTACAATTCTCAAGTTTATATTCACTTATATATTTTTCGTCGTAAAACGCATTCATGTATTAAATACCTATATCTATTTAGTATCTACGAAAGACTGAAAAAAGAGATGTATACGCGTACCTAACTGACTCGTGGATGGAATAATCAAGGACCAAGGCTATGATAATAATTATATCCAACTGTTCAATCAAAAGGATGACAACAAATTACGACTTCGAATATCAAAACATAATAAGGTCATAATCATGCGGATCTACAAGGACCATGTTCTTAAGACAACTACCATTTCCATAGATCAATACAAGATATTTTATGTGTTTGTTTTATGTAAGGATTTTTTGCCCGAAAGTCCTGCTTTAAAAAATCTCATAACATTTGTATTAAGACAATGCTGCAGCATATTCATATTAAGCATCTTATCTCTTTGAATATGTTTTTATGTAATGTAAATACCTGTATACCAATCTTTACAAACAAAAGTATCACTGGTGGTAAGTGATGATGAATTTCTCACAGTAAACAAATAAACATGACAGCATGTACAACGAAATCAAAAATATAAATACTATATATTGTTTAAATACAGATGGCTTAAAATAATATACCCGGAAGTCGATAAAAAAAAATTACGTCGTGTAGTGTCACCCTATTAAAACGTCATTGTGGTAAAACTTAGACATAGGAGAAAATTGTATTTGGAGCTGAACAGGATACTTATATAGGTAGGTATGTCGTATGTGGATTGTTGAAGTGGCTTGAGTATAAGGCAGGAATTAAGTTTGAAAATTATCCTTGATGTTTCTTTTTAGATTCTGATCGAAGCTTGTTATCCATTTGAATCGTTTTGCATTTTTTCTTATCATGGTAATCGGTTAAAAAGTCCGTTTTGAAAAATGTTGGACAAAAAGTCCAAAAATACAAAATATTCTACTCAATTTATAATCAATAATATGATACATTATATATAATTTAAATATAAAAATGTTTATATTTTTTGTTCATAACAAGTATATTTTTTAACTTAATTCAACTTTATCCAACTTTTTTCAAAACGGGCCTAACCTAACCTAACCTTTTGTCTATGGACTTTTTATCTCTGGACTTTTCATTCAGGATTCCTGTTATCATATATATGTTACTCAAGTATTAGTATATGTAGAGAATGAGTCCTTACTTAAAACTTTAATTTAACTTTATCCATCGATTAGAAAGTTTATCACGTTGGTAATTTAAAAGGAGTTATCCTATATTCAGCTATCATTATATAAGTTTATATCGTTGGTTCTCCGAGCATAAAAAAAAACCACCGAAAAATTACAAACAAATGAAGAAATCAAAAGATAAATGATTTTCTTCGGTATTATTATTATGAAATTATTAATTTAATTTTTAGATCTGTATGTAGTTATTAAGTAAGATTGGCCGTTAGATATTATTTGGGTTATTAAGGTAAAATAGGTTAGATACAACTAAAAAAATCATCACAAAAAAATTCAAATTCAAAATATTTATTACTTGTATAGATGTATAGGTAAGTATACTAGGTACCTACTCAATAAGACCTATATTTTAATATGAAGTTAATCTTCATGTATTCGTTAATGTGTTACATATTAAAATATCAAAGCTAATAACCGTTTACATTTGAAAATTGAAATGTTTGAACTGTATCTTCTATATTAAAGAAAGCAGAGCTCAGCTTGTATTTTTTTACTATCCAACAAAGAAACAAATTCTTAAATAATAGCATTATATAACCGAGAAATTTTCTAACATTCAACATATGTTTTCATCGAAGTATCTATTGATTTATTTATTAGATAATGCTTTTTCAGACATAATATAAGTACCTATATAGCCAGGTAACTTGTGTTTGAACTGTTTAGTTTAAAAATTAATAACTATATAATATAGTCAAGTTACTTTCTCATGTTGGTTTAACTGTTTAAACACAAAAGTCCCAATATCCACAATATCGTGAAAGCCTATATAGGTAATAAAATAATATAATATTTAACAACTACTCCTTTGTTTGAGCTCCAGCTACTCTATATTCAGATTCTTCCAGGGATGCTAACAGAATTGAGAAACTTTGTTTGTACTTTTAGATAAGTTTATTATATTATTATTTTAATAGAATGGGTTGATCAAATTTAACCATGAATAGGTATATTATAAAGTATAAACTTGGCTTTACCTGTGTACATTATTGTAATAAATTGTATCATATCTATTTAATTGTTGTATTACTTTATCACATATTAATCTTACAAATACCTAATACAATTACAAACTAACTGCAAACTGCTGTGATTTATTGTATGTAATAATTGATAATTAATAATATTATAATATTAATATTGTTCTAATAATCACATTATTCGTTCGTCAATTATATGTTTTTATCGTTATTGTCGATAAATTATTGTTTATAAATCAATAAGATTATAATATGTTATACAACAATATTAATGTAATAATGTGTAATAATTTATAGTGCATAAAATAATGAATCTAACACAGGTAAAAATTAAGTAGGTATCAAATATTATTCCGATGCAGGTGTAATGTATTAATGACTGCAGAATACCGTTTGACTCTATAATAATATTATATTATTATAGACCATTTTATACATTGTATTAGCGTGCAAGTACATTTTCGGCAATTCAAATGTCAAATTTCTGACGAAAAACTGATGTGTTGCGTCATAAGATTAATTGGTAATAAATGCACGTATAAGCACAAGTCTAATTTATTATTACTCTGCCCTACAGCTTGTGCGTGCTGGCAATGCGAGGAGGAAGATATTATAAAATGTAAAATTAATATAATGTGCAGTGCGATATCTGACCACGCCGCAACATAAATAATAATGCAGTTGTAATGGAACGGCGGAAGAACTAAGAGTTACTCATTAGATTCTTAACGATTGTAAATACGTAAAAAAAAAATTTAATTCGACAGGACGTATTCATTGTATTTATAACTTCACTGTTATGAATAAAGACAACACTGTTTTGTAAAGTTTCAACTTATGTCAATGCTGTGTACTTTGTACAGTATGCAATATGCACTTATAATGAATCTAGGACGTCCCCCACCGTAACTCTACCCGATTCATCGGACGTTTCCCCGTAAAACGAGACAATTCCCACCCGGACTAAACATTAAGAGTAAAAATATTAAACAATAATTTGCAATATTCAAATCAGTAAATTTAAAAATATTGAAATAATAATTAAAATAACGATCCAAAATTCATTACCTAATATAAATATTAAACAGTATACAAATTACAAATATAAATAAACAAAATATGTACGTAGGTACATACTTTCTACGAGATTTTTCATTAAATAACTACACAAATTGTTAAATTTATGATAAATATATTTCAATATTACTTTTACATAACTTTGGTTGATCAATCATTAAATACGTCCATAAAGTGAATGATGACAGTCTATAGATGACCATATATTTTGAGTAAAACTAAAGAATCTATTTTCCAGTCTATTATTAATTACTATGTACATAAAAATTATGTATTGATTCTGGAGGGAAATGTCTCAGTCCAGGAGGGAAACGTCCAAGTACCATTCATAATATGGTATTTACACACTTCAGACACAAATTCAATTTGACCGATATAATTCATGATGTATACATTTCAACAAGACATTTTTACACTGAGATGAATCTATGACAATAGCTGCATTATATAATGCACTGTCCTTGACGAAGCACGCAGTGCCTTAAATAACTAAGTGGACGGTGGCTTCATTAAAATGGCAGAATACAACATTAAAATATGATTATCAACATGTTCAACCAACAATTTTAGGCACACTTACTAGGATTATGTTTTAAAATTAACATGATAGCATTAAGTCAAACGTTTAACGATGGTTATTAACTATTAATTATTACCAAAGGTAAAGTTAACAAAATCATACTAAGTTTAACTTACAAGGGTAGTTTTTAATGTAACAAAGTAATAAACATTAGGTGCATATTCATAATTGTACTTAAATAGGTAACTGTTATATAAAATAATATGGGGGGGGGGGGGGCGTACAATTATGGTTGACCCAGGGCGCAAAAATTGTGAATAATTCCCACATGTTATTATATTACTATATTACGGTTATCGAGTGACGTAACTATTTAAATACAGTTACTGAATGATAAGTTTTACTGTATTAAATTATACAACTAATTTTCTAATATTCTTCTTGTTTAAAACTTATTCTTACAAGCGTACATTAATACAGTTAAATATCATAGACATTTTAAATTTCAAGTATTAAGATTTTTTCGACAAAAATTACGTACTTACATTAACACTATTATAGGTCAAATTGGAATATTTAGAAGATGAATATACTTCATTTTATTTAAGCCAACCAATTTTCGTGGACGTGATTTCCTCTCGAACGAGTGGCATTAGTTACTAGTTATTGACTTATAACATTTATAGTTATATCGTTTAAGATAAATGACAAGTGTACCTAAACGCTTTGAATTACGATTTATTGAGTTGTGCTAACCTGGGAATTGACTGGGATATTTAAATAAAAATATACAATGCACAATAGTTTGATTTATAAAATATCTATATACTTTGAAAACTATGGAAATATATTATTGGTAAACTTTACTTGTGACTTGTCATATTGCGCGGTACTCATAGTTTTTACATTTACTGTTATATGTATTATTATTATATGTAATATATTTATATTATTACCTTTAATATAATTAGGTATATCAAACGTAATTTATTAATATTATATATTAAGTATTATTTATTTAATAAACATTAAATAGGCACTACGTATTATTACTTAATACACAAGTTGTTAAAACTATCAATATATACTGAGATATTTCTTAAATCTATTAATATCTGAATAATTTTTCGTTATTCCAAAATTAATTAAATTTCTATTAGTTATACAAATCTGGCCTTTTATCATCATACTGGTATATTATTACTGGTATATATCATTATGTAGGTATAGCCGGTATAGGCACACCCACTGCAAGACATGTTTGAGAACAGAAAATTCTTTGTATGTTTATTCTGGCGAAAAACATTTCTAAAACGACTTGTACCATGAATTTCCACATTGACATTTTCACTTATGAACCATCCATGTATATATAATATTGTTTATTTATAAATATATATGGATGTGATTTGTACAGTTGTGTGTTTCTTCTTTACATACTACTGTAATTGGTGTTTTCAAGCTTATTCGAGTTTTCTGAGTGAAATCACTGAAAGCTTTTCCGTGCGAATTCACGGGACATCTAAACATCAACAATATATTATTATTAGTATACACTAACCCACTGCAATGGCCTGTGTAATCGGAATGAATGTCAATGAAAGTTTGGCTATACTTATTTATTTTCTTTTTATGTAGTAGGTATTATATTCGTATGCGCGTACCTACCTGCCTAGGCCCTCTACTGTGCTCGTGAAAATAATACTAGTTTGACGGTAATGCGTTGATAATTTCAGCAATTCATACTCTAGATAATTCAATATCGTGTACTAAACCTATGTCTATATCAATAATTGCGGGTAAAGTTTGTTCTACCCTTTCACGTAAAATATAGACGTACCTACCTGCATAGTATTGCAGTATTGCAATTGTCGATTGCAATTTGAATCAATAACCATCATGCTTTATAGTATTGTACAACACCTACGTATATATCGAAGTGCTCCGTCGTTGCAAGGCAGATCAAATGCGTCATAATATTATACAAATTCATCGGAAAGTCAGAAGTTGTAAGAATGATACAGCTTATGACTCTCCAATTACTTTACATACTGTATAATAATTTTATGGCATTTACTTATGTATGCATAAATCTGTTAGAAAGGAAATTATTTAATTCCATTCAGGAGAATCAAAATACACATTTTTACGGTTGTCCAGATGTCGTATATCTATATCAAACTAATTATACATATTTCCCTAACAATTGATTGTTGTATTAGGTACTGAACAATTTGTGTATCTTGCTATTATATTGTTTAATTAACAAAATATCGTTTATCGTTCACGTTATAACTGATGCTCAATATATGACGTTATCACGTATCTGGCAGTCTGGTACCTATTCGGGCTATTGACTTGTCTGTTGTCATTTTCCACATGTATACCACACGTCAGATCAATCACTACACTCATTCATATAATATTATAATATAATAATCCCCCGTAGAAGGGCCACGCACCTATCCATGATGGAAATAGCAAACGAAGACCCTCATCGTTTTTATTATAATATCAGCCCTCTGTATTTTGTTATTATAATTGTTTTTATTGTTACTATTATTGAATTAAATTATTGAACTCAAAACAATCATTACTTTTAAAATTAATCATAATTACCTATATTTTATAGTTAATTAAATTATGCCAGTGGTTTATTTTGTAAACGGGTAACTATAATGACCGTATTTTCATAAAATGTATATAGAATTGTATTATTCTTTACATATATAATACCTTTAATATTATTATGACATTTTTAGTTACAGACAATTTCATTTTATGATGAAAAAACATTTTATATATATTAAAAGTTCGTCCGTTTGTGATGAATACAAAAACTCTATAGAGCAAAAAAAAAAAAAATAATGCATCATGTCATTCATAATTCATATAATATAGGCAAGTCTTTCTCTTGGTAATTTTCTTTAAATCCGTTATCTTACGTACCTGTAATACAATATAATTTATTCTAACTGTTTATTTATTTCAAACGTTTGTATTAAGCTTATTCTTAGGGTATAATATGTATTTCTGTTATATTTTATTACACGTTTTGTTACAAAACAATAAGAGTAAAAATGAAGCAATCGAACTCTATGGTTACACTATAGTCTTGTTTTATTTGATGTAAAACTAATGTGGGTGATCTCTATTTGCATTGCTTCACCGACCTCTGTTACGAAATTATACTCGCACGTTTGATTCCAATAATTGGATTTTATATTACTAAACACCAAGTGTCAATTATATAGTTCTATACTGAACACGTAAACTATTATTGTCCGATAAAAAGATTAACGCATTTGCAGGGTGAGTAAACGGTTTCAATGGTATATTGCAACGCCTACCTGTAATAATGCTTCCATTTATATTTAATACATATATATGTATGGACAATTTATTCATTATTAGCGCAATTTACACCGAAGTATAGCGATTTTCACGAATAAACACTTATTTAACTTACTAGACACTTACTTAGATGGTTTTGTAGTTTAAATTGAGAACATGAGGAATATTTGAAACATATTTTACTATATACAGTTTATGCTGCGATATTAAAAACTACTATATTTGTTATTGATATCTGAAGTTCACATGTCGACCACATGACAATTTTTATATTATGAATTTTATATTAGGTATGTTATTTATTTACAATGTTTATAAAATATATGCAACGTAAATCGTAATGCACCAGTCCTTTGGTATTTAATATAATATGTTTATAAGTGTCATAAAATAAAATGTCATCCCCCCCTTTATACATACCATTGATCACCGCCCAAACGTTGTCATCGAGTTGTAGGTCACTAGCTGTAACATTTGAATTTAATGATGGGGTGAAGACAGCGTGTCATATGGCATATCTTATTATTTCCTAGAATATTTTATAATAATTATAAATTAATTATTTATATTACTATTACCGACTACAGTAGGTTAATTAATTTTAATACATCATATAATATATTATATTGTTATTAGCTTATTTATTTATAAGTCAATATTGACGCATAATACCTATACCTACCTACAACAGTTTACATAACTTATAACGGCTCGTGGTATAAACAGTTCAAAATTAGTCTAAATATTTTCGAAATTCCATTGTGTATGGAAAACACTTAAATAAGTAATCTAACCAACCTTTCTTTATAGTCTCTGAATCCTGATCTCCCAGCGATTAATATTTTTTGTATAACAACGTATTAACTAAAAAGTTATTTTTAATTTTCATATTAAATTTTATCAAAAATATAGAACTATCTTGAGATTAATGCATTTCATATATTTTTTAAATGTATACTCTATCAAGGGTGAAATAGCTGAATAGGTAAGTACTTATTTAAAATTTAAATATGTATTTTGCAGAGTGATTTTTTTAAGTACTCTCACCTCTTATGATCTTATGTGTTTTTATTTATTTCGTATGGTAATAATTATATACAGTTTACACCCAACAAAAATCGATAGACAGCGTAAAACAATGTAATAAATTCTAAATACGCAATGCCAATAATATACGTCAAAGCGTAACTGTCTATGCTCATTATACAAGGGACCCGTGAATGGAAAATTATGTGATGTGCGTCTTGCATATAATTGTTACCAGCGGTTAATACAACTGAAATTATAATGACTTATATGTTACACCAGCACAGTCTGGATTTCCAAAAATCACAACATTTCCATTGGGTGAAAACTCGACGGAAGGAGGAAAATACAAAAATTTTAGCGTTAAATAATTGCAATCAAATATTATGTGCTAATTTCTTGTAATTATGAATAGCTTAATTTTTTTACCAGCATGGCTAAGCTGACGAAATGCTGCCTCACCCGTTAATTTTTTGGTTTTGTGGTAAGACAAATGTCATTCGGATTTTTAATTTTGGCCTCTAAAATTCATTCTAATAATTGCATGCCAAATATCTGTGCAAAAATAAAGAAGGATTTCCATAATGATGAACGTTACATAATCCTCGCGAGAAACAACGCCATAACGCATAGAACCGGAAATGATAAAACTATTTACAGCATAATGTATAATTTATTGTGTTAACACTTTTTGTATTTATTTCGACCTGTAAGACGTTGGTAGAATAGAGCAGGAAACGCTGTTATTAGTATAAAATTGAATTTTTATCGGACAATAACAACTATAATAATTATCACTCGTACAATGTACCTCTATACTAATCATAATATTTAATAATTGTAATAAACAGGATTGTTATTTTCAAACTTAAAATTAAATATTTTTATGTTTTAAATTATATTTTGTTAAAAATGAGTATAATAAAATTCGAGGTTTAGGCAGTAGGTACTTATGTCAATTTGAGGCGCATCAGGTTGCAGTTGTGGTCCACGGAAGTTGAACATTATATTTTTGTCTTGGGTGATGACAAAAATAAAATGTCGGTAACGGAAATGTCGTAAGTTTATGTCATTTAAGATGAGACATTTCAATTATTCAAGTCATCATAGCTTAATTTCTCAGAACTAACGAGCTGTTAAATCGGTAATTTTATATGGATGATGCAAGTTCGCAAAATATTTAATATAGTATATCATATTTATATCTGCCCCACTTCCTAAAAAAAAAAAACATTATAAAACATTAAATATTTACTAAATGATAATGGAAACGTTTTGAGAGAAAAGTTGCAGTTGAATTTTTACCTCGGTCGATACGACTCAGATTTAGTGAGAATTGCAACAGTGCAAAATGTAAGAATTAATAACAATAGTACCAGGACACCAGGTATACCTACATCAAAAAGGTGGAATCACATAAACTTAAATTCTCTCTCTTGCTATCAAGCCATTGTAATTCAAATGCAGTCATTGCTTTCGAATTAAAAATCACAACATACAGCTACCAGCATAATGTATATACCACAGCCATCGACATGGGTGTGATGTTTAGCACCCAATACCCTGTTCTTTTTTTTCAAATTCACAATACACGCTATCATATAATGATATTCGAATGATTCGTATTATTATTATCCACGCAGTCGGAAAATCATATTTAAACTAAAAAACATTATTAAAATATTGTTGAAAGAATAATATTTACAATTAGGTGCTATATAAATATAACACGTGTATGTATATTTCTACATTATATAGAAATAAAAAATAATAAAGTGAACAAAATAAATATATAACTAAAAACTAACGACGTTGAAATCAAATCTTGCAGAACATCTATACACACGGAGTTCGACTGTACGCTATTTTGAAAATTAAACGTCAACGTCCCAAATAGCCGAAACTATCAACTACATACCACTTTCATAGTGGTTCATACATTTTTTCTAACCTAAGCAACTGACAATTTTTGTTACGATAAAATATTATATATCATAAGATCTTTAACATGTATCAACTATATTACATTATATATTATATCCGAAAATAAACTGAAAGAGCGATTTCACTATAAGTTGGGTCCGACGTACCTATATATACGAGTAGAACTTAGTGTTGAAGATATACGGTTTTCAGCAGTATACAATCTATGCGCGGAGTAATTATAGACATTTAAATGCACCATTAACAATTACACGGATTCCATGAGCAAATGGGTATTATAAGTGTTCACGCAGGAGCAGCTGCAGGATTTATAGACAAAATCGCATCGAGGTGCAAAATGATATACGAAAATTCACTAAGAATTTGAAATCTCTTGCGTGGGGTTGGAGACGTTGACTGAGTTGGTCACGCCAACAGCTTTGAACTGCAAAGTATACTCTCACACCCTCTTATGTATAGTCGCATCAACGGATGCGTCCACTACTCGTCGGTCGTCGAACCATTTCCATTTGTAGAAAATGATGATAATATTATTTAAGATTCATACGCCGGACGACCTGCATCGGGCGTTGATCTGATCTGAATGTTTCGAACCTTTTAGCGATTTCGTATCGAATCTGTCCACATCACACGCATCGTACGGTACATATTATACTATAATAATAGTACCGTTTACCGCGTGTGAATATTACCCACTGTGGATTACTATACCTATAATATATTCGGGGCGGTCCATATACCGCGGTTCCGGCGGCGGCCAAACCAGAAACACTGCCAACATAGTCTCGATGAAAAATTCGAGCTTATAATATAGTCTTGCAGCGTTAGGGCACTAGCTATAGCTAATAGATATGCTACACCGCCATTTTGCGACTCATGTATCACTGTGGATATGAAATTGCCCGCATTCATCTCATCATTTTTATATATTGATAAAAAATGATTCGCAAAATGGTGGCATAGCATACCCATTATATTTAGAGCCTTAACAGCTTATTGTAATAGTTTACACCTTTCGAAGTTCGCGGGATTGGTACGTTGGGTCGCTGTAGACCACGGCGAGCCCATCGATTATATTTAATATTACAATAATAACTTACAACATTATTTTCAACGACGAAACGTACAAAATATATTGAAATACATTTCAATGACGTATAGTTATGGTATGTGTAATAAATTCTCGCATCCAACACTCCGACAGAAATACTTATGTATGTATATTATGTGTATTATATGGTGCACATCTGAACCGTCACTAATAAACGCAGTACTAAATACTAATAGTAATGGGGGAGTACTAATGGAGCCTTCAATCAAGTTGTTTTGAAATCAATTAACATAAGAAACGTTGTTTTTGGGATTCCCTTCTAATTATACTTATGTTGAGATACGTAAAAAATGCATTATATTTCCAATGACGGTTTTTAAAAGCGAATAACATTCCGAAATAGTGGTCCTTGCGTTTTATTTATTTGTTATTTTATAACAATCTACATACACGGATATTTACAATAATACATAATATATATTGACTATTAGAGCATTAAACATGATAATTAAATAATATCGTGAATAAGCATAATAATTCATATTAATATATAAGTATCTCATCATAATAATATACATTAAGGCTAATTTGACAATTCATTAATTTATTACGTAATAATAATATAATGATGTGTGAAAATAGAAAAATATTTACACCTAATAATAGTAATACACGTTTCAAAGTCTTATATAATGTTATAATATATATGTTAGTAATTAAGAAGGTCTCGAGGACAGCCCCTTTTTAGTCTGTGTTGAGGCGGATGAGCGTGAAAATTGTAATATATAGTGAACCTGTTGAGTTAAGCAGTGATCCATGAAAATCGTTGGATAGGGTTTTGATGTAGTCTTGGATTTCTTCAAATGGGAAATATTTGTGTACGTTTACGTTTCTTATAAATCAGGGCATTTGCAATTATTTTAAAGCACTTAGTTTGAAACGTTCGTATTAAACTAATGTGAGATGTCGTTCGGGTTAATATTAATTTAATTTAAATTTAAATGATTTTGGATAATTGTTCTATAAGAACAATCTTATATATACTCTATCTATCTTATATACTTCATCATACCAATACAAACGAAGAATAATAACTAAAAATCGTTGATTTTATGATTGATATTAAGAGTTTAATACGTATTATAGATTGATAACTGCTAAGTACATCAACATACATCTTATTAAATAACTTAATATAATATTTTCGATAAAATTGTATGAATAATGTTATTTTGATAATGTTTAATGTTATACTCCATGTGGAAAACAAACGTTAAACCATATATATAATAAATGTACCTAGAATTCCACTGTTATAGTAATATGTTAATGCTACAACGATTGACACGGACCAACCATTAACATGTATCTATAAGAATTTCGTCGATACTTTTATGTAGTAGTAGATGAATTTTCCAGCAATTTATACTTTAAAGCTGACAAGTTGATCACAAAATACTGACTCTATGTGAATCAAAGTTTGAGTTGAATTCGTCATTAAATACCCGGCGTAGTAATGTTCAAAACTTTCCGTGTCAAATTCCCATGGAATTAACAGATCTTAATCTCCATTAAAGATTTTTAGCACAGTCATACAAAATACAGGTCTAAAATTATATTCAATCTTGATAGTTGATAGTCAATAAGTATTTTTTTCTCACATTTTTAGCTTTGTACAGGTAAAACAATTTTTAAAATCGGTACCTAATAACCAATTGCTAATTTCTTAATCATCTAAACTAAATTTTGTAACCAATAGGAACCATACAATAAACAAACAATTATTATTATTTCTATTATTTCTATAAAAAATTCTAAAAATTTGCATTAATAAATAACTTAAGGGCCATTTATCGAAACAAAAATATATACCTAATACAGATCCTTTGGATAGCGTAGCTTTCTGATGATAATTTTTTTTTTTAAATCTCTTGTAGTTCCAGAAATTATCCCGAACAAACGATAAACATTTTTATTCTTTAAACATTAGTGTATACTAGATAAGTTTATATCGATCGGATTTTCTGTACGCAGGGCAGGTCATCGTCGATCTATAAGAAAGTTTCTTTAGCTACGGCACAGCGCGTGAGCTACATGCTCTCATCAGGTTTTCCCAGTTCAAACGCTGTACACAAGTAATAGTGGGTACGCAACATTTATTTTTATACTCGTCTGTCGAATTATATTACAATATCATACCATAACAGTTTATAATATACACATGGACCATTATACGGGTAACACTTGCACACTGCGTATATCCGGCGCGAGCACGTTGTACTTTTATCATAGTTTTTTTATGGATACATAACATATAACGATAGGTGGGTATATGTTTTTAATTCGTATAATATTAACAATACGTTCGCTTTTCGGCCGTTGCCGTCAGTATACACAGATATTATTATAATGTGCGTGAATTATATTATTATTATTATTAATGGCGAACACGAATATTACGAGAACGACAGACCCGCAGCAGCAGCAGCAGCAGCAGCAGACCGGTAATTATCATCCGGCTGTGCAGAATATTATAATGTGCAGTGTGCTGTGCTGTTGTGTCGAGCGGACGAGCGGGCCGCCGAGGAAACGGCCAAGACGAAGAACCGACGACCGCCGAGGCCACCGTACCACCTGAACCGTTACGACAATGCCCACTCGTCGTCCTCTTAGTCCTATAAGTCTACAATATTATACGTGTATGTGCCCTGTTTGCGTTTTCTTCACACACACACACACACACACACACACACACACAGAGAGACGAATATGCGAATATTAGCATCGGCTCAAAGTCAGTGCTTGTACGTCGCAGAAACAGTACGTCGCCGGCGACCGCTCGCTCACCATACACACTATAATAATATCTATTCGTCCGACCGTAATTATATTATTTATATCGTCTTCGAAAACCGTCGCCGCTATCACCATGTACGTCGAGTGGCTGCGAAGTGTAAGTCTTATTATATTTATATATATATATATATATACATTATGTACCAGATATCTGTAGAATATTATTGTTATTGTTGTACGATTCATTTGTATTGGTTATTCACCCTTACCGCCGTTGCGTAAAGTATTATACATCAGACAGTCTGGAGATTGTGTCTTTAGGTGAAAACCCTCCGTAACGGATCGATTTTCCAGGTGAAACACCGGCCATATAGGACTTTAGGATTTAACGTTTTATGAACAAACTTACGAAAGAGGTTTTTCTGAGTTTTACTCGAGAGAACGCTATATATTACCCATGTGTTTGTCCGTCTCCGACGTAGCACATTTTCGTTCTCTAGTTTCAACAGTGTGTTGCGTTAGTTTTGATATTAGAGTGAACTGATGTATCATCAGACTTTTGGCTGAGAACATTATCTGTGCTTAAGCGTCGACTTTTATTCGATATTTTAATTTTCCAGCGAGATATGAGCAATTTAAATTTGTGATATTTCACATACCTATTTCTCTGATTAAAATATCAAACAAGTCTCCAACACACAGATAATGTTCTTACCTAAATATTTGACAGTGCGTCAATTTACTCCAATAACAAAACTAACAGCGCCCTATTGAAACTAGAGAATGAACATTTTTTGTGTGTCAGACAGATACAACAAACGCATAGGTAACGTCCTCTTGAACTTGGGATGATTAAAATTTTTTTAATCCGGTGTGTTTTGTTCTTGTACTTTTTTAATATAATTAAAATCATACATCCTTTTTACAGCTTTAAAGACAAGCATTTAATTATCTACGGATTGATTTGTTTGTTGGGATTTACCGAAAATGTAACTGTATATTATTCTAAGAAAATATTATTATAAAAGGTACCTCCAAAGGTATACTTACAAACAAAGTTTTGCATTCTTTTGTTCTAATAATATTCCGGTTGATTCATTATCTACTATTAGTCAATATGGAACTAGCGAATAGATAGAGGGACGACGGTTTATTATATATTTGTTTGACGCCAGAAGAAATCGATTTTGTACGTTATAACCTAACAATAATGGATAAACTATACTTATAGGTATGCAGTAATTTATCTCATGTACTTAGTTGAACCATGCGTTTGCTGCAGGGGTTGAAGAAAAAAGAGTTCTTATGAAAATATAGACTCTTAACTATATTTTGTCGATTTGTGCATAACACCGCGATAAGAATTACGTTCGTACGATTTGTTGGTTTAAATTTCAGTAATCTTTAAAAATAATTTCCATCTATACAAGCGAACGTCTTTCCAAACTTTCCTGAAAACCACCTACGAAATGCTGTGTTATTTTGTTATAATTTATAGTTTTCGAAACATTTATTCGACGTTTCGTTTCAAAATGTTTGATAAGGTACACGTTAGTAAGTATAGATTGACTGTATTAGGCATCAAACAAATATATATACGTATATGGAACCCTATATCTTATTACGTTTCAGTACAGTACTCGGGCAAGTACACGTACGAAAATAGGCGTTGACATTTGTGTCGTCCGAAACGAATACAGGAGATCGACCGTTGGTGTATTGTATAGGTACAAGTTATAATCCGTAGTCGGATTTGAAGTTTCTTTTGACCAAACTTATAATGCGCTTTGTATTTGTTTTGTTTTTACGACGAGACTTGGAAAGACGTTACGAGTAATTTAGACTCTGGCTTATCGAATGACATCCCACATCCAGAATAAAGTATTGTATTATATTATGTTCTGTTGATTATAATAATATTGGTTTATGTTGAGAGAACTCTATCTTTCAAACGATAACCAAACCGTTTTCAGAGTATATTGTCAATTAAATGATTTTTTCGAAAATGATGCAGCTAAAATCTAAATATTAAAATTTGAACGAATGGATAGCTTGTTAAGGATAAAAATATAATAGTGGGGTGATCATGCTTACGATACTGAATTGAGATGATACTCGATAAAATGCTGCACTGCTACAGATCAAACGTCCGAAATATTCGTTCGATTTTATGCTTTTTGTGTAGATTACTACACAATAATTTCAAGCCTTCAGATTGATTAGGGTAGCATTTATAACCATAATTTTTTTTAAACTATATTAATTTTTGAATTGATTGATATTTTTAATTAATTTTGTGAACAATGTTTTACCACGGGTTCATGGGATCATGTAGAATCTTTTAATATGATTATGAAGTTGATATATTATTATGTACAATTGACATATATTATTAACGAACAACTACTGCGGTTTTACTCAAAATTATATTTGTTTACGTTTGAAGTTGCACCCTCGGTCATACATCAACTCGAGAAAAAGTTTACACAAATTGAGTTCCTGATTGGGTTTCTATACTTCTATTTTGAATATTTTCTAAAACAATTAATATTTCTAAAAATTTCAAATAAGTTTAAAATAAACATAGAATTATATATTTCATAATATTGGAAAAGCTTGAATAATTAATTATTATTATTAGATATATGTATATGTTACGGGCAAAGTGGAAAATTCGGACAATGTATACAATGTCCGAGTTATATTGGGCAATATAAATTGTGAAGTATTTATACAAATAATCTGCATAATATTATTATACCTAATCAATGATATTATATACTAATTGAATTATACTCGTTTATATGGTTATTTATATAAGAGTATAACAATTTTTTTTTAATTAATTAAATTTTAAATGTATTTAAAGGTAATGAAATAAAATATTATGTGCATAATGTTCAGTTAAATGATATTATACATGAAGTGCATTTGTCAATTGGACATGGAGGTAGAAATAGAATGGAACACGAGATTAATAAAAAGTACAAAAATATAACTAGAGATGTAATAATATAATACTTAAACAATTGCGAATCGTGTAAAAAGAAGGGAAGTACAGCTAAAAAAGGGTTGGTTGTAAAACCAATCATATCTTCTGAAATGAATTCTCGCTGTCAAATTGACTTGATCGACATGCAAGCACAATCAGATGGCGATTATAAGTTCATATTAGTTTATCAGGATCATCTAACAAAATATATTATGCAGATTATTTGTATAAATACTTCACAATTTACATTGCCCAATATACCTCGGACATTGTATACAATGCCCGGACATTGTATACATTGTCCGAATTTTCCACTTTGCCCGTAACATATATAAGTAGTAATAGTAGTACAAATTTGCTTCTATACAGTATACACAGTATACAATTACAAGGTGATCACAGTTATACGAAGCTCTATCTTACTTTAAATTCATTAAAATGTACTTATTGATAATATTATTGCATGTTGAAGAAGAAACGTTTCATAATATATTAATATATTATATTCTTATGTCCTAGGGGGTTATTTACCCCTAGCATGCTACTACGCTTTTCCACTTTATCTTTTATTATAATGCATGTTTTGTTCAAATTCTGATTTCCCGGAAATGCTGTATTCTTACAAACCGTATTTGAGATTTATTAATTCCCATTTATGAAGTGTCAATACAAACTTCTTTTTTTCAAATCAAAATTACTCTTTTTACTCTTAGTTGTTAGTTGTTATTTGTTAAGTGGATGATTTTTTCGAAAATTTGTTTCAATCAACCCAAGTCGTTTTGGGTGTAACTTTTAGAAAATTCGTAGTATTTTTTATAAATTATTAGTATTTGGTTCAAATTTGTAGGTAAAAATTTAAAATGAATAGTAGTTTTTAAAATAGTAGAGAAAACAAAAAAAAAAAATGAGCGAAAACTGGGAATTTTTACGCAAAACTAGATTTTGCCTAGAATCAGATTTGTTTTTTTTTTACGATCCAAAAACAAACAACAGTGTAGGAACATATAAAAATATAATTCAAGAATTTGTTTAGTTGCAATATCCCGGAAGAAAATGTACATTTTTTGTTATTAAAATTGTTACTTAAAATTAATCATTTTTTTAAAAATATTAATATATTTTATTATTTTTGGCTAAAATTAGCTCAACCAACCGTACTATAAGTTTATACCAATTTAAATTTAACATATTAATTACACCGGTCTACTCAATGACGACATACATTAATATGATGTATACCTAGAGTAGAGCTACTAGTTTTTCTTTAATATCCAAATACTTAAACACAATTTTTGAATTCGCTATTTTTAATTCAGATTTAAATTTAAGTTCTGTGCTATTTAAAAGTGTATATTTAGCTTGAGGCTACATTTTGTCATATTTAGTACAGGCGTTTGTTGCTAAATGTGATAGAAGCCGGAGGGTGAACTGCACTGAAAAAAATTGTTGGCATTGTTTTTTATTAAAATAGTTCTGTGAACGTATAAGTTTGAGTGGTGACAGTTTAATAACATTCTTTAAAAAAAAAATTTTTAATATTATTACTTTCTTTATTTTAAAATAAAAAGTCAACGTTTCGTCATAAATTAAATTGCAGTTTCCCTCGACTGGAGGTATAATACTGAGGAATGTTTACTATTTTATATTTACTCAATCGACGACCGATATCTTACCTATATACATACATATTTTACATATGTTTCAACATTTTGAGAAAATAGTTGATGCTCATTTTGAAAGCTAAATCGGAATGGCTGCAAACATTATACTTACATTACTTACTAGGTGTCCAGTTTGGCTTTACTCGTGCAAAAGTTTTTTTTATAAAAAAAATGTACCTAGGTGCTATAATTCTACTAATTTTAATGGTAATCTACCAACACAGTATGTAACCAATTGCAAGCGGCAACCATATAAAAAAAAAATAAATATTTTTTTTTTCGTAAGCTGAAAAAAATTCTTGTGTGAGCAACCCTTTAAATACCTAT
Source organism: Myzus persicae (assembly GCF_001856785.1). NCBI lineage: Eukaryota > Metazoa > Arthropoda > Insecta > Hemiptera > Aphididae > Myzus > Myzus persicae. The sequence continues at coordinate 1,637,295 of NW_019100468.1, forward strand.
AGGGGCTAAAAAAAATAAACTATAAACACCCTCAATGTCTCGAGGGCTTTGATATAATTTTTGTTGAAAACTGTTCAGTAGTTTTTGAGTCCATTAACTTCATATAATCCAACATCTATTTTTAGCCCGACTTTTACCGTGAAAAAATGAAAAGTATAAAATATACTACTGTATATTGTAGGTGTACTTGGTTTTAGTGTACCTCAGTTCACTGACAAATTGGTGTCGGTGTACCTTTGGTGGTATGAAGATAATATGCAAATTTCAAGTTTCTAGCTATCATACATCGTAGTTTATGCTCAACGTTGATCAGTCAACAGTCAGTCAGGCAGTTAGTCTAAAAAGCGTTTTCAGTTTTCTCCCACTTTTCAAATTTTCAGGATAACTTTTCCCATTTTTCTTTCCGTAAAACCCGTATTTAGACTGTAACGAAAAAAAAATAAGCCCTATCTGTCCAGCCGTTTTTGAAGTGATGCTATTTCTAACGAACAGCATTTCATTATTATTTAGGTATAATATAGATTCTAATAATATATTATTAGGCTTCTAATATAATTTAACGACAAATATTAGATTGTGGTGGACGTTTTTTATTAATAAGACAATACATAGGGTCCAGATGTTGCCTACAGAATGCAGATATTTTTGTTGATATTAGATCCTCTGTAGGTAGGTATCACTTTTTAAAATTTATATTCAAAAGTCTTGTGGATTTTCTCTGAAATATATAATAATATTAAATCAGTTATTAAAGAATACTATATAATAGCATACAATAGAGTGGCATTACACAAACTATTCCAAACTAACTAGTTTGTAAACAATAAATAGCATCGTTGTCCTTATAATATCCCAACCCAACTTTTTGTTTTATTTTAACCAATGACCACCCAAACAATTAATAGAAAATAGACTGCACATAACAAATTCGATTTTCAGACAGAAACTTACCAACAGCAATATGACGTAACATCTTATTTACGCTAGTGTCTATACCTAATACTTCTGTTTTAATATATTAACTGCGAGTTCTTGAAAAGTGAACTATTTAAATGAAATATACCTATACAAACACGAACATTTTGTCGTTTAATGCATGCCAATCCCATCAGTCGACCCTTATAAGTATAAAGTACGCACGCAACAATTTATGTTATATATAGGTACCTACCCTACGCAGATTTCAGACATATTAATATTCTCGTATTAAACAACTACAGCAACAACAATTATAGTCAAGAACGTATTACACAGTTCGAATTAAAACCATTCGTTTTCATCAGCCCCAAAAGCTTTTAACATCGTACATTCGTAGATGCAGTAGCACAACATATAATATAATAGCTTCATTATTGTGAATATTCTGACACCATGTCAGTGTGATATAAATATAATATAATGCACTAATACTATTCATTTATTTCGTACAGCGAAAAACTTAATTTACATATTTGATTTAAAAAAAATATAAAATATTTAAAACGATTTCGGCGTGTTAATATAATAACAAGCATAACAATGTGTACTGAAAGCCGTTTGAATAAAACGTGTTAACGGTGAATATACAGTGGATATTATATTATAATTGAGTATAAACAATAGTAATAATGATAATACAATTTTTTTTTTTTAAAATTATTTTAAACATAAAACATTCCTAGCCTAAGGCTATCTATATCTAGTGATGTATACGCATTAGTTTTAAATTTTTAACAGATTAACGTGATAATTGAAAGTATTTTTTAGTACTATGGATAATTATTGACAATTGGTAATTTTAGATATACAGATAAAATGTGATTACAATAACATACTAATATCTACATATTTACAATGGTATAACTATAGAAGTCGTAGAATGATCTGGAAGAGGCGCATGTGTAGAGTGAAGATTTGGAAGTTGACAGGTGGCTTAGTGTAGAAGGTCGTGGGGACGACCTCGTTTTAATCGACGACGAGTCGGGTGAGTGAGAAGGTTATAGTGAACTGCACCTGAAGAGTTTGGAAGAGAGCAGTGGAAGTTTTTTGCGAATGTTTTAATATGATCTTGGATTTCTTGGATTTGAAAGCCTTTGTGGAGATTTGCATTCTGACAAACCATGGGGCATTTGCAATTATTCTGAGGACTTTGTTTTGGACACTTTGCATTTTTTTGATGTGCGAGGATGCACAATTACCCCATATCGGGCAAGCATAGGTGATAATACAATGAATGCTAAACAGATATAAATATTTATAAGACAAAAAAATTATCAAACAAGAAAAGTCCGAGTTGACGATAGACAATATTATGCGCTTCAAAGGCTCATTTTTCATGAAATTACTTTTGAAATCATTATTTTTTTTATGAGTAAATTATGATCTACAATATAAAATCTTTTTTAAAGGCTTTGCAGTCTATATCTGTTGAGTGTTTCAGGCTTTGAGCATTAAACACCTGGAGAAAATTATTTAATGTTATCGTTTAAAGTAAGGGAAATTAGTTACTGTTGAATGATTTTCTGCACATTCATATTGTTTCTCTAAAAGTATATAATTTAGACTTTGATTGAATTCAAAATTTTAAAATAAATAATGTTGGCAAACATTTCTAAGAGTATGGTAATTTTCAAAATTGGTGTATAATATTGATAACAATATGGATGGAAGATTATCTTTTTTTATATAGGTATGCAAATGAGATAATGATAGCTTTTCAAAAAAAAAAATGAAATATAAAATCTGAGGATTGTTAATATAGGTACTTAGAAACCTAATATATTGTAAACATACCTATAAGGATAATGAAAGATGACATAGAATATGCAACGGCATTTAAATAAAAATTTAGAACGAATATCGTCAGGCCCATAATTCAGATTTCAATTTAATGTTTAGAATGACTCAAATATATATTTGAGAGAAAAATATCTATGTTATAGAGACAAAATGGAGGTGTACGAGTATCAGTAATTATATAAAAATGAAGTTCTTACGTAAAACGATATTAAAAACCAGCAGACTAGAAATTTCACGAACTTACCACCTATACCTACTTTAAATTTTACTCGTTACTTTTTGGTATATGCACCTACATTCTGCTTAAACTTATAATTTTAATATGTCATAGTTTCGTGAAACAACTAACGCATTTTTCCGTGGTTATGGGGTAACGTAGTCGGAAACACATTTAATTAGAAATGACAAAATGAAAATACCGTAGATCAATCGTTTACCACCCACTTCTGCATCGTCGCTCTTCCAAATTCCATACTACTCGTTCAAATAATATTATTATTATTTATTAACTATAAAATAATTTAACTATTCATTGCTTACTACCTGTGCCTCGTACCTATTTTCTGCAGTAGGACCGTATACTATTGTATCATTTCAATGGTCTGTGCGTACACATCATTATAATAATGGTTGCAAGGGTAAGTATTATTATCAGCCCATTATCCGTCTGGTGTGGAACATTATATATTTGAAAACTGCAACAATCTCGTCGGACGTCCCATTGTAAATAATTGTAAATTGTAATTTTTGAATTGTTTTTGATATAACTATTGCCGGCCCTGATATTTCAGTAGTATATTATATAATTGGGGACATTGCAGAGGACTTCCAAGTGCACTTGTAGGTACAATAATTGTTGTCAATGAATAAAATCAAATAACGCGTCGTCTGCAGCGCGCTGAGTAGGACGCGTCGTCGTTAATCCTTAAATGAACAAAAACCCAAGTCCGTTGCGATTTACGAACCGTTTCAAGGACGAAAGCATTGTCTTTTCGTGAATTCGCTGAAAAAGATAAATAAATAGGGAGGAAATTGCCCAACAATTAGAGACGAAACAATGAGGCGAAATATTCGGCCAGTAATCTTCGAACCGGATCGGGTCATTGTCGCTTACGGACTATATTATATTATGCTCTATGCATGTAGCGTGTGTATTCAATATTAATATGTCACGAACCTTGTGACGGTTAACTATAACGACATGGGTAATATTATATTATTATGACTATAATAGTGATTACCGAGTATTGTCCCATTGCCACGGTTTATAGACGAATATTACAAATTATTATTGCACCGTAAGCAATACTGCAATAATGCCAAAGGATACTAGTGGTGACCTAACCTATGCCGGACAGGTATTTGTCTGTATAACTATTACTGATGTTAATTTTAGTATGTTATAAACTGAAATTATGGCGACGATGATGCTAATGATAATCGATAGAGGAGACCTGCGCTTGAGTTTCGCACTCGAATCGGCCACTGAATTAAACGTTTTATATCTGATGGCATCGCCTTCGCAAAATTTTAGTCTAATCTCGTCATCAACGACGGTGAGCTTTATAATTTCATTTTTAAGATTCATTTATCTACACGGTTGCACAATTTTAATTTGCAACCACTGCATTGTTAGGTTATAAATATTCATTGGCGGCAGACTGAAGCAATTGTTTAAACTTCAAATTAAATGGTTGTCAGAGATAATTTATTATAAATTAATCAATATGCAAAGGTAAATCTTTTTGTATAATCATCACCGTAGTAAAATACGTTTTAAAGTTAGCTATTGAGCCTGCGTCTGCGTTGATCCTACGAAAATAAATTTTAACGGTAATTTCCTTTTTACGAAAATACGCACACATTATACATTTTGCGCAGGGGATTTAATAAATTCGAAAAACAATAGACGAAAATGTATAAGCCGTTTACATCTCTGGGATCTACTGTTATTATCATTGTTATTATTATTTAAATAATAAACTACAGCATACGTTTAAGAAACATCACCTGCAGTTTATTGATATCGACAACGAATAAACGGGTCAACAACGTTGCATCTATATTGCACATTACCGCGTAGCTTAATAATCAATAGCACCCAAATGCATGCACTGGTATCACAGGTTGAGATTCTGGTAGTGGGGACCAACCAAAGTATTTGTCAAAATAAAAGAATTTGGAAAAAATAATATCATCGTATTTTATATTCTTGGTTTTTTTTTTGATTTTAAAATATACTATTATTATTTTAATGACATACTAGTATAGTTTGAATATGTTTTAATTACCTAGTTGAACGCAATTATTTCGTTAGGTACCAATTTGTCCATGACACAGCTGATAGATGTGTAAGGTATGAAATAGATAATTATTATAACAGTTACGTTCTTGTTCTACAGTTCTAAACTGTAATATTATTATGTTTAATCCTCCTTGCCGTTAAGGAAGGAGCATCCCTGTTAATAACCACATTATTTAAATATTTCAAACTGATTGCGATGTTACCCCTATTGAGATATCAATTATCAATAGCCAGGAGGTGACGTTTTTCTAGGTTTTCGATAGAGCTGTAAAAAACATTTTTTTATGATATTTAACATTTAAAATTTTTTCAAAGTGATTTTTGATACTTTCTACAGTGTAATTTTTTTAACAAATTTTTGTCGTTTTTATGGCCAAGTCATAAGAACATCAAGAACATTGTTAATGAAATTGTTTGAATTTTCGGCACTTATACCCGATTCTTTTCCTCTAATAATAAAACAAATACAATTGAAATACGTTAGAATAATATTGTAAGTAAAATAAAATAACTGTTAAAAACGATAAGGAATTTTTTATTTACCTTAATTTGTATAATATTACTTATTAGTAAATAACAAACAATATAAAATTAGGTATCCAGGACTCTCAGTTTTTAATTTTAGTAATAATGGGAGTACTTGTTGTTCGGTCGAATGTTTGTTTGTATAGGACCTTTTAAATTATCATAAAAAACAATATCGTCATAACAAAATGAAACTCTGATCACTTTTAGATCCTATTTAGACTATCCATTTGTACACTTAAAAATGTATTTAGGTATATTGTTAAAATCTTAAGTAAAACATATTTTTATAAAATTATTATTCTAATTCCATGTCTGTACAGTTATATTCATCTGTCTATGGTGAAGTTGTCATATATGTTCAGGTATAACTTATAATACTATTTTACTAAAATATATTAATTTTCAATTATTATTTTGTTACTTTCCTACTCGTCTCAAATACAATTGTTTTCCTGTAAATGAGCTATGGTTGTTTTAAAGGAAATTAGTTGTATATATTATACATACCTAAATCAATTAAAATATTTTATATTATAATTAGGTAGGTAGTATAATTTGTTATAAACTTCAACAATGCAAATTGCAATTATAAATAAGTTATTTTTTTTTGAAAAAATTATAAGTGACTTCATGGGTGACAAACTGATAAATAATAACTAATTACAGTCTATATAACTTTAGAGTTCAGCGTTTGTATTACCTATGTGATAACGTCACTTAGCCTCCATGTAATTTATACTACTGTCCTTTAGTTCCTAAAAATGTAACTTATAAGCCCGTTATTTAGAGATTGATCCTTTTTTGCCTTGGAGTCATTTCTTAACGACACCTGCAGCCGCCAGACCACTACAATATTGACAAGTTAAACTCTGTTGATAAAACCAAGTTGTATTATTAATCGAGTAAGATTATAGATAGCCAGAAGGTTATATTATTTATTTTCCGTTTGGTCAACGAAAACGAGTATACATTCATATTAATTTGCCATTATATTTTAATGATGATTGCCTAACCTATTACCACCAATCAGAATAATAATTTAAATTTTTTATTTAATTATGATTATTCATTAACATTGCATATTAATATTATGTTCCTATATCTATATAATTGTAGGCGGAAAAGAACAAATGCCTTTTTGCGAACTCTGAAAATGCATACCTAATAAAATATGTATGATAACTATTATCATTATTCATTAGGTATCGCATACAAGTTGAAAAAAATATAAAATTATTAATTGGTTGAAGTAATAAGTTACACGGACGATAATGAATTATGTTCAGTATTAATAGTAAAATGTAATAATAAATAATATTATCCAGTAATACAATGTTGCAATCCAAGGGCATTGATTTAGCTTTGTGAAAATGACGTTAATATAGGTACGCCGTGTTGGGTATAATTGAAAACTTTTTCTTCGAAGAGTATAATATTACAATCTGATGGAAAACTGCGTAGGAAATATGTATTTAAGTTTTTATAAATTATTACTTACATAACTTATATTTGCATTTTTATGAAGCAAAATTAATGACAGAATATGATACCAGAAAAATAATATTTACATCACTATAGAATTTAAAAATAAACAGGTGAGTATAATTACAAATTAAAAAATTCCAAAGTAACATTTTAATCGAAAATAATAAGAGTAAACAAGAATTCGCTGAAATTGTTTTTCACATTATAATACTTACAACATCAAATGCCACATCTTAAATCTTAATATTATTTGAAAAATATTCAGTAAAAAGACTAAAATAATATATTGGTACATTAATGTAATTTAATTATCTTATAGTTTAGTTGTAATTTATAAGTTAAAAGGTATAGCTATATGATTCTGTGTAAATGTTAGTATTTGGTACATCGAAATTTAACACAAAATGTTTGTGTCAAGAGAATGACGATGTCCTAGGTATACTGATGAGTTATGACCTGTAATATTATAACCCGTTTATAATGAAATATGATATATTATACTGTTGCGTAGGTAATTATAGTTTCAAATTTTCAATAATCTAGTGAATATTTTAAGTTAGGCAATTTATTCCACCATAATATGAGGTCATTTTTATGATAAAAATAAGTTTTTAAAAATACAAGCTAGAAATATCATAATGCCATTATATCAATGAAATGTAACGATAATATGACTATATATAGTGTATACCTACTATATACAAAATATTATATCAATAATTTGCTTCGGCATAAAATGGTTTTAAAATTATTTTAGGTCATTGATTTTTTTTATTGTTTTTGCATATGGTGATAAACTATATAATTTTATTTTTGTATTATTATAACATAGTTAATGGTTATTTAAACATTTACTTTTCATTGTAATGAGATTTTGGAAATTCCTATTTCTTAAAATTAATTTTTGGTTGTCTATTGATAAAGCTTAAAACTAAATAAACAACTTTTACGTCATAGTGATTAAATAAGTTTCATTTTTTTTTTGAAAACAAAATGGTGATTACGTGAGGGGTTAAGCGTTAAGAAAATGAAAATAACCTATCATCTAGTAAATTCACAGTTTGGAGATATGAAGGGCAACGGAGAAAATTACCTGTAGATATTTAAATCACATTATAGATATTAAAATTTAAAATGGTTCAATATTACTATGAAGTATAAATATTTATTATACGTTATTAAATAAAACCACTTAATAACATCGATATAATCAATTCCACTTCAGAGTTCGAGTGTTTTACACTTGTAAACGTAATTTTAAGCATACCTACTTGTAGTTTATGTACTTTTGAACTTTACGCACCCGAAATCACTTTTATTTTAAGTAGCTATATAGCTATATATAGCTAATGTATTGTTAGACGTATTTCGATTTCTGAAGTACTTATTAGTTACTAACCAATGTATTTCTATTGGAATATTATTTAGTCTTTAGAATATATGTAAATGTACAGCAAATACTATTTTGTTACCTACCTACCCACTTATATATTAAGCATTACAAATTGTTGAAATTAGTTGCAGTAAACATATTAATAAACGTCGAACAATAATAATATGTTTCAGAGCTCATGCTATGTGGTAAAGTGTGTGTTGTTGCTGCAACTCATATACAGAACGACTGGGGCAGGATGTTCGGTGGATCATGGCAGTGGGATGAATTACCCGACGACCACTGCCAGCGGGACATGGACAACTCGAGGCGGGATATCTTCTTACGGCTGGGACAGCCGACAGCCTATAGATCCATGTAGTCGTTGTACGAACGTCCCACCGCCATTGCCCGGATCTCAGTACACGACACAAGCCCACGACGGTGGGATGTACAGTGTAAACGACCGTATTAGCGTCAGTGGTTATATGTCAGATAATCGGGTTTCTGTGAGCGGTTATATGACTGACAACCGAGGTAGTGCGGGTATGCACGGTTCAGATAATCGACACACTGGTTACGGTTCCGACAATCGAGGTAATGGTTATAGCACTGACAATAGGGGCCACATGAACAATCGGCCCAACGGTTATAACTCGGTCGGTCATATTAATGGCAACGGTTATATGTCGAGTAGTTCTAACTACGGCGGTAACAGTCACGTTACTGATAATCACGTTCAAATATACAACACCCATAACGCAGACAGTCAAATAAAAAATCCCAATTACCGGGGTAATGGTTACGATAATTTAAGCCCTGAATGGGAACGAAGACACAACAACAAAAAAGTTAGCGTTGTTGGTAGCAACAGTTTCTATGGAAGCGGTATGGGTGGTGGTAGTGGCAGTGGCGGCTACGGAGGAGCTATAGGTGGGGTTGGTGGTTATGGAGGAGGTATCAGTGGAGGAAGTATTAGTGGAAATGGTGGATATGGAAGTGGTGGGTATGGAAACAGTATCAGCGGAAGTGGTGGTTACGGAGACAGTGGTTATGGACATGGTACTAGTGGTTCCGGAAACGGCGGAAGTGGACATTATCAAGGAATGTCGTATCCTGTCCCTAATATTCCCGACGGCCATGGAACACAAATGCAAGGTAATTATCATAGACCGTCCAACGACCGGTGGAGTATCAAAGGAGCATATCCAGTGAAAGTAGAATCAGGATATTGGCAGAGTCAACCACCCAAAGACATCGGCTGGGATGAGGCAAGCAAGAAGGTGGGAGTGATAGCCGGATGGATTGGTGGCCCGAAAAAGTACGAGTCCAGTAAACCTTCAACGGCGTATGGTTCACATCAGGTGAATGATAAAAACGACGATGATTACTTCAACAAGGGAACCGGTTACGAAAACAGTCCAGACCGAAAAAAACCTTATATGGGTTGGGGAGGTTCCGGATCGTACGAGGTGGTCAAAATGAACAGCGGATACAAGTACATCGACAGGAATAGCAACAGTGACTACGGTACTTCTTACGGAAACGGTTATGGTTATGGGGGACAGAATTACAATAACAAACCTAGTCAAGATTACGGTTTGAAACCGATGAACGTCGATCATGGCAGGCCATACGACCACGGAACTTCAAGTTACACTAAACCTGCACACGGCTATGATAAGCCAATAAACGACTACGGTAAACCCGCACACGACTATGGTAAACCAACCACACAAGACTACGGTACACCAACCACTCACGATTACGGTTCTAGGCCCCATGTTGATTTACAGAGTACATCGCGTCCAATTGGGTTTGAAGTCACAACCCCACGACCTCTAGGCTGGGGTTTTCAGAAACCAGGATATCCAGCTATAGCTTCTCGGCCCACTCAGCACTGGGGTGAAAACTCTTTTGTTGAACAATCGGTCAATGTAGGTGGCGGTTCAGTGGGTTATGACAGACCCGGTGGAAATGGTGTCAGTAGACCGGTTGATTATGGAGTTTTGAGACCAGAAAGTTACGGAACTCAGAGACCAGTTGATTATGGTGTTTCGAGACCTGACAGTTACGGAGCTCACGGGCCAGTTGATTATGGTTCTCCGAGACCAGGTAGTTACGGAACTCAGAGCTCTGAAGGTTATGGATCTCCAAGACCAGATAATTATGGATCTTCTCGTCCGGATAGTTATGGATCTTCTCGTCCAGATGGATATGGATCATCTAGACCCGGTATTAGAGTTGAAACATCAGACTATGCATCCTTCAGACCTTACGCTGGATCCATGAACAATGTCGTATCAGATTATGGCTCCCAAAAACATGAGTTCGATAAATTCAGTGGTTATTCAGATAACGAAAGTGGTAGACCTCAGATAAATAACAGACCGGGATACGACAACGAAAGGCCATTTATGAACGGAAACGAAGTCTACGGTTCACAGCAGGGTTCGGGATATGGTAAAGGATACGCGTCGAATTGGGACTATTCTAATTCCATGAGGTAAGATTATATAGTATAATATATAACAATGTTTGGTACTTCCATGAAATTAGCATATTGCCTCCTCTTTTTCCAACAATTAAATATGTCCTTATTGTTAAAACAAAGCATATTGAATAAGTACTTAATTTATCTACTCTGAGGCTATGTTGGCCATCCAGCAGATTTAGCCTACCAGATGAGTGTAGAAATTTGGTACTGAGACATGATTAGAGTATCGTAATTAGAATTAGTAACCGATGTAATTCGAAGCTGCAAATATTGCATTACCTCAGAATGTGTTTGTTTTTTTTTTTTTTATTGATATTTTTGCGATTTTCTATGTTTATTATGGTATTCTCGTATACGAAACACGGTAGATACGAATAGATGTCAGAAACGATAACCTACGTATAATAATATTATTACCGTGAGTGTTATTCAAATATACTATTTCCCCTTGACTCGATTCCGGTATATGTATACACTTCGCAAGGTTTCTGGTATTCTCAAAACTATAATAATACATTTTTCCACTGTCATTATTGTTTTATCAAATACGAGATTCTTCGCGTAACATAAACAATAAAGGTTGAACAACCAACCGACGTCGGTCGGCAACCCGAAAGGTCAACTCAAAACACGTGTGCATCATAGGTCCAGCGGACCGTTAAATTTATGCTCGACGGCAGGAATATTGTTATTACTCGTGTAATCATGATGGTACCTATATATTAATTCGAAACCAGAACCTTGGGATTATTATGAATCGTTTTAGCATTGTTCGGATGCGTTTTTTTTTCAAAACGTTCGAAATGCAAACACGTGATATAATTCTGATGTCACTATAATTAATAATTATAACGGGTGGTGTCTGAACAGTATCGGTTCCGGCAGTTACTAAATGTCTGGATTGGTTCTTTATGCTTAGGTTATGTGTATAATTGGTCCAATGGTCGTCATGATTTGAATTTTCATTCAAAACTCTAAACATTTTTAAAAACAACTAGCAGTTTTTAATTATTGTAATCAAATAGTACATATTATAAAACACTGGTATAATCTTTTGTCATAACTTTTTCAGACACGTTGCATCATTTGTGATTTGTCTAGTTATAACTTATACCGATGTAAATGTTATTTTGCATTCATTATATTTCCCATTTTATTTCGTTGTATAATCAGTGGTATATCGTATAGGTATACAGTGTTGTATAAAGACAACCGAAAATAATTTAGTTAAGATAACTTTATAACAGACAAATTATTGATATTTTATCTAGATATAATAATAGATAAAATGTTACCAAATAAATCAAAACAAAAATTAAAAACTTGAATTTGTAAGATAGCATTTTTGCTTTGCTTAAAAATATAATGTAATCATTTTTAATTATTACACTCGTAAATAAGTGTATTTCAAATACTTTTAGGTAGGTACCCATCGGTATTTACAGAGATTGAACAATTAACTACAAAGTTAAACTTATAAAATAACTTAAATAACTAAAAGGACATAGATGATAGGCGATAGCTTCGAATATTGTTCATCTTTTAAGACAAAATAAATGTACTTATAAAATAATTAATGGAAAATATCGTCAGAAAAATATATATTGATAAGTTTCTACCTTTTTTTTCTTTTTTTTTCCGTTCAAAAAATCCGAAACGGGTGGGAACTGTTTCACAATACTGCCTCCCAGTTCCAAGTACCTTCTACCTAGTTTATCTCCTATGACCATTTTATGTAAGCTGATCGATAAATGTTTAGGTAGACGCTTTAAATTATTTTTATCTATATAGACAACACTATACACGACACATAGGGTATAAACCGAGTTTAAAATAACTATTCTACAAAAAAGTTAGCTGACATTGTGTTCGACAGGCGCCAATATCCGAATGTCGAGTTGTAATTAATTTTGAAACCACCGATTTGGATAATATAGCAGCAATTGATTCCACGTTGGAATATAATTATTATTATTTTTTTTTCTACACTTACTGACTTTATAAAAGTCTTCGGCCGGTGATTCTTATCGCAGTGTGTTTTGTTCCCGTTTTAGGGGACAGTCCAGCAACGGATGGAATGACCAGCAGCGGGACTACTTACAGAGGAGACCTGATGGTGACGTGTTGCAGTCCGGATCAAGCTTCCGACCCTCCGAGTCCACTCCTCTACATTACAACGGACACAGCGGCATCGGCGCATCCACCGACAACGGTTTCCTGTACAGGGGTTCGTCAACGGTCGGTGGCTCGTCTACCACTCCTATGCCGACGACTAATGATTCGTAATCGTTTTCATATTAGTCATAATTTAATCAATATGATTTTCGGTCTTCCTTTTTTTCGCAGTGTACATTTTTCTCGAAACCGTGCAATATCTTCCTAGCGTTAACGGGGTCATTAATCGCCCCGATCAATATTATAAATAATATTATTATTTATAGGTATCGATACATTTTTTTTTAAAAATGTGAAGAACACTTATTTTTATTTTCCTATGGTGGCATATGCAATTAGTGACAATTGATCATCATCTACGTAACACGTACAAATCTATTAGGTACTATTTTAACAATAATTTTAAATTAGTTTTAACTTATAAGTATAAACATAACATATGTCATAAATTGAGCTGGGATTTATATGTAACAAAAAACCAAAAATATGTACATACGTATGTAACTAAAATGGCCAAATTATGTAGTAAAAAATATGCAATGAAAAAAATTCAAAAATATGTAAACGCAATAAAAATATAATTCTAAATAATTCAATTAGTTCGAAGTAAAACAATGAAGAATCATGAAGTGTTTTAAATTTTCAAAATTAAAACTACAGTGATTTGGTTTTAACACTAACTTATACCTACAAAATATGTGATCAAAAATAAAAAAAAATGTAATAAAAAAAATTTGAAAATATTTTAAATATAAGCCTTTATACTCATATACACTTACAATTTTTAAGAGTAGGTACTAGGTACTATTATTGAAATATAAATGTATAATACTACTTAACCACCAATTTCGATGCTGAAATTGACAAATAATTTTACGTATTAGATTTTTTTTCAACATTTACGAAATATGAAAAAAAGCAGACATTTAATAAATAATGTAAAACTATGTATTTGTGACGAAATATATAAAAACATGTAAAATAAAATATATCTTATTTTATTGCAAATAACGTGAAACGAATTTATAATTTGCAACGATTAATTTATCATGTTTTAGAAAAATATGTATTTACATACAAATCCCAGCTCTAGTCATAAACATATTGATATTCCTATACCGAGTGATTTAAAATTAATGTCACGGCCATTTTATCATTAGAACGGGGATGGGCAACTGGCGGCTCTCGAGCCTTTTTTACCTGTTTCGAATTATATTTTCAAATTACATTATGAACAAAATAAATGCTAATTAAAATGTATATTTTTAATGACTCCATATTTTTCCTTTCTATGCTCTGACCCGCTAGATTTTAATTTTCTAAAAACTGGCCCTCTAGTAACTTTGAGTTGACCATCCCTGATTTCTAAGAGTAGAGAAAAATTGATTACATGAAAGTTTTTGATTTGGAAAAATTGACATAGGGAAATCAAAACGAAATGGGAACTTTTTTTTTACGTTTTTGTGATAAAATAACATTCATTAATGTGGAACTGTATGTATGGTAGTCATTTAAAGTTTTGATGAGCAAAATCGAGTGGAATAAAGGTGCTTAAGTGGAAAAATGTTAATTCACTAATCCGCTCATCTAAACTTCAAATAACTACTTATAATTAATTAACTGAAATTCGATTTGTATGCATTGACATATTCCAAGTAATGTTCTACATTATAGAATAAAAAATTAAAATTGCATGGAAAAAAATTCATTTTTCAAAAATGATGCATACAATATTTATATAATGAAAATTCTGTGACATACATTTAGAATCACCCGGCATATATATTATATAATATTAAAGATAATAGGTATGCCATAAGATCAGTTTATGTTTACTTATTATTATCTTAAGAAATATAAATATATATAAGTATTAATTGTATTAAAGACACTATTAATATGTGTAATAATATAAGTACCTATATATTATTATACATTTTGTTAGTTATTTCAACTTAGATTGGTATAAAATATATTATAAGAAAATGTCTTACTATCATTATTCAGTATCGAAAATAAGCTCCCTTAGATTAAAAATAAATTGCTACAGACTTGGTTCATGAAAAAACACCCATTATCTAAATAAAACATTTTTTTTAGGACTTTTATATTTACTTTCAGTAATTTCAAAAAATTGAAATAAGTTCTACTTCAAGACTGTGTTTCGAACAGTTATTATTAACAAATATAATCTAGAATAAATAAAATAATGAAAAATCATTAATACTTATACCGAACTAACTACAATCGATCATATTATATTATTTGTATTATTATTATCTATATAGTCTTGTACGAAAAAAAAAGTAGTACTCTTTATAATACATTAATCACGTCTTATCGTAATAGATTTCATTTTATTTTTTTTAAGACACATTTATATGTATCTGAGACATTCTGAGTATAAAAATTATATTTTAATTATCAATATATACCTAAGTAATAAATATAATAATTATAAGTACTAACATTTTAAATTGTAGACTTAAATTTTTCTGCATTACTTGTTAGTAAAATAAAAGTTCAATTTATACTAATTACTCATGTGATATCAGATCTGTAAAAACATAATGCATATGTTGACATAAACTCTGTAAACGTTCGAATAATTGTATTATATGTATTTGTATAATGTTTTAAAAATATGTTTTACAATATTCAGTGTATTTTAATGAACAAAATATCAAAAATATTTTATGTTCTTGTGTACATAATATAACATTATGATTAAGACTAATATTAAATATTGTATGCCACAATTATAATATGATACAATAATTATTAGAAATAATTAAAATTAATTTCATGGATATATTATGTGTACCAATTTTTTACTTCGAATTAAATTGCTATATTTTATTATCTATAAAATATTTAACAATGTTTATGGTTTATGTCATGACATTTATGTACGTGGAAAATTGATTTGATGGCAATATAAGTAAATATTTCATTAGTTTAATATTAATAAGTAATATCTAATAAATTTAGTTTCATAATATTGTTCGTTTAACTGTCTTATAGCAACATTAAAATTAATTCCGTTGGGATTATTGAATATAATATATAAATATATATATATATTTTAATACTCCATTATAATATTATTTAATTTTTATAAACAATCGTCCCAAGGGGTGTTTTCCTGTAATAAGTTTGCAATACACATACTTACATGCATTTTTGCATAGCATGTATTTAAAATTATTATTTTAAATATTTAATATCAAGCTTGGAAACGCAATTTCTATAAATAATAATATGATTATTACATATTATTAGATACCGCTTACCTAAAACAAAAAAAAAAATACATACTTTCACCCTTTTTTTCTAGCAAATATACTATGTACTATAATAATACTAATATTTGAGTTGTATTTTATAATATATATTACTTTTTAATATTGTGATTATTTATTGATCGCTGAAATATTATAGAAAAATCTGAAATATGTAAAATTAATATTATTTCGACGGTGTAATTCCGACATTCTTTTACCTTTAGTACCAAGGTGATTAAGCCATTCGTAATTTGCGAATAATTTACTGGTAACATAACACGAATAAACAAAGAATCAATTTTCAACAATAATGCGAATAAAACTATAAATATATTCCAATTATTTTTCAACCGACTTCGTTGTTCTAAAATATAATTTTATCTTCGAAAGTATGTAGGTTTATTCGTATAAACAATTTAAGCAATCTTAAATGAGGGTAGAATAAGTTTCTGTATTTTACTTAAACCGATGGTAACTTTTTCATGACACGATTTGGTATGTAAAATGAAATTTATTTTTGTGAACATAATTTAATAGAAAACATTATTAATAGAACATAATTACTTAATTGGACATCAAAGCTGTGTATCATTATAAATTGATTCAATGTTGCTGCAGTATTATAATAGAGTCTAGTCAGTCTACATACCTACTGCCACAAGGGTTTTATTGAAACAAGCCATATTTTTCATTGAAAATAATTCATATAGAAGGTATTGATTTATGAATATTGACGAAACTACAGAGCAATTATTAAGGGGGCTGGAGCGTATCCATTCTAAGGAGTAAAAACTATGCATTTTATGTTGCAGTATATACGGGTCATGTCAATAATAATATGTTGGAAGTAAATGAATATTAGTGTGTGTAATACTGATCACGTTAAATGGGGGCATTGTAGTGAGCGGATAAGTTCGTCTGTCCATTGCTCGTTTTACCTTAGCGCATACACGTCACGTCAAATACCTATTTCTTTATAAAATTACAAACATTTTTTTCAAAAAATACTGCCAATGACATCAACCACCACACTCTGTAGGTGTTAATATTTTAATTTTGAAAACGGATTTGAATTCTCCTCTAAATTAACTATGCTTTTACCACCGTTATTTTTACATATTCTGTGTCAATGTTTTGAAATTTGAATTATGAATTATGAGTATGATCTATTTTTAATCTTATTGTTAGTAAATTTCCAAGTAACAAAAAATAATAATATTGGTGTATTGTGAATTGTGATGTCATATTACATCATAGACATTATAGAATAGAGCTTTTTATATCGTGGATATACACAAGTGACGCATCCCACTCAGTGATGTATTGCTAAAATAAACCATGGGTATACGCCTTATTCACGTAGATATATATAATGAAGAAATCCAGGTAGGAACTAAAAAAAATTTTCTCGCTTCGCTCGAACTACAACTTTTATTTATGTGTTACAATATACTAAATTAAAAACAATAAATTATTTTAACAATTAATAATATAATAAGATTTATCTTTTTTATTTTTGTTTAAATTTGTTTAAAGTATTTTCCAAAGGTTTGATTTGTTTTCACTATTTGCAACAATAGCTGGTCGACATAATTTGGTTCTAGTGTCTTCTGCAGATCTATGACTAACCATCCACGATTTCACATAGTCTTTGGGGTCCCATTTTTCTAATGGAGGACCATTAATATTAATAAACATTAAGTTGGAAATATTCTTCATGGTAAGCCTTGCTCTTAGTTTAGTACATATGTTGTTCATTAAGCTCAACCCTCTTTCACATTCTGCTCATTTTGCTCCAGTTTCTATTATATTAGAGATAATTTTTTGCTTCATTTTTTATGATATGTTATCGATTATATTGGTACAGGAAAATCTTGAATGTAGTGTATTACCGATTTGTAGTCCATTGATTTTTTGGAGTTCTAAAAGTTTATAATGATCATCAAAGGGACGATTGTTTTTCGCAATATAATAAGCTGTGCGAAAAATTGAATGCGTTGTTTTGTCTATTTTACATGAAGTTTCCTCAAAAAGATTAGGAAGTCTATCAGAATTTTTTTTCTATTGAAACATTAAAGGCAGTTTTGTGTGCTTCAGAGGAGTTATGTTTTTTAATTTTATTCCGTAATAAAGCAAGCCTTGTTTCTTTTTTTGTGTTTTCACCTCCATCAACTTGAGAAGAAATCCATTCTTTAGCAATAACAATATTATAACTTCTAAATGAGTTAAAATCAGCAAACTCCTTACAAACTTTGCACCCAAGTTTTCTATTATGAAATATCAGCCATGGATATTTTGCTATTTTTTCTCTCCAATTTCCCTCACTCCATTCTGGTGGCCAAACTTCCGGTTCAACTTGGCTATGATCAGTGATAATTGTTGCTTCATTTGCATCTTTAGATTTCTTTTGCTAAATAAGCAACAAAGTGGATCAAAAACGTATCAAGAGGCTATTTACAATAGAATTATAACAATATAA
The DNA here is from genome assembly GCF_001856785.1 of Myzus persicae. Lineage (NCBI taxonomy): Eukaryota > Metazoa > Arthropoda > Insecta > Hemiptera > Aphididae > Myzus > Myzus persicae. The sequence goes on from NW_019100468.1 coordinate 1,656,198, forward strand.
AAAGCAAAATAAGCAAATATGCTGATTAAATAATATTAAATATGTTTACTTATACAAATTATATTTACATATTGATAACTATTTACCTTTGTGCAAGTTATAGACTTATAGTGACATAGTGTGCAAAGCAGCATAGCAGTCACAATAATTATGCCAAGCTGATTGAAATTAATTACTATAACTGTATAATATCAAATCATAGTTACATCTTATCTATATGTTTATGTATTGTTTTGATCTTTTTAAGCACAAAGCAAAATCTTCATACAATGAAGATATTATATTAGTTTAATTTTAATATTTTGTTAACTTTACCTATTTTCATTTTTTTGAAACTGAAGATATAATACATTAATTATAATAACTTACTATTATTAATAACATATTATATTGAATTATCTAAAATACCAATATGAATTATATTTTTATTTTGTTAAACATTTTAAATTTATAATAAAAATGAATATAATCCTACCTCTACAAATGTACTATGTTCACATAAATCATTCGATGATTTTGTTTCCCAGGACTCTGTAGACTGTAATTAAAAGAAATGTTCATCATCAATACATTTATCATCTAATTAAAATAAAAAGAATACTAAAAAAAAAGAAACTATTATATTACTTTGACTGATGACTGTGATGTGCTTGCATACATAATGATATTGTCTTCACCCTCATTTAATTTTACTTTTTTTTTGAAATATGAATGTAAAGTGCTTCTTTTTTCACCCATGTTAAATTGAACAAAAATACAAAAGTTATACTAACAAGTATATTAAGTGTATAACAATAACACAATAGTCTATAAGATATAACTTATAAGGTACTTCATACATGGTGCATGACAATCTGTAGTCAATTATTGTCATAGACTGTCTGTCACTGTGTGAGTATAAAATTATCAGGAAACGAGCCCATAAACTAACATGATGTTAGATCCTTGTTTACCCGTATTCAGAAAACGTTTACATTCACGTAGGCGGGGTAATATTTTGATTATGAATGCGATAAGTGATAACCTTGATTTTTAAATTGTTCGTAATATAAAAATATAAAATCTTTGTTACGACTTACGTCCTATAGCCTATAGGCTATATTACAATTCGCGCTCGTCAAAATGTAGGTATTTTACAATAATTTATAAATTATTTAAAATTGCCATATAGGATATACGGTAGATACGGACGTATACCCGCGTATCATTAATTTGTCATAAGCTATACGCCATGGATACAAATAGCGTATTGGGTATACGCCGTATACCCCCGTATACCCCCCAATACACCACTGATCCCACTACTGTTGAGTGTATGTTATACCAAAAATCACGACCTCCCTCCGTGTTTTTAAGATGAGTTGGAATCGTAAGGAAATCATTTTGATTATAATTAAATATCATTTTTTATTTACGAGTTAATTGTGAGTGAAAAATAAGCGTCTTAAGAATTTCAAATAGAACCCTACAACCAAAAGACATATTTATGTCCATATAGAAACATTGAGAAATCATAGAACGACAGGTGGATAACACGAGTGAAACATCAATTGTCGTTTGAGTGCAAATTGTTCAATGCATTTCAACTTTTAGAAGTTGTGGATTGTTAATGAATTGTTCAAAATGATAAGCAGATAGTACTAACGCATTAAGTATTTATTTGATGAAACTATCATAATATTATATAATGCCGCGTAATATAATATCATATAATATTATGGTATAATAAATAAAACAATGTACCTATCTATAAATTGTGTTGACAGTGTAGTTGCTCAGCCTTAATGCATAGGTACACAGTACCGTAAAATTTAAATATGGAACTGATATCCTAAATAGGTAGGTACTAATAATTTTATCAAACACTGTATTTGTAATTTCCAGTTCAATATTGTATTTTCATCCACTCCTAATATGCGCAGAATAACTGTATCTACGTCACCGATGGCACTCTACTCTTAAAGTTTGAAATTTGTTTAGGATAAAACTTTACAGTTATGGTATATAATATATTGTCAGAAAACAGTGACTAATAATAATGATAATAATAATAAATTAGTATCCTTAGTTGCATGAATCTATAGACAAAATATCGACCCGATGCATCTTGGTCTTATAAAATGTAAACAGTGTTTTTTTAAATTTTTATTTTCACAGTAAATATACTCGTTTAATGATAAAAAGTTTTCATCACAACTTTGTTAAAATTTAATATTGAGTATTCGTGTTGATTTGATACCAACTAGAAACTCAACAACTTTTTTATGAAAATCAATAACAGTTAGGTATAGGCTAGCGAGCGCAAAACATTAAAAAAGTATTTTATTTCCTGTTCAGTTTCTGATAACTTTTAAATTTAAAATAATAAAATGCTGGGCATTGAATATAACATTATCAATGAAAAATAGTTTTTTTGTAAGTTCGAACAACGAATGAGAGTCAAATTAACGAATAGGCATTAGCTATAGACACATATAGTCGAAATAATATAGTTCAATATAAATATATGCATACAAATCTTAATAAACACAATGGTAGATCAAGGGATGATATAAAGGGTAAGCAAAAAACTCTACCCCTATAAGTCGATCATATAATATAAATAATATAAATAAAATATTGTGTTGTTTTTTTTTTTAAAAATGTGGATTAACCATGATAATAACTAACATATATTATGTAATATTATATAAGTACTTAAATTGAAGGCTATAAGTTACCATTATTTTTCGTGTAAGAATTAACTATAATAAACGAGAAATGTGTCTTTGAAATATTGGTCCAAAGGGATAAAATGTAAATAGCTATGGGAATAATATAATATGAAATCTATACACCATTCAAGCAGGTAGGTTACCAATGTGTGACATAAGGGTATATTATATCGTATAATATTATCTCGATGGTTTTGACACTTTTAGATTTATAAATAATAAATATATTTTGATGCCGATGGTTATAATAATAATAATAATAATAATAATAATAATAATAATAATCAAGACTTGTTGCGGTTTCGATTGTGAAAATTATCCGTCAGTTCCATTTTAAATATCTTATTCAGTATAGTTGGTAGTCACTAGTCACTAGTCAGTAAATTTATTATAAGATACCTACTGAGAAAAAATAACGATGGTTTCAAGTATAAATTTACAACCCATGAATGCACACCGTTGATAATGTAAAATAAACCCTCAAAAGTGAGTCAGCTGTATGATTCGTGTAAAATATACTCCAATTGTATTAAATGCAGTTTGTTTTAATTTTAAATGATACAATTTTCGCAACATAGTTTTCTACAGATAGGTTTAAAAAAAATAAAAGTGACTTATTTATTGTAAGGATTTGGTCTTTCAGAGTCTGTCTATGCCAATGTTCCTTAAACTGTGTTCCACTGAACCCTAGGAACTCAATGCAACTCAACAAGTTGTATTTTGATCTTCAAGTTAAATAATTGGAAGGCTATGTTTGGATAATATTTGTTATAACGTCTGGAGCACTGTAATATTACAGTCTGATCACATAAATGTATTTAGGAGTGGGTACATTCATCGGCTTACCACTGTTTGCGCTGTTATACACGTTCTTGTTACTTTGGTGTCACCAAATATCACGAAAATCCGTTCGCCTAGAAGATGGAATTTTATTTAATGGTTAAAAAATAATAATATATCGTTACCCTAATAAGTTATGTTATTTAATTAGAGTAAACCACATTTAAAATACTTCAAATATGCATAAGAATTACTTGATGCAATGTTCTTGTAAATACAACTATTGATATAAGCACCTACAATAATATGTTTGGCGATAACAAAATATATTATGACGAATTACTTTATAGTTCTAGTTGATCTTCGAAATCATTAAAAAATTGACTTTTTTTTCAGTATTTAGTGCCTATGTTATTTATTAATTCTTAAATATCTACAAGCCACAGCTTTACAGTGTTTTTGTGTTTTTTGCTGTCTTAACAAATATTTATTCCGACCAGCTCCATTTGCATACACAAATTTGGACATTTTGGTAATATCATCGCAATTTGCATTCTGAATTAAGTCCTAGTTTATGCATTGTAATAGTTATCCCAAAGGTAGTGTATGGCAAATTACGCTTGTGACTATAGTAGATGGTCAAATATACAATTACTAATTTATTGTCTGGTAAAATTTTGCATAATTGTAAGTCCTTTGACAAAGTTTCAATAATATCCTTGACTAAAGTGCAAATTATAATTATTGGTTTAACTAGGCCGATATCCGTGACATGATGGATCGATAGTCCTTTGAGATTTTTCGAGAAGTATGAAGTATTTATATCAGTGTGCATTACGTAATACGTACCTACATCAATGATTAAAATACAACGAAACTACGATATCCCGTTTTAAAATTGTCGGAAAATTTTGTAGCTGCGATATAATAATATTTTATTTATAAATAATGGCTCAAATATATATACGGCTTTTGATTAGGTCTTAAAAACTTGTAAAATAAAATAAAAGACATTAACTAACATGAAAAGAGATGGAATAAACATAATTGTTATAAATGTTTTTAATATACAAAACTACATAAATTATTGAACCATTGAAGTTTTGAAAAAAATTCTACATTCATATTTTAGTAATACAATACTTATAAAATATATGGATTCATTAAACATAAATATTCGTATTTACGCATTTTCATGGACATTTTTTTTCATTTGTTGATTTTTGTGAATATTCGCTTATAGATCGATTATCAACGATAAGTTTGAGAATCAGACACGAGCCATATTTTGTACTATAATGTTTAGGAATGTTGGATAATATTATACCATTTACATATTTTATGAGCAACGTATAGTATACTATTCTTTTTAGTCATAATTTTTCGTATATACGGAACTATATGGCCATATAACCGAGTATTAACCTTAATTTTATCAATAATATTATGAATTTGAAATGTGAGTATCCTCTGTACACCTCCTTTTGCCCTCCATTACTACACCATAGTATGGTTGTTAATAAGCAATACAAAATATATTATAATTAATAATACATATTATATTCAATGACAAGTTTCATAATAATTGTCTAATAGTCTATATTAAAAGATGACTGACTTTTTTTTACTACTATAATGCATCGCGTAATATATTTTTGTTGGTTTCAGAAAGTTCACACCATATATAAATGCTTTAATTTTAAAATAATTGATAGCAATTTGTACATCCTTCATCACTTCTGTCAGTGCGCTGATTACTTACTCAACATATTATTTACAATATAAGTAACTAATAACAATTTTAATTAATACATACAATATTTCCAAAATATTAATTAAATTTATTCCCAAAAATAAGCCTAATATTCCTCCAGTGTTACCTGAAACAATAAAACGTAATCCACGTTTTTATAAAAATATTTACAATTCGTAACAAACAAAAAAAAGAGTATTATGTATCTTTTTACAACTCTACTCACACTAACGCACTAGTATTATTACGGTAAAATGTAAAATGTAAATAGCAATATTTAATTTATAATTCTCAACTAAGATACTTAAATAATACAATACAATTATGTAATTATAAACAATATATAGTGTTATAAAAAAAACTTTGAAGTATTGATTACAGCTTTCACAAGGGTATAAAATACAGATACCGAAACTATATAGGAAGTATCATCGTTTTCATTACACTTGGCTGCATAAAAAGTTTACTTTATTTTAATTTTATTTTCTTAGTTAATTTGTTGCAAACCGTTTTACAACTAACAAAATAAAATAAATCTTTAGAACAACAAACCGTAAAGAAAGTTTACACAATATGCTTAACTGCTAATTGTATAGGTACCATCAGTATAATTAATATTCAAAAAAATATTAATGTAGATACAATTTTAAAATGTAATAGTTATTAATTTGACATCATTTAAAGGTTTTCTTTGTATTCGAAAAAAAAAAATACGTAATTGTGTTTCGAAAAAGGTAAACCGAACGAGATCTGGCCCACTTTGACTAGAAATGAATATGTTGAAGTTACCTTTTCTACAGCATTCGTAATATTCGATTTATCAAGTCGTTACACAGTATACCAAATTACATTATTTTAAATTATAGAGTTTAAAAATATTTCGATGTATGTAATAGATCTGAACATTTCCGACTGAAATATTGAATATTAAATATTACACAAAATAACTTACTAATTAATGAATCTATGTCTACAACTGATGCCGATTCATATGCAGTGAAATAAGGATGTCTAAAAACCAATTCGATCGTAGCTCCTTTAGAACTAAAACAAACGTAGGTTAGATATCGTTAAGCGTAAAAATATTTTATATAATAATATCAATTTATTATAAACTATAACGATATTATTCATAAAATATCAAAATTATTTGTCAACAAATAATAACAGTAACATACTTACTTATTTTTTACTAAATTTGTAGCTTTCATATAATCCCAACTGTCATAATGCGATGAATCTGTTATATCGTATTCAACTACAGAACATGTTGGTAAACAATTACACTTTGTTTGTACCTTCGAGAGATACACAGCTACTGTTCAAAGAAATAAGCACTTCAGTTTTTAATTGAAACAATTTATTAAAGTAAATATTTTGTAGAGGCAATTTACCATATATTTTGATCCAATTACAAAATACGATATTTAAAACTTTGAAAGTATTTTAATTTTCACGGAATTAAAAAATAATTTATTATAAATTATTGTAATATAATGCAAGTTATGTAAATAGAGCACAGATCGGGTATTATGATTTATGACGTTCGAAGAACCAGGAAAATTCAGATCACAATAACCAATGTCCGATAGTCATAACCATAAGCATAACAAGCAACGTTAAAAAAAGCGAGTTAGTGGATGTCGCTCAGCTGTACATTAGGTGTCTAGAAAGTCGTAATGGACGGTATTCAATTCGAATTCAATGATATAATATCATTGAATACGAAAAACGATTCTGAGTGGAGACGGTATGGCAGTGTATAGGATATTTTATATATTTTGTATTACTTATTGTTAATAAGGTAGCCGGGAAACGAAACCGAATTACAACTAAAATCGTTATTTTTTGTGTAATTTCGTCTAAATTTTAACTTACAATAACTATAATAAAACCTGTATTGATTTTAATTTTTAGATTTTTCGGTTACACAATTGGCTACTTACGTAGAACCTTGTTTTACATTTTAATGATTAGCTGTAAAAGTTGAATGTTTATTTTAATACATTTTTAACTACAAAATAATTTTTCTATTTTCAATTTGATTAAAGTTGTCAAAATTCAAACTTTAAATGCTTATACAAAAAAATCCTGCCTATGTATTTTTGATATTTTCCATCTGCTATTGTAACAATATATCAAGAGTTTTGTGTTAAATTTTAATGTTTTTGTCCCGACCAATAAAATTAACATTCATAGAAAAAATAACTAAAAAAAATGAAAATTTTAAATGTCCTTAAACAGCTCAAAACAAGTCAAAATATTTTGGAAATTTTATCAAGTATATGAATTGATAAAATAAATATATGGTGTCTATTTCAAGTATCTGTAGCTATTTATTTTTGAATTAAAACAAAATAAGAAAATCTCTACATGAGAAATTTAGTGAATATTCAATGTTGTGAAAATTTCAATTTTAAACGCTCATAAAAATTTAATTTGACTTTCAAGCTAGAATTTAGTTTTTTGATAAAGGTGTGGAATGAAATAATTAAATACACATTTATTTTATCACTGAATAAATTGCTGTTGGAGAAAATCGAAGCAAACCGTGATAGATTTAAAAATAAAAAACACACATCATTGTAAAATCAGTACATTCATCGCCTCATTCAGAATTTAAAATTTATAAGAAAACTGTATACATAGGTATTATATTATTTTTAATCACAAAATGTTTATTGTAATTATGCATATTATGAAAAAGTAATATATATTTTTATGACATATTATTAATATTTTTTAGTAGGCACATATTAACAAAAAAAAATTTTATTTTAGTTTGAAACACGTTTTTTTAAATAAAAATTATTCATTTTTGTGTCTACTTTTCAAAGTTTGTTTATATTGAAAATTAGCATCGTCATAAACCGTCAATAATATGAACTGAGCTCGTTATAAATAAAATATTTTTCTAAATTAATCATGAATAAACGTTATTACCTACATCTGTATGGTCATTATAAGAACGTCAGAACAACCGGTAAACATTTAACACATAAAACACAAAGAGGAGATTGGCTGAGACCTATGATTTTACCTCATTTAACCTAGTAGGTAAGAAAAAAAAATCTTTTAATACATTTACTTACGTTAGTATACACGGTATATGACATAAACATTGTTGTATATTGTAATTTATTATCGAATTAAATTATATGAAAATAATTAAATTGGGCAGTAAAGAAACTAAAATAAGACTTGATATATGACCAAATATGCCTAGTAACCTAACCTAACCGTATGTTTAACTATGCGTTTTTATCAAATGTATACAAAAAAAAAAATTGTATGTATAATGTTCTTTTTCGAAATCAGTACACGGCTATACATTTTTATTTTTAAACGGACAACACATATATGGGCCAATTAAATATTGCTTAAAAATATTATTTAAATATTTGTAAGAATAAAATTATAGGTAATTTTTAAGTGTAATTTAAATAATAATTGTGTCATATCATCCTGGGTTTATTTTCAAAATAGGTATACATACGATACTATGATAGTTAATATTTCAAATATTTTTTATTACGTGTAGCTTTTTGCGCACAAATTTTTTTCGCCGGACCACATATTTTTACGCTGGAATTCACTGCAACTGGTGTAATACAAAATCAATTTCAACTTAAATCCGTTAGCCTACTTGAACATTTTAAGCTACATAAAAATACTCACAGGCTGAGTTGTAAGCAACACAGCCACACATTGAAATAGTTATGTTTATTTTACATTCTTCATTACAATTGAACTCCGTGTAGAGTTGAAATCTGGATAGTTTTCTCTCGTTGTGTAAATAACATTTTCTAATTTTCAGAGAACGCCACATCAAGCCCGAATTCATTTTTTTTACGAACGGTGTGATTTGTATTTTTTTGTATGTGTCTGATGCTACAAATGTTCTAGTTTTGTACGTGTATAATTCGCCAGGACTAGATATTAAAACCTAAGAAAAACAATAATGCGTTTTAACTTATTTCCTCACAGGTATTTTTATATGCAATAACTAATATGTAAGTAATTAAATTGATAACAGTAACAGAGTATACTTGGACATGAAATACAGAACATACCAGAAAAAAATCTTCGTTGTAATGATTATTGGGACAGGTCGAAAATGCATTCTCTGTCGTGTGTAATTTCAATCTTAGGCGATGATAGTAACTAACGCCACTTGATCGAGCTGGAATTACATCGAAAAGAACATTTTGGTCTGAAAATAATGAGTAACCGTCGTCGGAAGTCCATTTTGACCTTTTAGTATTAGAGTACGTGTTATTTGTTGAAAAAAATTTTAAGTATCTGAAATAATGTACCTAGTTTTATAATAATTGATTTTGTATCGTTAAAAAATGTATTGTAAAAAGACCGTAGTATTACTATTTCATAATATAAACTTGTACTCAGTAGTCAATTAAATTAAAATTAATTTCTAAATAAATAGCTCCTTATAAAGGATATATCTTAATAACTAGCCAAATATAGTGTCTCTTTTGTTAACTGGTATAAAAATAAGAAAGAATCGACTTCTTACAATGGTTGGGTACCTACCTAAACTATCTCATTAAATTGATCATACCGAGGTCAAATAATTTTGCCACGATAAAGGTTATAGAAAAAATATATTATTTCGTTGGTAATAAACTATCAATGAGATATCCAAACTTGTTCAGTATAATATTACAAAATATTCATAAGGAATAAACACAATTATATAATATTTCAAAAATGTGAAACTAGCACAATAATTACGACACACCAACGAAATAAAAATAAGTTTCAAGTTGACCGATCAAATCCTATTTTATTATTGATCAATATGTGCAAACTACTCTAAAAAATAGTCAATACGGCTATAATATAATGGCGCATTGAATAATTACTTTCAAAAAAGTGTTAAAAACAACGAATCTGTTATACAAACAGTTTTGTTTACCTACAAATTGATATTAACACGGCATTCTCTGAAAACCAATCAACGGACACAATATTTAATACCTATCTAAGCATCGGTACAGAAAAAGTATACAACTGATGAACTGCACTTGAATTCAATATTTATTTATAATATAAGCATTTTATACAACTCCCAGAATTCGTTTATAACTTATTCCGTGAAACGAAAATTGGCGTTCTTGGAAGAGACTGTTCACAGATTCTCAAAATGTGTATGGCATTGGCAATGCAATTATAATATTAATAACGTTAATACCTATTTTACGAGAGTTATCAATTTGAAATTCGATCAAATGGATTAAGTCGTGATACAACGTTGGAGCCATAACCATCATATGAAAAATTGCTCGGTCGAAAAATACTCTTAATTGGATTAAAGATAATTTTCATCTCATAAAAACCTCTAAATAGAGTAAAAAAACTATAGTATTTAAACGAAAATGTTTATTTTGCTTACATAGTGAGACTCTGTAATAAACATTGAAATGAAGAAGCCGAATAGTTTACAAAAAATGCAGCGATATCATCAGACGAATTTCAAATATTAATCAAACAACATTTTTACTAAATACATTAAAAAAAACTATGTTGATTCTATACTTGGTAAAACCTCTGGTCAGAAAATGATAACTAACAGATCAAGAATTAGCCATATTCGTCAAACCCACACCATTTAATGAGAAATACAGACCCGAATTATTTATTGTATTTCATGCAGAGTAAATTAGTATTAACTGTCACATCTTCACATACGTCAAACTACCTTCAGCCATAACAAGTATTTTTGACGTTATTAAATAATAAATTGATCTATTAAAATTTCAAGAAGGGGCTAACATTTTTAATATCAATGTGAGCGGGGGGAGGGCTCTGATCTTACACAACTACAAAGCTGTCTGTTTTTGGGAGATAACCTTTCCCCCCTAGTTTACACCTATAGACGCAATGATGTAATGCAACATAATATCTGCAGTCTGTACTCACAAAGTATAAACCTATAATATGAACTATAAAGACATTAAATCTGATGCAACAACTAGACGACCTCATCATATACTTCAAGGCAAAAAAGATGGACAGGATAAACTAATTTAATAAAAAACTAAATGTTAGGTTTATAATTTATAACCTATCAATATTATGTACCTGCTGCAAATTGTAACCTGATCAGCATGACGTAAAAAGAATTATAATCACACATTACAGTTTAGACTTAAGAATAGTCCTTTAAATCTTAAAATCAGTGGAATCCATCTGGTAATTAGCATTGCAAGTGTTTATGGTGGAAAAAATAATTTTAATTTCTTAATGCAAATTATTAAATACATTTAAAATTTAATCGTACTAATTTTAAAAAAAAATGAAATACCAATACCTAGGTGAAATAATACATCATTTTAGTATATTTACCTCTGATAATTTTCATCGTTTAATATTTGATGCATAGGCATCATGTTAATTGCATAACATAATCCAAATACTCCTAAAATTGGCTGGACAAATTGACAAAAATTGCTTAACGTTGTATTTTGCCATTTAAACTCCGATTGAAACAATTCTGAACAGCTAATCGCGCAATCCTATTATTGAAATTAAAAAAAAATCTTGGAGCTAATTTATACACTGAAACTTAATGTTGAGATTGCACATTAATTTAATTTTGATCGAACGTGTACACAGTGATCCATTTGAGTGCCTATATCTACTCATTATTTCAAAAAGTTCCAATTTATTTAAAAATATTTTCATTGCCTAATTTGATGTCATTTTAAAACATGATTTCTGAAAATAATATATTTCTCAAAAGTCGAAACTTTTTAAAGTAATGATTGCAGACACTTAAATGGATCAACTAGTATATAAGAGTATAAGATGCATTTTAATTAGTTCTATGCGAAACAATTTGAAACTAAACTCACATTCATAATTTGTATAAACCAATCGTTGTCCAAATAATCCTCGGCACGGCCTTTCAATCCAGGAGCATAAACATACGAAGAACATGTTAAAGACCGATATTGTTGAAGGTTTTCCCTAAATAAAATATGCATTTGTATTAGATACCTAAAATAGCATATTATAGTCTGTATTATGTTTTATATATATTTACACAATCTAAAATCGAATGGATCCTACTAATTATTGAATAATACATAAATATTTAACTTGTTTTATTGAATTATTCTTGTCTTATGTAATTTGGTAACAATTAATAAAAACAAATATTGCTTATAACTTGTTTATGATTTAATTGCTTGATGCTATACAGTACATATTTTATGGTGATTTATATAAATGAAAATGATATTTATTTATAAAATATTTATAAAGATATAAGATCTACATTGAATTAAAATGTTAATGCTCAAGCGTATAAGATATATTACAAAATAGCTACTTTTTGCCAGCAGCTTTTTTGGTTTGTATATTTATGACAAAACTAAAAAGTCAATACAATAATAATGTTATAACAATATAATGTTGATGTCGGACAACACAATGTATCTAGTGTTGAATGTATATCAGTCATTTGTGTGACTATTGTTTATTTTTCCTCTGTATTCATTAAACTTTGCAGGGAGAATAAGAATTTAATTAATTCAGATCAAACTTACCAATAGGAAGTGTTCGTGTCCAAGTATTTTTCCCAAACCCATTTCCGCATTTGGCTCGATGGACAAATTGTGATCGTTGGAAAAGGTATTTCTTGAATTGCAGATTTCGTGTTTTCGATGAACATTATTGTTGGATAATTTATCCAAACGTCTATCAAAGCACTTAACCCAGAAATTGTTGCCAGTATCATACAAACAAAAATCAGCACCCAAAAGATTCTGCAAAATATAATTCATTTTGAACTGTCTAGGCATTCGAATAGTAGTAAATGAAATGTTCTATTAACAAAATATAAAAGTAAATCAAATGATATCTTATTATGGTTATTGCAACATAATGCACTACGAGCAGAACATTTATGAACAAACAGTGGTTTAATGTACCAAACTTGAGGATGTGGTGATTATCTGTCTCTGTCTATATCACACGTAAATAATATCAGAATTCAGTATTATCCTATTGGCTATTCTCAATATACCGATTTATTCTAATTGGTAGAATCCATCAAGTGAAAACAGATGACCATAATTTATTGAATCATATAGTCTACTAGAATATTCCATGTTTTGTTTAATGATTTCTCTGACTGTCTGTTTGTACATTTCGAAAACATCTATTAATTGTTGTGGAAATATAATTAGTAGTGCGAGAAAAACGTTTTTTAATAGACTCGACTGCTAACTATAACCAAGTATATAAAAAAAATTTGATACAAATTTACATTTCGGGTCAAAGAAAATTTAAAAAAAATATGTTGAATACGGATAAGTATAAGACATGAACTCAAAAGTTTACATTTTGAAACGAAAGAAACTAATTGTGATTGTTCATATTTCGATTTCCATTAATTTAACTCTCCCGCTAGCCTTTTAAAATTGTTTACGCTCAAATAAGTAGTTGTAGATTCACTATTAACTATAAAATCAAAAATGTATTTAATAAAAAATTAAATTAACTCAATTAACCTTTCCATTGGTGATCTATGATTCATCACAAAATATTTCATACCCGGTAAAGTGGTTTTTTCACAATACTCACGAAACGAGACATGTTCAGTCATTTTAAGATTTCTAAATTATTAGGTCACATTTGATATAACAGGTGTTAAACAATATGTATGTGAAATATATGTAAAACTGTAGGAGGACCTTATAGGACACTATATTATATTCACTCCACTGCCTATCGATTACCTGATTCTGTTATTTCCCCGGAGTGTCAATTATTGTTGTACATATTTGATATTTTAAAATGATCATTACATTTTTTAGATTATCGTGGTAATTGCGGTGCGCCACTGTATGATTATAAATAATTTAAATAAAAAACAATGTGTTCCCATGATCTCTCTAGAGAATTAATATGCTCTAATAGATAATAGTTGTACAATGTTAGCTACAAATGTAGATTGTGAATCAAATTGAAAAATGTAGAATTGTTGAACATCGATGACATTATTGCATTGCGATAAAATATGTTTGTTTAATCGTAATCTAATTTTCTAAATATTTTATCTTTTTTAAGCTATTTAATAGGCTTTAAAAAATATTTTTTTATTGATATATATATATTATGTTAATATAATAAAATTTACGTTCAGCAGAACCATTCCTGTGTTATTAAGTTTTAATATCATAGTGAATTGTCAGACTTAAATGTAATAATATTATCAAAGGCACCTCATACAGAATTGTATCAATATTTAAAAGCCAATTATGAGAATTTTTAATTGTAGCACCGTTGGTGAAGTATAGGAATTATGACAGGGGGAGGGGCTAAGATAAAAGTAAGTGGGAATTAGCCCTCCAACCTAGTTATGCCTATGATACAAACGGTGTAATCTTACCACAAAATTATAATGCCCATAGTTACCAAGGCTTAAAATCAGTTTAAAAGAAAAAGAAAGAAAACAATCATTGCACTGACATCTGCTTATAATAACTTAATACTTTTTTATTATTACTTTTTTTATTATATTATTATAGTATTTAGTTACCATTAATTGTAAGATAAAAATCAATTTATTATTTAAATGAAAATATTAAGCTACTTTATTTTTGTTTAATTTAGATTATATTTAATATATTAAAACAATTCATGTTGATAAAATTAAGTCGTTATGACTAATGGCATTAAATATAAACTTATGGCGGAAGTAATTTAAGAAATATTCCAAAAATAATATTCAATTTTCGCTTATATATAGATACCTGGTATCGATAACCAATAAACGTACCGTTACCATGCTGTTGCTTGAATTATAATTTATGAACTAAACTTTTTTCTTTTTTGAGTCCAATAAACATTGCTTAAGGTATTAAAATATTTTATAAAAAGTTTATATTTCTGTAAAATACTTACTTGTTCAACCTTCATATTATAAAATATTCACTAAACTTTTATTTTTATTTTTACCTTTGTTTCTAGATAATATTTTTTGATTCAAATGTACCTACCTATACTTGTTATTTTTACTCGTTAATTGTACTCAAATGGCGTGTACTCATAATACAATGAAATTAAATTAAAATAATAAATGCATTAGTAGAATGAATATTTGCTATTACAAATATTGTGGACATAATAATATATTGATTATAAATTATAACCAAGTATATTAACGGTTTACAGATTACCAACTCCTTGCTTTTCTTAGGTTAATAGAACACTATAACATTGACAATAGATACAAACGTATTGAGATTATTTACATAGACCATAGGAGGGTATGTATTGAGAATTATACATAATACCTACCTCATAGACAATGCATAATACAATTCTCGGCACTATATTAATAAATTGAATTGTTCGACCCTGCTACTCCAGTGATCTTCAGACTTCAATACCACTGGCAACCCTCAAGAAGTGGGATACTCAGTTTAGTTGCGAAGCCAAGGTGGTACTTTGGGTGTTGAAACACTTGAAACACCCCCATTGGCCACGCATATTTATGCAAAAACTAAAAAGTATACTTACTACTACCTATATATACTTGAGATTTCTACAAAATATGACAATATATTCTGTATGGTTCTTTAAGTTTTATTTCATATTTAATATTATTAATAATATGAAGATTGATGACTACAGTGGAAAGTATATTGTAAGACCACAAGATATATTTGAATAACAATTTAAAACAGCCCACTTAAAAAAATTTTTGGCCTCGCGCCTAGTTGATAATGTATAACGTACTATTTTAATGAAATTTCAGATAGATCTAATAAATCTGGGCATAGTTGCATTGCTATATAGTAGTAGATTGTGTTAGTTTGAACATTGTGTTAGTCATAATAAGTTTATAGGATATGCAATTATTATAGTATGGACAATTTTAATTATATAAGCCAACAACTCGGACCAATCGAAAATAATGAGGGAGGCGTGTTGCAGTAAATACAAATTTTTAGGTACATTTAATATCGAAAAAAACATAATAACAAACACAATATATTTATGTTTTAATAGTATATTATATTAAGTACAACGATAATATTTTATAGTTACATGATAACTTTCAATTTAATTACAGATCAAAGACAAAAAAATAATAATTTCATTAAATGCCAATTACGCAAACATAATATCATATTATTATTATTATTATTACAATAATTTTACTTTAGGTAGGTAGGAAAACATTTTAATCAAATCATTGGTTAGATATAGGATTGAGTGAATATTCGACGCTTACAAATTCTCAAGTACGGTAAACTCATTTCACACTGCACATTAAAACATTTATTAATAATTATACTTATTAATTAACTATCTTACGCCGGTAGCTTAAAAAACATGTTCTACTTGTAGTTATAATCGTGCCTACAATATGTAGGTCTTGTACATACAAAAATATTTATGCATTTATATAAATAGGTCAGATATTTCATAATATATAAAAATAGATGAGTAAATTATTGATGTAGCACAGGCCAGTGAAGCGATTGTGCTGAAACCACAATAACACCATTGTATTACACCATAATAAAACGCGGCCGTAATGGTGAACACGTGACTGTTCTGCCGTGTTTTAGTGTTGCAGGTATGTGTGTTTGATTAAATAAAGGTTTTTATGTACATTTATTGTTTACATTTGTTTCAGAGCAGAAGTATACCAATGGAAAATAATGTACAGAATAGTATATTGTACAAAATAAAACTATTTATGAATAAAAACGTACTTATTGTGTACCAAATTTTTTGTTTTCATTTAATTCAAACTCTCAAAATGTGCTGTACCTACCTATTATTTCATATTTGATCACGGAAAACGTTGGCAAACAAACAATTGCTTCACTTTAGATTTTTCGCGATCTTTATTAAATTTATAATATATTAATATCATATTTATGAGCATAATTTTTTTCTTCAAATAAATATCATTACAAAATTTATTTAAAAAAATTATAAAACCCATAATGACTGAATGCATTAAAACTCATTGCATTGAAGTTAACAGGAGCTAGAAACCATTGTAAACCGTGATTGCGTTACCTCATAGTAATTTAATTAAGTTATTTCGCGTTCATCATTCCAAACAACTGAAAAGGAAATATTGGAGCAGCCTGATATTGTCCCTCTAAACTAAGCATAATATAACTAAGCACCACCAGGATGGTCGTCAGTGTGTAACTTTTCTCTTGAAGCTACTCTAGTGGATCAAATATTATGTGCGACACCGGTACATACTAAAAAGTTTCCTAACTGAAGTTAATACCTGATGACGTAATAATATAAATGTTGAAATATTAAATTATAATTTAGTTATCATCCTGTAGATTAGCTATATAGTTATATATTTAGTAGGAAAGCGAAAATGCAGAGGTGACATATATATTATTGTGTGCATGTGGCAGTTACAAATGTTAGTTATCGTATTATTATAATATAGTTTCCTATGCGAGTCGAGATATGCGAACCGTTGCCGATACACGTGTTTGAGTGCATTTTATATTATTATTATAGGGTATATTATTTAATGTATTAAAAATCTTTTTATTAATTTAACTTAACATTGTTTGGATTACTTTATTAATCTCTTCCTCTCAACAATAAGACTATAGGACAAGGTAGCCATCAAAGTTTGATAATTGACTGAATCGACTCTGGTCATGAAGAGCTGAACAACTTAAAACATTGGTAGTTGTGATACCAGAAAATAAGAAAAGTCTACTAATATTATATAAATTTATTTATAAATTACTTTTGCATTCAATATGATCTCAATTGTGTATGATCTTTTTTAATTCATCATTTTTTAAATTGAATTAATACTTGGAAGTAAGTACTACGTAAAGCACCAAAAAACTAATATCGCCAATTCCAAAGTTCAGCACAACTCAAAAAATCGTTTTCCAAAAAATTTTAACATTAATTTTATCCAATAGTCATAACTGTAATACCACTTGTTAGAGCGGGTACCACATCTATGAGATGTGGTCGGTTCGGATAAAATTGTAAATGAGTATCCATCTTATAAATAACAATACAACTTTCAGTAGGCATAAACATAGGTAATTTTTTGTCGATAAAAAATAGAAACATCTGAAATGACAAATTGTTCAGATATTAAATTATGTTATTGTGCCTTTGTAAGGATACGTTTTAAACAATAATAATATGTGGGTATAACATGATAATATATTACAGAAAAACTTATCATTCAGTGGCTGTTGGTAGGTAAATTTGTATGCATAATTTACGAAGTTATGTTACATTGAAAACTATATAAGTTATATCTATATGTACATACTAATTTTGTTAACTTTACCTTTGAAAATGTTCATCGTTAAACATTAGATTTAATGGCATCATGTTAATTGTAACACATAAACCAAGTGTGTTAGGTACTGCTGGTTGAATATATTGCCTATCATTCTTCAACGTTGTATTCTGCCACTTAACTAACCTAACCTAACACTTAATTAAACAATCTTTAACTCAAAATTGAAAATGAATATAACTAAGTGTTAGTGTTGCTTGTTAAATTTTAGAATTCAAGGTAAATCTATGCTGGGTAAAAAATACCACATCAAATCATAAACAAAATATATCAGCCAACGATAATCTGGTCATCATGACCATATTTGAATATTAATATTTTGATAGTATATACCTAAAAATATATGTATGTAAATAATATGGTTTTAGATTCTGAGCTGAGCGATGAATGTATTTCAGTATTAAGTTTTGATTTTTTGTTAAGTTGGGACGATTTCTCAATCACTGGTTTTGTATTGGTGAAGTCAGACGAAACAAGGTCGACATGGGTTTGAAAAAGTTTAGTGGTTGTGTAATGGTTTGCGAGGAAGAATAATTTGACATTTATAAAATAAATAAAAACTTAACTTACATACAAAAGATTTTTTTATCAGATCTTAGTCAATAAATTCTTTTAAACTTTGTTCGAAACTATGAAAATACGTATTTGTAGAGTAAGTCATTGCATCTCTACATAATATTCTAAGATTATCCCTGAAACACAAAATGGGTTATTACCTATTATTTATTAATGCATTTTTATATTTTATTTTTTGTTGTAATTTATTTAATATCTATAGTATTTTGCCAGTCCACGGTAGAGAATAAAGACAAAATAATGGTGAAATAATTTTTGCACGAAGTAGTCTTTTAATAGTAGCGCAGTATGTACCTACCATAAATCGCAGTTTTCTTCAATATTATTTTGTGTATTACGAATTACACACGTAATAAGCCTGTCAGACCACTTGTGTTTATGGTTCGTATATTTTTTCTTTATCGGTGAATTTAAGCGATACTACAGTAGACAAAGAAAATATGTAAAACGTGTTGAAGTTTATAAAAAATTCAATTTAAATTACTATTATCATTTTAATTTCTATTGTGACGTTGAGCCATGACAAAAAATTGAATACAAATTAAATCTGACACATAAATTATAGTGATGACTGGATAGGGAATGGAATAATCTATTCTTGAACAAAGCACTGGGCTTTAATAAAATAATTAATGAATCTCATGAATCCACGAGACTGTGTAAAATATTTCTTAATGCCTAAATAAATAATAATACAAAATACTTATAAATATAATTGGATTAATATGTACAATTTCAAGTGTATTAAGAAATACGAAAGTAAAAATATTATTTTAAATTTCAGTTTAAATAAGCAAACAAGAATAAAATATATTAATTATAATTATCATTCTTTTATTATACGGAAATAGTTTAAATAATGATAGGAAAATATTATGTTATTTAAAAAAACTTAAAATATATCTAATATTACATTATAAAATTTTTATTGAATAGTTGTATAGTGTTTAAAGCATAAAAGTCAATGTCCTTCAAATAATTTGCAATTTTCTATGAAATGTGCAGAGTTTTATTAAAGTTTAGTTAGTGTTTATAAGTAAATATTTATTTAAATAGAACTTATTAATGTGAGCTGTTTATGTCAATATATTTCTTACAAATAGAATTTCGAATTAAACTCGGTGGAAAATTTATTTTTCGAATTGGTGATTTTGTATTTTCAATGAACATTACAGTTGGCTTGTTGATCCAAATATTTAACATAACTCTTAGGCCTCCAAATGTTATTGAAATCATAACAAGAAATATAAGAATTCAAAACGATCTAGAAAATATCTAGGTTTAATAAGATTTGTATAAATAAACTATAGTTAATTGTTGTATACTTACCTAATATTATACAAAATAATTATTAATTGACTACAGTATACTATACTGTAAATATTTTAAATGTACGTATAAACGCTTGTCAGTTGCTGTTGTGTGGCAATGTGATAATTTAAGCGTATGGATGCTGTCATACCATTAAAATAATATGTTATAAAATGTAAAACGGCGTATTATATAGGCAAAACAGGTACACAGGTACCATACTAGCCACTAGCCAGTAGGTAATATTATGTACCAATGCTCATGTTATAATTATATTATTATAACGAATAATGATAGGTTTTTATGTTATGGTAACATAGTTATCTAATAAACAATTTTTAGTTTTAATGTGTGCATATTGGCACTCAATTTTTTTTAAAATTGTCTAACCTGAATCAATACAGTTATATATTTTAAAAATATGTCCTCTGACTTTCTAAAATCGTTTATACATCAAAAATATTCGAGCAAAGTTTTGTGAACGACAATAGTTGAATTATGAGTTTGCATCCTTGTAAAACATTTATACAATCTTATGGTAATTTATTTTTGATTGGTATTTATAACATTTATGAATTATTTTGGTTTTACAAACGAATTTATTGTGATGTTGATACAATCATGTATCTATACTGCCTTGATATTTATTTACTATATATATGCTGCATTGTTACCTTATGTATATTGTATATGTTGCACCCATTTAGTGACAATATATTATAATACTAACAATAAAATAATTTAATTTTTCTCCGGACAAGTCGCGGTGACCGGAGAACAAGTGCTGCCATCCCCCACCCCCGGGGCATGGCAGAAACCTACGGGTGCCCCATTCGAAATTCTGCCAAAAACAAACACACACGTGTTCCCCCCTACCGTCCCAAAATATACAATATACAAACCTACAATACAAATCCTACTACAGCTAATGGCCTCAGTTGCCGAAGCTTAAGATCAATAAAAAAAAAATAATAATAATAATTTAAAGAAAAACATTTTTCAGCAATAATCAATGTATAATCATTTAATTTAATTTAGTGTTATAATTAATCATAATCATACTAGTATTTATAATGAATGGCATATTATTCACTAAATATAAATAAACAATAAATTACAAATATTAATTTAAACATCCTGTCAGGCATATATAAGTCATACAAATATTTTTACTTTTCTAAATACTTGATATAAATCAATATGATTGATACATTATGTTGATAAAATTGTGTTAATGGTTTAAGCTTGAACATTTAATAGACGATATCTCATAGTATAAAACTATTCTCACACTATTGTTATTAATAATTGTGTACGAATAATGAACACCTTATTAAGTATATTTCATTTTGTGAGAAACAAAGTAATAATATAATAATTGATCATTTTAATCAAGATAAATAATATTTCAAAAATATTAATTAAATTCATGCCCAAAATCAAACCTAATAATCCTCCAACGTTACCTGAAACAAAACAAAAATATTAGATTATTTATTTTGATATCATAAAACGTACAATTCTGAAATGTTTAATAAGTAGTTATATAGAAACATATATTATTAAAATATGGATACATAGAACATACACAATATTACAGTGCGTTATAAAATAAAATTGGATTCTTCAATATGCTTACAATATGATAAATAATAATTATTATTCATTAAAAATCGATTCAACTTTGTTCAACTTAACATAATTTTAGTTGATTTATTAATATCACTTTGTTTGAATGATTTTGGTAGTTTATAATCACCTAAACACATTATACCACAATAAACCAAAATGTCTACTACTAACACAATCCAAACTTTTTACACTTAGACATAATATTCAGTAAAATCTAGATTTAATAAAATATTAAAAAAAAATCTAATCCAAATGAACTGAATGTAAAAAAATATATTATAAGTTATAACAATCAGAAATTATATTGTACAGACCTTTTTACCAATTTCTAACTAATGGCTATAGTGTGACACTGTAGTCAAAGTTAAACCTTGTAAAATAAAAATAAATACTTAAGTAGGTACTACTTAAAAATGAGACGGTCGTGTATAACGATTGTATGAAATTCACCTAGACTAAGCAACTAAAAATAGCCGTAGTTGTCAAAACTCAATGTTGAACTTTGAAAAATTATAAAATAGCTATCCAAGTACTATTCTATAATGGCAATTTTTCAACAAATGACAAATGTATTATGTTACATATAGATACTTAATAATACATCCTTTTCATCCTTTTCATCTTTGATTCAATACCTATACATGGCTTTAATTTGGTATATTATTATCACGTAGGTAGAAAGTTTACTGCACTTATTATGTATAGGAAGCTATATAGTAGATTGTAATCACGCATGTAAGTGATCATCGTAAATGTACGAATTTTTACAGTATAATAAATGATTATGAGTTTGGTTGTCATTTATCTGAAAAAAAATCGAACATCATAGCTTATAAGTTAGAACTAACCACTTACTAATTAGAGATTCCAGGTTTAAGATTGATGCGGATGTGTTTGCTGTATAGTAAGGTTTTTTGAAAACCAACTCAATCGTAGCACCTCTAGAACTGTAAACAATTTTTTCTTACTAATTAATTATCCGTTCATATAAGAACTTGTTATATTCGTATTTATATGTGCGTGATTTACAAAATTTACAAAAAAATATTGGTATACTGTTCTATGAGCGTAGACAAGTATTTCATAATATAGCTAAGTAATGGTGCATATTAAAGTTTATGTTATGTTTCATAATGCATAAGAATAGCTGTGTAAGTTCCTAATGCAACAGAGGCCAGTGAAGCAACTGTGCTGATACCACAACATCACCCAAGATGATGCACGGCAATAGAACTATTTTAATTCTAGCTTGCGTATTTAATTATAAATGTTTATAGTGGAGTGGAAGTATACTAATGGAAAATAGGTATAGGACAGTATATAAAAAAAACTAAACTATTCATGAATAAAAACGTACTTATTTTGTACCAAATTTATTGATTTCATGTATTTCCAATCGTCTACATTTGATGTATCTGTAATTTCATATTCGATCATGGAACACGTTGGCAAACAATTACACACCTTTAAATTTTTTGGAAGCTTTGTTGAATCTATAATATCATATTTACGTACATAATTTACTTCAAATAAAATTTATAACTAAGACGTACAAAGTTTATTTTTAATAACGAATAACTTGTCTAATCATAACTGAAAGCACGACTACTCATTGCATTTAAATTATAACATAATTTAAATACAACGTATAACGATCCTGCAATATTGTATTTCTTACAGCAGTATTACTTTAAATTATAAATTAACTAACAAGTATTAACCATTGCCAATTGTGTATGCATTAGCGCGATACCTCGTATTGATCAAATTAAGTTATTGCTCGTCAATCTTTCAAAAAACAGAAAAGGAAATGGTGTAGCAACTAGCAACCTAAACTTCCTGCCTAAACTATATTGGCAAATGCACCAAGATCAACGTAATCGTATCAGAACTAAAGTTATTTATTGAGCTACAAGTTCATAATATTTTTTTCAAGGGGGGGGGGGACAAGTGCCCCGTCTTGCCTCCCCCCAATGGGCGCCCATGTCTATGAGTATACTACATAACATATTATATTTTATATATTTATAAACTATAAGTAGATCGAGAGACAACAAAAAAATGATATAAATTAATCATAAAATAATAGTTTAGATTATATTATAAATATATTATTTGTATATTATGTTATACCACAGATGTTAAATTAACCAATTCATGAAATTGTTAATTTTAACAGCATGTTTAAAGAACTAAATATGGAGAGGAACTTAAATATAGTAGTTATACTTTGACTTTAAGTGGGGCGGTGTAATGTATATTTTGGTAATATTTTTATACATTTCAAGTTTGTTTTTATTCTTTTCAAACAATAACTACACGTTTTGAAAAAAATTATAAGAATAAAAGTGTTGCAAACTTTTGAGTATCAATTCAAAGTAATTTCATAGTTAGTATTACGTTAAACGATGACGATCAGAAAAGTTAGAAATTAAATTTTTTTTAAATAAAAATTAAACAAATTATGGATTTCCCAGTCATATTGTACCAATGTGTAACATAATATACTTATTACTTGCACATCTGAGGCCTAAAAAAAATGAAATTCAAATGTATAGTTACGTATAGCTTCCAATGCGCAACTGTATTTGGCAGGACCACATATTTTTGAGCCATTTTTCCCTAAAACTGATAATCACAATTATTATAGAAAACAGTCAAGATAAATGCAATAAGTATGATATAATTTAGTAATACGATGAATCGATAAACATTAGCATATAAATTATGAATTTACGATTCTGAGCAAACTTCGAATTATTGGTTAACAATCATGCTGACGGGATTGTTAAAAAAATAGTATGTTACCATCATAAATTCATAACAATAATTAGGTATTGAAGTTATATTTTTTTCTTTGTAAAACACTGAACATTACGTGCATTAGGCAGAAAACATTAATAAATAATTCATGTAACGTATAATATCTGCACCATAATATATTATTTATAAATTTTGACTATATGAACAAAATGATATTCAAATATAAAATCATCATTATCAAATTAAAAACGTAACTTAAATAATTATTTCGAAATATAAATGTAAAAATAGTTGTTATTCAAACTTTAAATGCATATAAAAACAATTAAGTTTTTGAGATTTTTTTTACCAAGATAGTAAAATTCAGTGGTGTAAAAATAAACAAATAATGTGTTTTAGTGGTCAACATTGTATTTTACCTTATTAAGAACCTATAATTAACGAGCTTTTGATTATATTTTGTAATATTATTTCAATAAAATATATATGTAATCGATTTCGTTAAAAATGAAATCTAACACTTATGAAATACTTTATCATATTGTTTTCAATTATTTAATATTATATACCTATAGTAATGTAACAAATAATAATTTGATATCAGTAGACAATATCAAAACTCATCACTTTAGAATTACTGTTTGCTATCACCCCGCCACCCGTCACACTCGGAATTTTGTAATAAATCGTAAAGAAACATTCAAATAAAAAAATGAATAATAATTTGTTGTTTGAAATTGATTACAGCATAGTTCATAATTAATATTTTGTAATTAGACTTTAAAAACAATGAGTAAAGTATAATTGATTTCCCAAATATCGTTTAATTGTAACTTCTCGGACATTGTCTCAACACACATGATCAATAGTGTATGTCACGACACGTTGCTCAAAGTAGATACATCTGAAAGGGTTTTTTTTTGTAAAAATTGAACGCCAGTATCAAATACAATTGTGAAAAACTCATAAAAAGGACTCGGTGTTCGCATTTTATTGTGTTATCTCCGGTCTTACAGCATAGCAAATTAGAGTTCAGCCAAATGATAAGTCGAAATATTATTAAATGTTAAGCTAAGAATATTATCACTGTTCTTTTGTCAGTGTTTTTTTTTTCATTTCAAAAAGGGTTATCTGCATGTAAAATATTGAAGCGTGCAATGCTCATAAATTTAAATAACGAAAATTATTCGTCGTGATAACACATAATATAACAGATAATATTATTACATTTAAATTGTATTGGTCCGGTTAATTTACTGTTATATTAAAACAAACAAGTGAATGTTTATTGACAGTTTTAATACAATTTTCATAAACAAAAATGTTGTACATTGTACGTTTGTATGACAGAGACAACAAATCCGGTCAGGTGATTCTAAATTTAATTTTAAACGTTATTTTGAGAATGTAATCTCGTAAGATTTTAGATTGGTATACACGCTGGGCACTAAAACTTGATAGTGGCAAGTCAAAAATATACAAACGTTATAAAATGTATACCTATTTAATAGAATTCAATATTTTGAATAAGAATTATTGTTTTATTTTTCTATAAATGATTTGTGTACAATGAATTAGAGTTACCAATGTGAATATATCGATGAAAAATATCAATCATTGTAAATTTCATTTTTTTGGTTAAAAATTCTGACGTTGCCGAAGCAGTATGATTAAGTTTGACTTAATAGAGCATAAACATAACTTGTAATTTAATAACATGTATAGCATGAAGTTGCCACATACAAAATTTTCAACAGACATTATACGTGACAAAAAAATGTTAAGTGATGCAGACAACATAACCGAGTTTAAAGACGCGGCGGCGGCGGCTGAGAAGTTCGTTTTTTTACGATAATAGAACATTGGATTCCTACAGGCAATAGATTTTTTGTAATCACTCGAAATAATTTAATTTTAATAGTATTTATGTGATTTAAAATGGAAATTATTTTATTAAATTCTGTTTGATTACTATAGATTATACTATTATAGAACCAATAATAATACTTAAGCTCATCCATCGAATTTAGTGAGCAACCATTTTCCACTTGAAAAATTGAAGATATCGAATTCTAACAAAGCTGACTTAAAAACCACATTGTTTCTAAACCAATATTCGTTCAAAATTTGAGTTACGTGTTAATACCGGCAGTTACGTATACGCATGTAGTATGATTATCAATTAAAATGAAACAATTATTACAAGCTCCCTCGATCATTATGCAGCCACACATGGATATAGTCTTGTTAATTTCACATTCGTGGTTACAATTTAACTCGGTGTACAGTTGAAAAATTGATAGCTTTCTTTCGTTGTGCAAATAACATTGTCTGATTTCCAATGAACGCCACATTAAATCCGAATTAATTTTTTTCACGAACGGAGTGATTTGTATTTTCGTGTATGTGTCTGGTATAATATATTTTCTAGGGCTGACTGAACAATATTCAGCTGGATTAGAGAACGTAATCTAAATAAAATCAACGTAATTAAAAATAGTGTTTAAGTCGTAATAACATGTTATAAGTAGATTAGTAAATATTTTACTTAATAGTACTTTTTTGATATTGCCGTAACCTATAATAATATTACTAACTATAATGACTTTTATGTATCATATTTGATGTACTGTTTAAGATTGTACCCAGAGAAAGCTACCAAGGTTTATGAAGCGCTTAACGCTTTAAAATCACACGTAGTATTGTGATACTAGAAAATTAGAAATGTGTACTAATAGGTATACTATTAGTATATAGGTATTATTACTTGTCAGTGTACAAATGACGATACCACATACAGTATGGTAAAATATTCTTAATTTAGTATAATATTTTTGGATTAATTATTTTATTAATTTAATTAATATTTGTAAGTACCATGCAACGCACCAAAAAACTACCACCGGTAACTCCCAGGTCAGCACAACTCAAAAAATCGTCCTCCAAAGCGTTTAGCATTAATTTTATTCGATGGTTATAACTAACACCACTTGTCCGAGCAGGAATCACATCCACGATATTTGGATGGTTCGAATAAAATGAATATCCGTCCTCTAAATTCCAATACGACCTTTCAGTGTCAACATACGTAATTTTTGTAGAAAAAAAATCCAAATATCTGAAATTATTAAATAATAGTATATTAATGCACCTTTGTAAGGATAAGTTTTGAAAAATAATAATTTTTAGTTATATCATACCTCATAATATAGTACAGTTAAAATTATCGATCAGGTAGGGATACTTGTAATTTGTATAATGTATGCATAATTTATAAAGCTATATTACATTGAAAACTTTTTAAGTTTCATTTATAAGAATTTACTAATTTTGCACACTTTACCTCTGATAATATTCATCGTTAAACATTTGACTTAATGGCATCATGTTAATTGTAAAACATAACCCAAATATGCCAAGTACTGTTGGTTGAATATATTGGCAAACATTCTTCAACGTAGTATTCTGCCATTTACCATCAGACTGAAATATTTCAGAACAGCTAATTCCACAATCCTATAGTCGAAATCAAAAATGAGTACAACCAAATGTCGCACTTAATATTCGAGGAGCCAAGTAGATGTACAAATATCACACCGAAACTTAAATAAAATATGTATAACACCCAGTGATGACCATGTTTGTTAGGTACATACTGAAAATTAAATAGGTGCATAACTAAATATGAGTTTTTAGCATTAAGTGTTGATTTTTTGTTTAGTTTT
Organism: Myzus persicae; assembly: GCF_001856785.1. NCBI lineage: Eukaryota > Metazoa > Arthropoda > Insecta > Hemiptera > Aphididae > Myzus > Myzus persicae. The sequence continues at coordinate 1,684,809 of NW_019100468.1, forward strand.
GTATTATAGCTTGTAAGCTTGTTCTCAATCGCTGGTATTGTATTTGTGAACTCTGAAGAAACAAGGTCGAGTTGAGTTTGAAAATGTTTATTGGTTGTGTAATCGTTTGCGGGGAATGATAATTTGGCATTTATAAAATAAATAAAAACTTAACTTACATGCAAAAGATTCTTTATCAGATCGTAGTCAATATATTCTTTTAAACTTTGTTCTAAACTATGAAAATACGTATTTGTAGAGCATGCCATTACATCCCTATATAGTTTGAGATTATCCCTGAAACACAAAATGGATTACATATTAATACATTTTTATGTTTTATTTTTGATGTGAAGCATCTTGTACGGCTGATGTGATCGGGTGTAGGCGTAATCACAAACGCAAAACATCTATTACGCTTTTAAAATAATAAATTATTTTTCATAAAAAATCATATTTTCTTTGTTTTTAATTATGCCGTTAATTATTTCTGTAATAAACTTTAATCTTTAAACTTAATCATCTCATAACTATAATCTTTTCAATTTGTATGCATATTCTCCATATAAAATAATTTCGATGTTTTGCATCTGCCAGGCGTCCCGCGACAGCTCATATTATTTTTGCCACCCACATTTTGTTCAATGTCTTTGGTGGTTTAGCAGCCCATGATGGTAGAGATTACAGACCAAATAGTAGAAGATGAAATAATTTGCATGGAATAATGCTTCAATGGTACATACTTCAACCGTGGTTTTCTACCATATTATTTTGCGCATTAAAAACTACACACGTAATAAAACCAACTTGTGATTATTGTATAATGTATAATATTGTTTTCTTTTTTTCAGTATTACGATAGACAGACGTGGTAAAATTTTCAAAAATTTAATTCAAATTACGATTATCTTATTGATTTTTGAACTCGACTAAATTATAGAGAAAAGAGAAAGAAATAATTTATTCTTGAACAAAGCTTTGGTCTTGATAAAATAATAATCTCATGATATTGGGTAAAATAAACTTCTTATGCAAGGTTAGGTTAGCAAAAATCTTTAAGCAATTGGATTATTATATACAATTTTAAGTTAAAATGAGCAAAAAAAAAAAAATAACATTTATTAATTATAATTATAACTCTATCACAGGAGAAAAGTATAAATATTGATAAGAAAATATGTTATTGACAGGAATATAAAATATCTCTAACCTCACATTATAAAATTGCTATTTAATAGTTGCATAATGTTTAAACTTTAAAGCATAAAAATCAATGTCTATTTTGAATAATTTAAAATATTTTATGTAATTTATAGACATTTATTAAGGCTGTTGAAAGCAGGTCGTTATTTCGTCGTTTTGTTTGTGCATTTAAACCAATAAGCAGAAGAAAAATATTCTTCCAGAATTTCAATATTAATTTTGGAAACATATTTGAATTCCTTATTCTTTTTTCTAGCCTATGTAGGAAATGGATTTTTCGATTTTTTTAGTTACACTAAAGTATAGGTGAATTTTGAAAAAAAGAATAAAGAAAATCCATTTGTTACTATACTAGGTAAACAAAACAAAAACATCGAAGATCTATTTCCTACATCAACTACAAAAGAGAAGTAAGAATTCTATTATGTTTTAAAAATTAAAATCGAGCTCTTGCTACTATAGTTGGATTTTTCTTCCACATTTCGTCTTGAAATTTTTTTGAGCTCAAAACAAAATTACGTGACACGTGTGACTGCGCGTATGTACGGTACATATTTCCAAGAATCTTAGCCATAGTATATCTTTAATTGCATAAAGCGTTCGGGGAACTTACACACTAATGATTAGTTACTACACACACAGTCACTCATCATTCACAACCAATATAGGATATTGCCTAAATTCTACCCCTTCAAATTGATTTCCTTTCAAGTTTGCTGTGTTTACATATGAGAAATAATATTTATTTACATAGGACTTACCAATATGAGCTGTTTGTGTCCATATATTTCTCCCAAATAGATTTTCGAACTTGGCCCGATGGACAAATCGTGACCGATGGAAAAGGTATTTCTCAAATTGGTGATTCTGTATTTTCAATGAATATTACAGTTGGATTGTTAATCCAGATATTTACCATAACGCTCAGGCATCCAAACGTTATTGATATCATAACGAGAAATATGAGAATCCAAAACGATCTAGAAAATATTTAAGCATTAGTAAGATTTGTATAAATAAACCATGGATAATTGTTTGTATACTTACCTAATATTATATAACATAACTATTTGAGTGCAGTATAGGTACTATACTGTACATTATAAATAAACTTTTAAACGCGTATTATCAAAGGTAATCAAAGGTACATGAGGCATTCATCAAGGGCATTGACAATTTTTAATATTGAATATAAATTAATATGTATTGAGATATACTATAATGTGTAACTCTTTCAAATATGCAAAATATGCAGTAAATGATAATTTGCTTTCGTGTGGAGAGTGACATTTTAAGCTTATAGATCCTGCCGTACCATTAAAATATTTTAAAAAATGTAAGACGGCGTATTTTTTTTTAGGAAAAACGCAGGTACACGACCCCAAATTTATGATATAATCACGTCATCTTTGTAGTGCTTAAATATCTATTTTTTTTACTCGGTTTTTTTTTTAACTTAGTGTTCGATGTATTTTTTTTGTTGTTTATTATTATACTGAATTATGTTTTTATATTTAATGTTAATCCGTACATTATAGTAACTGAGTTATATACCGAACATTTTTAGTTTTAATGTGTGCATGTTAGTGCTAGCTTTATTTAACTCCCAAATTTAAATTAATAAATCAATTAAGCTTTTGAAAAAAACGTCCTATAATCTTGTCAAATCTATTATATAGGTATATCAAAAACATCTGAGAAAAGTTTTGTGAACTACGATCATTGAATTATGAGATTACATCGTAGTAAAACATTTATAAAATTATACTATAATTCATTTTTGGTAAGTATTTAACACTATTGAAAAAATTAGTTTTTACAAACAAATTTGCTGTGCTATGGATAAAATCATATGTCTATACTACCTTGATATTTATTTACCTATCATAGTTTAAAATTTACATGCCCTAAAAAATAAAGTATTCATTTAATAACTAACTTTTCTAGAAGCGATCTTTGCTTCATCGTAAAGTAATGCATACATGGTGAAGTAGTTTTGTCACAATATTCAAAAAACCAATTTTGTTTAGTCATATTTATGATCGTTTACATTAAAACAGTTTTGTTTAGTCTAAAACTAATACTGCACAACGATTGTATAACACTGTTATATAAACTAAAATGTTAATTTAAATTGTATTTTTTTTTTATTGTAGGACAAAAATAACAGGAAGGTAATGCAATTATTAACATCTGCGCTTTATTAATATGAATGTAATGATTATTTTATTGTAGCTATTTATTATCATTTGATAATCTAGACAAATAATATATTTATGTTAAATACCCTCTAGGGGATTTGAATACCGCTGGTTCTTTGTAAAACTAGTTATAAAAATGTACGTTAATATTGCATTAAGTTAATCGTGACTGAAATTAATGGGTATTGGTCTGTATTGTTTTTATTATATATTAGTATTTTGGCTTGGGTTGGGAAACCCTATTGTAATTATTAACTATAAAATAATTTAAAGTTAAGAAATTTAAAATATTTTCCATCAATAACCATTGATTATAAGTTGGCATTATAATTGATTAACATGGTATTATTAAATAAATAAAGTTAAGCAATAAATAACAAATATTAAAGTAAAAATCCTGACAGGATATGATAGTTTTATAATGATTGTACTGGTCTAAATAATTAATATAAATCAATAAGAATGATATTTTTATTAGTAATAATGTGTTGATAAAATTGTTTTAACTCCAAAAAGCTTTAAAATATAAGACAATATTACTAGTATATTATTCATGCATTATCAACAATTCATAATCTATCCTATAATTGAACTTGGAATGTTTATAAAATTAGGCGTAAAAACGTAATTTAAGGATTTTTTTAATGATCTTAATCGAATTTATTTACTTAATGACAATAAGATCACTCGAATGTGATTAAACATAGATTGAATTATCCTATTAAAAAAAAAAAAAAATGGGGATTGTTGTACAGTTTCAGTCGCGTGTACCTCGTTTTAAGTAGGCAATGGATGAGTTTAAACATAAATTTGAATTCAATAATAAATCGTTGCATACTAAAAACTATTTTGAGTAAAACCTTAATTACATAAATATACTAGCTGAACAATCTGGCTCCGCCCATGTGCAGTTTTTCTTATGTTGTAACTTTTGGAGTTCTTTTGTGTCGTAATTTTTTTACGTGAAATCTGACCAAGAAATAACCATTTTTACAATCATTAGGGAACATCCATTCCTAGTGGGTCTTTACGACATAAAACGAAACAACTCTCCAAATTTCATACTCGTCAATCGTCATAGCTTCAGCGGTTTCGGCTGGTGACAAGTTTTTAATTTTACTCCTTTTTGACCCCCTTAGGAATGGAATTTTGAGAGTTGTCCGTGAATTTACCCCGTCTTCAACCATGTCAAATATATGCTGCACCGATTTTTAAAACAGTATTGAAGCGGTTTTGATCAAATATATCATACACTTGTTAAGTTATATTCAACTTCAATAACTATTTTATTTTGTTCATTGCATTCAACCAATGACAAAAATAATATTATTCAAATAAAACAATAGTAGTTTTACGTGTGTCAACTATATTCAAAATGTATTCGTTGAATAGTAAAAATTAAATAATACAAAATACGCATTGACACGTTATATCTAGTTTTCGGCAAAATGTTTAGCCATTTTTTTTTATAAAAATTGGTCAAAAACCGTGGATTTGCATAAAGTTTATCTGTTTTAGACCTTTGATGTTATATAGTAAATAGCTGTAAAATGTGACTTTGCCCGAGAGAGAATATAAAATACAACGCTATATAGGTGTATATCGGTTCGAGTGTATCTCAGTTTTAGCATATCTCAGTTCACGAGCATATCGGCGTCGGCTTACCTGGCTTTGTGAAATAATTTGACTTAAATTGGCAACCACTTGTTACGGATTAGATTTTTTTAGGCATATTTTTTTAAACTTCACTCGAGACATTTATGAAATTCCTAAAAACAATACCTGATATTTTCATCATAATCAATTGAGTAGTTTTTGATTAATGGGCTACAAGCATTCATTTGATTTTAAGATATCATAATTCCTTTAATCGTGGCCTTGTTTGCGTGATGATTTTATGCATGCTTTTAAATACTCCTCCCGAGTAATCATCAATGGAAACCATTTCTATACCAATAAAAATACTAATTTGCACCATTACTATAATGATCCACAACTAATGCCAACCATTTGTAAACAAAAAAAAATTCAATTTTCACCTCGAATCTCAAAATCCTTAATTTAGCACCTCCTTAAAATACGACTTTTGGAAAATCCTTTCTTAGTACTACTATACTACTTCTTAGTACTACTACTTAAAAGTTTCAAAAAATATCTTTGAATTAAAACAAAATAACTAAATTTGTTATTCTTTATTTTAATATTTTTTCATACGGTGACAAAAAATATAAACTTGATATTTAGAATTGTAGTTCCTCTAATGCTCTAGATATGCAATAAGAAAGCATTATTTTAAAAATACACATTTAATGATGTGCTTGTATGAGGACTTCGATTCGGAAAACGGATATATAATATTTTGTTGTATTATAAGTGTTTGAATTTGGCTACAGATTATAATACAATAATATAATATTCTATATTAGAATGGAAATTGCATAAAAGTATTGACTGCCATACGTCGTCATAATAGGGAAAACAACTATTTTTTTTTTCCTTTGGTTAAATGTCCATGTGATTTTGTGATTTTGTTTTTAATTGGTAATAGTATAAATTGGAATGTTAATTAATTCCCATAGTAGATGATGGCAATTGTATATTTTGTTTTACGTGGCATACGCATTATTTAGCGAGCAAGAAAATCATCGAAATATTCAAAGACGGTTAAGTACCTAGTTAACTCGATGATTATAGATTAAGTAATGGATTTAAATTTTCATCATTGGTGATATTTCTTATATAGTACCAATTGTTGGTTCATAATTATAAAGATTCCAAGTATTTAATGGGAGGAGCTAAGGCGTAGACTGCTTACTTGGATGGCTAAATATTGCATTTGCAGTAGATTATCGCCATGTCAACAATTCACCACTAGATCCACCAGCGTAAATCATAATATTAATGCTGCTTGTATATTTCCTACGTAAGTACATGGATTGTATATCTAAGTGACTAAATTGCTCTTAAATCGATTTTCGCTTGAAGTGTCTGACTTTCTAGACTCAAACATGGTTTTAGACTTAACATTTTTTACGTATAAAAAAGCACGGGATATACGACGACACAAAGCACTCAATCCGCCGTGTGTTGTAAATACATTTTCAGCGAATATATATATTTTTTGACTTATCTTTGGCATGGACAGTGCTGGACGGGATAGCTGGTAATACATAAAATATTATATTTTAATAATTTATAACTAAGTACACGTTCACTGATTAAAAACAAAATATTTATATTTTATTAAAATCTTAATTAATTGACAAGCATACAATAATTTTACTTTAGGTATCTAGAAAATGATTCTAACGAATAAGACATAATATCTACAGCAAGTACACTGTACACTCATTACACAAATATTTGAATAGAATTTTATATATTTTATTTCATAAGAAACAAACGAGTAATGAAATTAATGATCATTTTAATTAAAACAAATATTATTTCAAAAATATTAATTAAATTTATTCCCAATAAAAAACTTAATAATCCTCCGACGTTACCTAAAACAAAAATAGAATATTACATTTATATTAATATCAAAACAGTTAGAAAAATAAAAATATTGAATAAATATTACAATAATATTAGCGATACACGTGGGCCACCGATGTCTATCATTTAAATAAACAGAAACATATTCGATTTTTGTGAACTAAAACTCAATTCAGGCCTGAGTCACCATACAGCAATTTATATAGAGGTTAAACAATAAACTCCCTCCGAGCATCAAGGAATCTATTGAATATTGATAAGCTCTTATTGAAAACGGTCCAATATTTTTCGAGTCTACAGAGGACAAAGAAATATTCAGTTATATATTGATAACATATACCATCATAACGGGTCATAGTATTGTCGTATATTGTAGACAGTCGTCGGTATAATTATTTTACTTAGGTAGGAATATTTTTAGCAATTAAGATATTAGGATAGGTCAAGCCTGGGAAGCTAAATGTGCTGAGGCGACAATAATATTTTGTATATAACGTCGCCGTAAGCGCAGGCATGAGAGGTCGGGTCGTCGCTGAGTGTCGACGTACGTGTGGCGGTCGTAATACGGACTAGGCGATCCGAATTAGTTTAAGTGTTATATTTATTTATGTTCATTTTTAATAAAAAGTGTTTACAACCCCCAAACTATTTGTTCTGTTTGAGTAGTCACGCAATTTACCGTACTCCTTGAATCCAATCTGTAACCGGTTAATTTACGGTCGTTGAGGATTTCAGGTTTAAACGGTAAAAGTAATCTTACTTCACTGTATTCTTTTCAATCCAATCTGTAACCGGTTAATTCATGGTCGTTGAGGATTGAAAGGTCTGAGCAGTAAAGTAACGATATCGACTTTTGAGAGCCAAACTGTAACCTGTTAATTTATGATATTTTGGTGCCTCAAACGTTGGAAGAGGTATATCACTTGAAAAGTGCACATACGACAGTATATTATCATTGTAATATTATAATCATAACTCACAAGGTATATGATTATTAGTTATTGTCTGTACGGGTGTTTAATATATTGTAATTCTCCAAAATTTTAATATAACGTACATTTAGACAGTTGGTATTAATATGTACGACTAATTACAACATTATAATCAATGCTTGAGATTTCTGCAATTGTCGTTCATCTGAAAGAAATGTATAATGGACTACTTACTAACTAGGGATTCCAGGTTTAATATCGATGCGGATATATATGCCGTAAAATAAGGTCTTTTGAAAACAAACTCAATCGTGGCACCTCTAGAACTGAAAACACACATTTTTGTTAAATTTATTCACCAGGTAATATTGTCGTATACCACCCTACCGGTAATATAATAGCTTAACGCCGATGTACTAGTTTGTAATTTTGAATAGTAATAATAATTTTATGTTATTATATTAAACATATTATGCAGTATATTAATAGTTTAATTATATCATATAAAAAACCTACACTATTTGTTAACAATGACGTACTTATTTTTTACTAAATTTGTTAATTTGAAGTAATTCCAATCGTCGAAATGTGATGTATCTGTTACTTCATATTCGATCATGGAACATGTTGGCAAACAATTGCACACCATTTGATTTTCTGGAAACTTTGTTGAATCTATAATATTAGAATAAAGCGAATAGTTGAAATAAAATAAAATCTACTTAGTCATGTATTTATTTTTAAAATAATGAATACCTAATTATACTCTACTGTACTTATACAATATGCACTATAATTCATTACACATTTATACCAATATAATATTAAAATGTATGAAATAATTGATAAAAATGAACGCTAAATGATCCACCAGCAGTTATAGGAAACATTGCAATGGGTGATTTTAATATAATTTTATAATACAATAAAAGTAATAATATAATTAAGTTATTTTAAAAATATATATTAAGTAATAAAAACACCATAGGTTCTACAAATATACATCAAAACATTTTTATTTTTATACAATACTGTAACTTATAATAAGTTTAAGTATACAAAAACTGTTTTTATATACTCAAGAATTTCTAAAAATATAATATTTTTTTAAGTATCTAATTATTTTGATTCACGTTAAAAGCAATACTTGGTTATTTCTTACACAACTAAACAATCATTTACATGTATGTATAGTTACGTTAAATTGCATAAGCTGGCTGAGTTCTATTTCATGTATATAGTGTTTTAGTTTGTTAACTGATTTTGTCGACGGTCCGAGGATTATTTGTAGAACCTCTGGACTCTGGTACCTATTTTATGTTTGACGTTTGTACCTTAATATGGTTATATTGTCGGCATTCAAGTTAGAAGAATATGTTTGACCTAGTTTTATAATTAAATTATTAGAGAATACTGCAATAGATGACTTTTTGGTTTTTACAGTTTAATACATAGTTCTTGGACAATTGAATTTAAAAATCTTAAGAGTGAATTAATTATTATGGAATGTTGTCATGATGCATTTAGTAGTCGTCAACCTATAAAAAGCTAATCGTGGCTTTAAGTAAATGCAATTATAGAATATAATATAAATGCAAATTTACTATAAGATTTGATGGTAGAAATAAAATACTAAAACAGAGTTGTAGTAGTATGAATTTGAAATAATATGTAAATAAAATAATAACTAAAGCAGTTAAATAATTACATTGTTTTCAAAGTAATGACAAATGTTATGAACATATTGCATTAATATATGGGGTGATCCGTTTCAACTGAGACCCACATTATTTAAAAAATTATTAACGTTTTTAGATATTTTTTTTCAGTATTTTAATCTTGAACTATTTTTGTTATCGTTATGCTTCTAAAATGTTTTTAAAATTTTTCATTAAAGACAACACGCATTTTTATTTCCTTATTCTATAGCTGAATATTTTTGGACGTATGTACCTAATTCGATAAGTAAAAATCGAATTTTTAAAGTGAAGCTTATAAATAATTTTAAGAATTAATAGTTTAGATGAACTGAGTAACGTTGTGGCAGGTACGGAATTTTTAGCGAAATTTCAGTCCACCCATGTGTTTAAACTGTAAATACTTATAATTAATAAACTAGGTAATTTTCCGACATTTTTATAGATCAAAATACTCCAAATAATATTCTGCTTCAGAATATGAAATTAAAAATTTATGTTATTCCTCAAAATGAGAATGGTATATAAGGTCATAAATTACGTTAACTCGAAAATTGAGTAAAGGGAAAAAATGTTAGTAGGTACGTTAATTCTATTTTTTTAAAATATATTATAATCTTTATTGTAAGTCAAATTTTATATTGACAGTTTGAATTAAAATATGTGTTTTTATAATATTATGTTCTAAATAAATATATAGTTTAAGTAAATATTATAATATTCTCTGTATAAATTGTATAAATGGTATAAATTAAAAAAATTCCATGAAAATATAAGGATTCAAAACAGCAGTTTACTGAAATATACTTATAATATGACAAGGCGTTTTTTATGTAACGTTTTCTTAAGTTTTTTATATTTTTTATTGTAAATGCATTTTTGTGATGGAGAGGAGTTGAACGTACAACAAAATAAAAAATAATATTATCATGTGCATAATTACGTATAGCATCCAGTACGCAATTGAATTTGGCCGGACCACATATTTTTAAGCCATCTGTCCCTAAAACTGATAATAAAAATTAAAAATCCAGACAAGATGCAAGTGAGAATCATTGTAAAGTGCTTATCTCGATCCTCACATAAAGAAATTTAACAATACGATAAATCGAAAATATATTAAATAACAATTTTGAGCAAAATGTGAAAAAATTGTTGAGATTACTTCAAAACAGTATTTTAGGTAGTATCATAATAATATAAAAATTTTGAAGTTATAGATTTTTTCTGTATAAAATCCTTAAAACCACAGGCAGAGACAAAAATATTAAATAAAAATAAATAATAAATTTGCATGACAGCGAATTCACATTATACTCTATATACTTAATATATAAGTATATAATATGTATATTGTATAAGCAACATTGTATTACATATCGAATAATTACATTTTAATTTTAAATTAAAACGTAAAGAATTTAGGTATTCCAACAAATGTATTGTAATGTATATCTATATTCAAAAAAACAGTTATTATTCAAACCCCATGATAGGTTAGGTCAGGATAATAGGTACATTTTAGAACATTGTAATATTTGAGATTTTTTACTAAGATGGTTAAAACAACATAATGCGGTTAACCTTGCATTATATTTAAATTCAAATTTAAAAAAAAAACGATAATGTTATATCAATAAGAAAACGGATTTAATTACTATACATCTATAGGACTTCTGTAATATTTCTACAGGAAAAAAAGGAAGAAATGTGGTTTTTAGAATTTTTTTTTAAATGTATGTTTTATGTGATTTATGAATGATACTTTAAATAATAAAAGCTTATAATTTTAGTGTGAAATTATGGTCAAAAAACTTCAAAAACATGTTTTTAAGATTAAATTACTTAAAAATAACATTTTTGAATTTTATTAAACCAATATTTATTTCCCAATGAGCTCAAACTTATCAATAAGTAGATACGAGTATGACGTATTCGTTTAAATTAAAATAAAATAATTATTACAAGCTCCCTCGATCATTATACAGCCACACATGGATATAGTCTTGTTAATTTCACATTCGTGGTTACAATTCAACTCGGTGTACTGTTGAAAAATTGATAGCTGTCTTTCGTTCTGTAAATAACATTGTCTGATTTCCAGTGAACGCCACATTAAATCCGAATTAATTTTTTTCACAAATGGAGTGATTTGTATTTTTGTGTACGTATCTGGTGTGATGAATATTCTCGGAGTGACCGAATAATATTCAGCTGGATTAGAAAACGTAATCTAAATAAAATAAACGGAATTAACAATAAAGCTTAAGTCATAATAACATGATATTATGGGTAGAATGGTAAATATTTTTACATTCTAGAACATTGTTTATATTAATACCAACTACGATAATGATATTTTCCAACAAACAGAGTCTTGTTGTTGTAACAATTATAATTTACCGTAATTTAAGTATGAGTAATTGTGACATATAAGACCATAAGAAGAACAGTGTGTATACTTAATAGTTAATATAATGGTGTTGTTTGTGTCTTGCGTTGTATGCACCTCTTGTTTAAGAGTGTATCTATAGAGCAATTGAAAATATTTTTAGATTAAAAGTAAAACTATAACACTGAACGCTTGAGAAATAATAGGTTATAATAGATGTATTGAAAAAAACTTGAGAAATTGCAAAAAAATTGGACTACATTGCCGAAAACCAGTAAATTGGGAAAAATGTATAATTATCGGAAATAATGTTTTTAAGAATTCTTTCCGCATTGAATTGTTGGTGATAAAGTTGCAACTAGAGTTGTGCTTTTTCATGAACATTTTTTTGTTTGAAAATGTTCATGAAAGTTTTCAAAAGTCTTGAACAGTTTAAATTTTTTTTATATAGATTTTGTAGTTATTTATTTTTTTATGGTTTAGACCATTTGTTAACTTAGCACAAAACACTTACCGACAATAAAGTATTACGACAATAATATAGTTTATACGATATGATAATTATCGTTATTGTAATAATTATCATTGTTTTTGTTATTATTGCTAAATACGTAATATTTCGAATTTTGAATGCTTTGTAACATACGACGAAACTGGAAATATGACTACGGCCTACCTCTAACGGTTTTCATGTAGATAATTCTTGCACAAAAAAATAAAATAAAAAAATTGATAAACCGAGAAAAATGTCAGTGTTGAAAATGTTCAATGTTGCTGAAAATTTAATGAAAAAAAAATTTGCATATGAAAATGTTCAATCTTACAGTCTTAGATACAATTAAATAAGGAACAATTGCATATCTAAAAATCCTATCCGCAAAGATTTGGTCTTTCCAATGAAGCGCTAAGAGTTTTATAGCAACTTTCAAGTAATTGTTTGCCCAATAAATAAAGTGCACATCATAATTTAAACATATTGTCTGTATTTAAATTACGTTCCTATAGGTAAAATGGTACAATATAATATTTTAATGAACCTTTTTTTTGTTTTGCGCTGTACACAAGCTACCATACTTTAACCCTAATATTTTTTATAAACCGTGTTAAGTACCATAAATCTACCACCATCAATACCCAGTCCCAGGTTTGCACAGCTCAAAAAATCGTCGTCCAATGTGTGTAACATCAATCTCAAACGATGGTAATAACTAACGCCACTTGTTCGAGAAGGGGTCGTGTCAACGATAGTTTGTTGATTCAAATAAAATGAGTATCCATCCTCTAAATTCCAATTTGATTTTTCGGTATCAAGGTACGTAATATTTGTTGAAAAAAAATTCAAATATCTGAAATTTCAAAATGTGTAAGATGTTTAAATATTTAATTAGGTACATCGATGTAACAAAAAAAATCCAATAAGGACGCATTTCAAAGGTCAGTGAGGTTAGCAGGAGTATGAAAAGCAATAATTCTAGCTGTACTCCAAGTTTTAGAGCTCAATTAGTACTTTCAGGATATTTAATATTTGGTAATAATATTAAATAATTTAATATGGAAAAAAACTAGCATGCAGTAAATGTAGCTTAATATATTTAATAGTTACGTAACTCATTAACCATATAACATGCAGTGTTGAGACTTATCTAGATAATTATTTAATTATCTTTAACTTATCTAGATAAATAGTTGAATTCCATCTAAATAATTATCTAAGATAAAAAATTCAACCATCTAGATAAATTCGTCTCTATACGAAAAATGAAATACCCATTGTTATTGTCAATTTATTTTTTTGATAATTAATACTTTAAATTTGAATTGCCAAGCGATCTAAGTAAAAAAATTGTATGTTCATAATAATATTATACATTATTTATTAGGTATTATGTATTATTGATATTTTCGTTAGGGGACAGGACTCTGTATTCAATTATACCTACAGTTCATTGTTTTGTTCGTTGGTGACTCGTTAACAGTAAATTAATAGAAAAATGATTAAAGGTTAATTTTAGGAAAAATACACTTCTCAGTCAGAGCTATATACCGCCTACTTAATTGTGTTTTCCTAGTTCCGACGCGTATTGAAACAATACAAATGCACCGAAATAAATAATTCATATCACCTACGTATAAATTATATTAACATTATGACATAATATCAAATAAAATGTTCTTATATTTATTGTATAGTATGTACTTATGAAATGTAAATAGTTTAAATCATATAAGATGTATTTTAGCTAATAACAATAATTGTGCGTCTACTAAAAACAATTTAAGTACATACTACAACTACTGTGAAGGTTCATAATAATTAAAATTTGCTGTGAGGCTTCGTGTAAAATAGTTTTTTTGATATTGATACTTAATTTTTTAAATGTTTTTCAGTTATACTTTTGTTATTGATTAATAATAATGTCTACTGCTAATATTAATTTAAACATGTAGCCGGAGCTTATACAATATTGAAGTACTAAGGTGTACTCTCGAAAGGAAGACTTTAAAGTAGGTTATCTTTTTTTTTATCTTGATAAAAAAGTACTTATCTAATCCCAACAGTGATAATATGTAATAAATCGGCGATTATTGATTTTTCTTAATATCCACTGACCACTGTACAATATCTATGTTATTCAATTATTATTTATTTTTCGTAATATATTCTACATTTTCAAAAGAATACATTAATTATACATCACTATTATATAGATTATGGATATTAAATTAAAAACAAATAATACTTAGTTATAAGACATATATAGGTACTAGCTTTGATATTTTAGATTATGTAGGGCAAAAAAATACATAACGTACCTATTGGTTTTACAATGATGTTTATTTTTTTCATAATTAGAAGCGTTATAATATACAGGAAGAAACAGACCTGACAAATGGAATAACTTTTTTTCTCATAGATATTTTGTTTTATATTTATTATTTATAGACATTTATACTAACAGTAATCTGCTCAATTACGTTTAGTACTTAAAAATTAATAAAAAAAAAGAATATTTTTTTTTTTAATTTAAAACTTTTTAAAAATAAATATTAATTAATATTACCTCTGATAATATTCGTCGTTAAACATTTCATATAACGGTATCATGTTAATTGTATAACATAATCCAAATAGGCCTATTATTGGTTGAATATATTGGCAAATATTATCCAACGTTCTATTCTGCCATTTACCATCAGACTGAAATACTTCTGAACAGCTAATTCCACAATCCTATTATTGAAGTTAACAACTATAACTAAATTTCGCACTTAGTTATTGTAGTTAAAAGGACCATTAACAAAGTATTTATACATTGGAATATTGGATACATAAAAATCACTACGAACGATAGATAAAATAAATTACCCTGTGATGAACGCATTTGACAGTTTTGTCTTTCAAAATAACTCAATTCTAAACTCACATGCAAAAGTTTCTTTATCAGATTGTCGTCAATATATTCCTTCAAACTTTGTTCCAATCCATGAGAATGCGTATTAGTAGAACATGTCAAATCCCTATATATTTTAAGATTGTCCCTGAAAAAGTTTAGGTCATAAATAGATTTTTTATTTTATTTTTTCATTTATTTCGTTCGATATTTTTCTTATCGGTACACTCTACTATAAGGAAGTGAAGTCTTAATATGTGCAGACAATTTACAGAAATAAGGTCTATCATTGTGCATTAAAAACTAGTATTTAGTTTTTGATTCCCCACTAAATTCATTTGTGCATTACAAATAAAATTACAAGCGTGATGAACTCTTTATTTGTATAACTGCAAATATTTTTAACTTATTGATGAATAATATAATCTGATTAACATTTTATTTTTTTTTAATACAAATTAATTTACTACAACCATATTAGTTCAGTGTTTTTTACTTTTTGAAAGTAAAAAAATTGATAAATAATTATTAACATAATATGACGACATAATGTGCGTTCTATATTACATTTATGATTTGTACTCAACGGTTGTAGAAAGAAATCATTTGTTATCAAACATCACAACTACTAATGGTAAAAGTTTTATGTATAATCATTGCACCCTGTAGAGTATTGGAATTATTGTATTAATAATGTGAGCTAAGCAAAAAAAGAAACAAAGAGGTTTTATGTCTCACTGATGAATTATTTATTTTTATAACAAATGACACTGGGTTTCACTATGATAGGGGTACGATGGTAAAAGTGTGCACGACGGGGAGATGGAACCTACCGAACATTATATTACAGTCGGTACAATGCCAGAATATTCCGACTATTGCCCCATGAACTGCGACCGATATGTTGATCAATGCAATGCCAGAATAATCTGCACAGTTGACCGATAGAAATACCGTCCGATAGGTTTTGGGTGTGGATGTTTCTACCTGAAATGCGCAAGTCTGCCCGGGTGGGTCTTGCTACAGATCAGGTAAAAGACTGGTTGCTGGTCGACGGTCGTGCGGCCTTTTATATGCTGTTTATCGACGATTATTTCAACCGGTCTCGTGTTCTGTGACAGAAACCCGAAACCGCAAAAGTGCAATCGCCGATAAACGCATAAATAATAATTATATAATTGAGAAAAAGACTAGATAATAATAATTATAATAACAATATGATAAAGTAACGTAAGGTAGACGGGAGGGAAGTGGTGTACGTTATCTTCGCGACTGTGTATGTAAACACACCGTATATTTACGACATAAAATTAGCCCCTTTTTTATGGTTAAGAAACTCGAAAACCGGACAAAATGCGGCGACAGAGTGTATGCACACGGTCACTGGTTACAACCCAGTCATAAGACTTAAGGAAAGTGAATACGAAAATAATATGTACAGGTAAGACTTCGATCTTCCAAAGTTAAGTGGAAGCGAAATCACCACATGTCATAACTATTCTTCATAGTGCACGACAATTATTCTAAACTGGTACAAAGATTTTTAGGTTGGTCATGCAAACTGAAAAAGTTTGTGAACAGAAAAAAAAGAAACACAACAATTTAATATTTTAATTCTAATCATCAAATTGGGCTGACGTGAACTGCAATGACTAAGTCATTAGGATATTAATATGGAATTATAATTCATTTTTGATATCAATCCAAATCGGTAAACATTTTGTACCGTAATAGTAAACAAAATCAAAATTTAAAAATATTTATAAGGAAATATTTTATTGAGAAAAATATGATTAATCAATAGTCTCCATTCTCTGAGGATTCCACATTCTATTCAAATGTCATAACTCATGAGTCATAATACACAAAAAGGTAAAATGCATAAGAATCAATTTTCATTATGAATAATGTATAATATTATATTGTACACGTTCTAGAACAATATTGCATTTGCGCACATCACAAATAATAATATATATTTCATATATAACTTACCAATAAGAGCTGTTCGTGTCCATGTATTTCTCCCAAATGGATTTTCGAACTTGACTCGATGGACAAATCATAATCGAAGGAAAAGGTATTTCTCGAATTGGTGATTCTGTATTTTCAATGAACATTACAATTGGATTATTAATCCAAGCGTTTGCCAAAACTCTTAGGGCCTCAAACGTTATTGATATCATGATAAGAAATATAAGAATCCAAAACGATCTAAAACATATTTTAGCATTAGCATGTTTGGAAAATTCACTCAACTCAAGCACACATTATTATTAAAAGGAACACTTTCATTGGGTCGTTCATTTCATCACGTAGTTAAAATAATTACTATCTACAATTCTGATATAAATAATTCCTATTTTTAATACTTTGAGAATAAAAATCAGTCACATAAAAAAGAGGGTAAACGGGTAACGCTCTGATAAACCTTAGGTGTCTAGGAAGTCACTGTAATGGATATGTTAAATTTGAATTCAATGATATAAAATCATTGTATAAGTACGAAAGACGATTCTGAGAGAAGACGGTCAGCCAATAATATTTACCTAGGTAAATATATTTTATGATATTATTGTGGTGATTAAAGTAATTAATTTTAATACATGACAGATATTATAGTACTATAGTAGGTTAAATTCATCTTTGTCGAAAAAATTGGTTTTAAGAATGCTTCTATGTGTATACAAAATAATACCTACACCAAAATAAAAATATCCTGCTTTAATAAGTATAAACGGATAATATTTTTAAATTGCAACAAAATATTATACAACCAAAATCGTTATTTTTGGTTTAATATGTAATTTCGTCCAAATTTGAACCTAAAATAACTCTAAAAAAACTGGGTTTTTATATTTTTTGAATTGTTATGCTACACAATTAGCTACTACTTACATGTAACGTTGTTTAAAATTTTCAATCCTCAGCTAAAAAATTGAACATTCTATACAGTTTTTTAAAAAAATAATTTGTAAATTTTCAATTTGAAAAGTGTTGTCAACATTTAAACTTTGAATGCCTATATACGTGAATAACTACACAATAACTTTTCCAAAACATATTCAACCAATTAATTTCATGATGAATACTTAAAATGTATTATTATTTATAAAGATATAAACTTATTTATACATTTTCCAAGTACATAGTAAATACATATAAAATATAAAAATATATAAGCCATCATAATTTATAGGGTGCAAAGAATGAACATATTAATATTTTGAGATTTTGATGGTCTTATCAATTATATAACAATTAATACAATTAATGATAAAACCTCATGTTGGAAAGAGCACTATATAAAAGCAGCCTGTCTCTTATCCACATTCCGGACCGTCACCTTTTATTTGGTTAGAAATGGTCTATCCATTCTTAAATTATCCATGAGTAAATGTCAAATCACTTTGGTATGGAGATGTTATCGATGAGATCACTATTATATTTTGTCCCAGATTATTATAATATTATTATAAATGTCATCAAGTTAAACACGGCGTTCTATATAGGCAAAACAGGTACATAAATACTTTTTATAATTTAAATTAAATCAAAGGGTCGCTCATTTTTTTATTATTAATTGTTTTAGATTCTGAGCAGAGCAATGAATGTATTGACTTAACAATGAAGTGTGTTTTTCATGTTAGATGTCGTATTTAGAAGCATTAAAAAAATCTTCAATTGTATGAAAAGTGTCTGATAAAAATAATTATTCCTAGTTACCAATGTACCTAACGAAACAAAAGTTTTACCAAAAATCTCTGTAAAAAATAAATAAGAGTATTTTGATGTAATATTTTATCCATCAGTTATTTCTAGAAACTTTATAATTTCTAAAATATTTCAGTTTTTTTTTTAGCTATAAATAAACATTTTATATTTTAAAATACTTTAAAATAAATATTATTTTTAATATCCACGATTTTCTTATTCATTTTCTAATGATTTAAAATTGAATACAATACTTCTCATAGGTTTTTAATGGAATAAAAAAAATAATAATTCGAAAAGTCACAAAAGTTATTACTTTTAGTAATATAAATAAATTATAAAATATGGTTAGAAGTAGAGATTTCCATTCTATCTACTCTTAGAATAATTTTTTTTTTAAATTTAAATCAAATTTAACATATCAAATACCGTGGCCCTACTAATGGTATTATACGACACGAGTCCTATTTAATTAGGTTAGGTACGTAATTTCACTGTTTTATTTTTATTTTTTGAATGTAATTTTTTGGGGAAATTCTTAGTCACTTACTCGTTATCATATTCATACATTTCAAGCGAATTATATGAAAAATAATTATTCTTATAATTTTGTCTCCTTAAAATAGAATAATAAAATTTAAAAAATATTAAGCCATACATATTTACAACTTATTATTAATCTTTAATCTCTGTGATATAATATCTATAAAGTTGTTTTTAAAAAGTGGGATGGTTTCAATTTATTTTTATAAAATACATTTTAATGCTGGATTTATTTTCATACATGGGTGCATAATATAATTATGAATTATTAGTTAATAGATACCTATTACATAGTTATTAAATACCAACACCATAATTAAAAATAATTTAACTAGTCGCTAAACGAATAATAAAATTACTCAACTAACTTTTCTAAGAGTGATCTATGCTTCATTGATAAATACTGCATACAGGGTGAAGTGGTTTTTTCACAATACTCAAGAAACCAACAGTGTTTATTCATCTTTATAAATTTTATAAACAATCAGTTCTATTCAATGTGTATATTTACCTATTTAACATATGCATTGATCAAAGTACTTATGAACAACTACTAAGTATATTTATTAAAATATAATTTGAAGTATCTATTTTTCTAGGTCAAAAATTCACGAAATGTATTAGGTAAAGCAGTTATTAGGATAATGTGGCATTAAAATACTATTATTTTGTTCTAGTTTTTTTTTTTATTATTATCGTACTTTAATTCAAATAAAAAATATTTAAGTGCCCTCAAGAGAATTTTCATACTATTGGTTTTAAGTAAAAAATAAAAATAAAAATAAATATTGAATGAATTTGAATGAATATTGAATAAGTTGAGTGAAATTGATGGGTAGCGCTATGTTGTTTTAGTATCTATTAGTAATGTAGCAGTTGTTAGAAAAATCGATTAAAATTATTAATGATAGAATAATTAAAAGTTGAGAAATTTTAAATATTGTTCATAAATAATTAGTAAACTGATTTTAACTTAGTATTATTTAGTAAATAAGCAAAGCAAAAATTACGAATATTTAATTAAAATCTTAACAAGTTTCAGTGATTGGTTTTGGTTTATATTGTAATCAATTATTATTAAGATGGAAAAGTTCTAAATAAATAGTTATTCGAAGTTATTTAAACACTAATTGAATAATAAAATAGGCAACATGCAAAGCAGTTTTTAACAAAGTTTTATAGTTTATTCATGTTATTTGTTTTAGATAAAATTATGTACATAGTATGTAAAATAGCCTCACAAATTGTCTCGTCGAGTGTGACTATTGGGTAGCTCAAGCATTCACTGTCAATAATATCTCACGCGCATATGTTTTTCGTAAACATTTTACAGATTGTTTATAATCTAAAAAAGTTAATAAAAAAAAAAAATGTTTTATACATGCTATAATCTTTACGCAATTATGCTCCATTATGTAGATATCGGATAACTAATATACTTTCTGGTTACAGGTAATCAGAGTGACCAATAAGTCCAAAGATTTGTGATCAGGTAGGTAAACGGGTGCGTAGTAAAAAAAATGGAATAAAATTATTTAAAATGTAACTAAATTGTAGAAATCTCCGTTACAATATCGGAAAGTGCATTGTAACTGCACAATATGTATTAGTAGATGTAGCTATATTCATTAATTGTTCCTATTTATTTTGTTTTATTATGTTTATTGGCTTATTGCTGTGTTGGATATTACCTATTTTGATCTACACATTTTTTAATTGATCTCTATCTAGAAGATTTTCTCTTTTATAATACAACACATTTTGTAAAAGAAAAAAATAAATGATAATATATGCATTGCATTATTGTTAAATATATAAACTAATAAGGTTAGGTAGTTGACAGTTGTGTAGTGTTCGTGGTGTAATAGAATGAGTTTAGTTCACAACATACACTTTTTGGGACTTAATCATTACTATACTCCACATACCTAAACCAAAAAACAACATAAATTACTACTATTCGCTAAAATGGTTTACTCAGTTGCTTCTGGATGTACATTTTAGATTCTGAGTGGGGCGACGAGTATATCGATTTTACAATGATATGTTTTTTTTGTACATGTATGATACTCAATAATAAGTAGTCGAAATAATTCTTTGATTTTTAACTTCAGTATATGTTCTAGTGGAAAAGTGAATCTAGTTGGTACTATAAATGGAAAATTCCTAGAAGTCAAAATCATTGGGACACCCTAAAAAAATTAAGGTAAAACTGCAATATTCGCATTATTTACGTTATTTGTATCAGTTTTTGACAAAAGGGATTTAGTTTTTTTGGCGTGGCTGTAACCCTAGGTATTTGAATTGTTCACCAGATGTTTACTTTACCATTTTCTTTACATCATTAGATTTTCAAAATATTTTGACTCTTTCCGAGCGGTTTCCACTTTTCTTGTTTTTTATTTGCTAAATAACACATTCAATATCGTGGTTGAACAACATTTTATAATATTCTATTCTTTATCTTATTCGAGGGTGTTATTATCGTATTGTTATTATTCATTTAGTAAGGTAGTACATAGCTACAAACATATCAAAAAATATAACAATATTAGCTTTATTTATGTATAATTTTATTTAAAAAAAATAAAAGATTTTTATTTTTTAATTTAGATTAAGGTTTCAATTACTACTGTAATTAATCTTGTGCTACGTGGGAGAAAAAAAATTGATCGGAACATGTGTTTGTTTGCGTGGAAATGATTTCTTGCTAAAAGCCTGAGTGGTCACCCATCCAGGAGCCAACAACCGAGCCACTAACCTAACTGTTCAGAGCGTTTCCACAGATTAAGCGTCTAACTATGCCACACCAAGGCACATAGTATGTGAGTTGTAGTAAGTATACTTTGTTATATCACGCATGATAAATCACATATAATATTAATGTATAAATTTATGTAAAATACACACAATTGTATTTAAATAATACACTAATTCTTAATATAATTTAATAATAATTAAAAAATATTATTTGATAGAATAAGATTTCCTACTAAATATACTTTTCAAATCTGTAAGCGTTCATATATAAATATTTTCTTTTAAGATTTTGGCAGCTATAGACAAGTAGTAAACAATGAATGCAATTCACATGGATAATCATTATTTACAATCGATAATGCTTGAAAGATCGTAAAACAGTCCAAGTTCAGTTCCAGCATTGAGGTCACCATTTATGCTAAGTATAGACAGAACTGAAATGTTAGGAGAAAAAGTCAGGTACTTCATTATTATTTTTCTAGCTACTCTATTAAGTTCGTCTGTCTAAGCCCTTAGGAATAATCAAATAGACTAAAATACTAGATCTTTCAATTTTTAAAAAATTCTCAAAACTTGGATGGTTTAGAGTAGACGGTAGCCTCTCAGTAATTTTGATAAATTTCTTAAACCATTGTCGTCTTGCCGTGT
This sequence comes from Myzus persicae, assembly GCF_001856785.1. Lineage (NCBI taxonomy): Eukaryota > Metazoa > Arthropoda > Insecta > Hemiptera > Aphididae > Myzus > Myzus persicae. The sequence continues at coordinate 1,707,768 of NW_019100468.1, forward strand.
ATTTGTACATTGCTTTGAGAAAATAAAAACTACAATAATATTCCGGATACGTGGTACTCTTAAATTAGTTTTTATACTTGTAAATACAAAATCAATCAATCAAAAAAACTTGTGAACCAATCTGGAAAGTTAGTGTGGGTGATTATTGTATTTCACATGATGCAAGATAGATAATGCATGCATATGCTACAGAGGCACTGTTCAGCTGCTAGTTGGCTCAACCTCACAGCACTACAGCAGTACAACTTAATTTAGTAAGATATTAGATTGAGAACATGAGCCTTTTATGTATTTGTATTTTGATTATTTGATCAAATTGTGGACGGTTTTAATAAAGACCTATACATGTAAAAATTACAAGTACAGTTGTAATAAAAAAAAAAACACTTTTTTTCAAATGCCGAACAAATAATAACTCATAGTCATCAAGTTCAGCGGCTTCACTACAAGATGTTAAATAATATATATACCAATAACTAATATAAGATAAAAATATTGTTTGAAAATATATTGTATTCTAAAAACTAAAAATTGTTCTGAGAAGAATTTATGGTAAATATTAAAATTGTAATCCTCTATGTCTGCACGCCTATTTGTCTTATGAATAGCAAATCATTTTATAATATATATATTTAGCTACTTAAAAATAGGTATATACCTAAACTAGAATTTTTCCCTAGTTTTGGGGGAAATTAAATTGGTCGTATTTACGTACACAATTTGTATATCACAATACATTTAGAAAAATAAACTTTTGATGACAAATAATTTATAAAAAAAAATATTAAACGACTTATATATTATTTAGAATAAATGAAAAAAAATGTATGCATTTAATATGTTGTTCTGACGGATATGTAAATTTGTACTTGATACCGAAATCCGCAAATCGATTAAATTACTGATATTTATGGATTCAAACTTCCCTCGTAAATGTATGTCTTTTTCGGAAATATGAAATATTGTAAGGTGTTTGTAAAGTTTACGAAATAAAATCAATCGTTAATATAGTTTTAATCCAAAGTAAAATGTTTTTCAAGATTTAAATAATTTATAATTAGGTACTCGGTTACATAATATATTTAAAACAAAACATTACTAATCTATAAATATTGTGTAAGTCATATTATGAAGAACAATTTGTTCCACTTCATTAATGTTGAAAAGTCTTTTGTTTTGGAATTTGAATTTAAATGTCTTGTATAATATATAAATAATGGGCTACCATGTAGTCGTGATTAGAAAATATTATTCCACAAACAGTCCAAACAGAAAAAAACGAATAAGTATTAAACAGACTAAGAATAGGCCACACAAAGCTTATATTATAATGTTTATTAATGGCCAAAGACACCCCTCAAATATATATCACTCGTAGAACCCAAATTACAATTAAATATATTTTAACAGACGGTCTCAAATATGAAAACACAAGAAAAGAATACAGTTTACCAGAACACCTCTTCAGAATCCTAAGACACCAAGCAGATATGAACAACAAAGTAATACATATAAAAAAAAAGTCATATCTAAATAAACTAATTTAGTAATATATTTAAGAAAAAAAATGTAAGCACACTATCAACCTTTGTTTTTGAAACAAATAATTGATCAATAAAAAAAAAATATATTATTAAATTAGGTGATTAATCCTGTATAATGTAAAATTATCTTATGTTAGTTTAATTACTTGTACATAAACCATCTATTTGAAAAACGACGAAGTCACAAAATATCACAAATTGGGATATTGAGTGGAATTTTTTATCAAATGATAGACGGATCATGGGTGAACATTTGCATATAAAATATTTAATTTTAACACTGCAAATAATCAGTATGGAAGAGAATATAACAACGTACAACAACTGGTAGCGAAAAGACAGTTTTTTCTTGTTTTCTCAGAATTACCTTTTATGGACTTACGTCGTATCTCAAATAGGTGGTTCACATAATTAGTTGTTCAGATTAAATAGAGCATGGAAAAGAATAATAAACATAAAATACATATTAGAATCTCGTAAGCTAATCAATGGTCAATAATTGATTTTTTATGACAAATATCATGTCGATATATTGTCATATACATGCTACATAAAGCTTATAGTTGCTTACACACATTTAAAATAAATACTTTACCAAATTGCTTATTAATTAATATTAATTTTAATATGTAGTGACATAACATGAATACAAAGTGGATTTAAATAAATATTTTTATGAGTTAAATTCTCAAACTAGTCTGAACACTGATAATTCATGTATTATCAAACATGTGTATAATGTAATTGACGATCATTTTAATCATGATATATAGTATTTCAAACAAGTTGATTAAATTTAATCCCAAACATAAACTTATTAATCCACCAATATTACCTGTAACAAAATAAAGTAAATTTACAACATCAATGCCATAGTTAAAACGTTTTCAAAATATTAATAATTCGTTGTATAGTAGGTAGTATGGAAATTAAAAATTTTAATAGGTAATTATATCAAATTAAAATTTTTGTCGTGGTGGGGAATATAATATGAAGTAGTCGGTGGGCATAATACAAACAAGAACTTACATATTACATACCATAGGCACAGGAGTATAATGTTATTTATGATTTATTTTGTTGTCGATCAATTATAATGATTTTAGATGTAATATTCAACTGAAGTATTACGCACAAGTTTTTTTCACCATTTTTTTTTTTTATCACTTTCAAAGGAATAACCGTAAAAAGTTTTTACCGAATAAATATAGTTAGAATTTTCTAAATGTAATATTACAATAATCAAACAATTTTCATTTGTTTTGAGGAATTTGTTTTTTTTTTCAACTTACGTGAATAAAGTTTTTGTTTATCGGTAAACAAGTTTGAAATTGAATTACAGATTTTCGCATAAGTTGTTAGCAATTTAAAAATATTGAAATTGATGGTCCCAATTATTACCACACAATTCTACCAAATTAGTAAAATACTTTCAATAGCTTATCTAGAATATAGATTCTATAATCGATGATATATTATGCTATAAATAGTTGATATTTTTTTGTATGCTGGAGTATTAAATGTAACTAGTAAAATAATCTTTCACTAGTCATCGTACTACTGATGTATTGGCCCTAACGGATCAACTTTTAATACATTTTCATATCCCCCCTCCTCCCAATAAAAAATACTGAGAACGACTCTGCATCGTGGTAATTTAACTAAATGACACATCGTGGGACGTGTAGCAGCTTCTAAAGAACATTGATAAAAAAAACAAAACAATATGATGCATACTTATTTTTAATTTCCTATCTACCTAACCTAAATTGCTTACTAATGCTTCGAAGTTTTTCCGGGAAAATGGTCGAAATGATTACGAATTTTGGAAACAGGCAAATATGAATGATCAAATTAAAAAGAAATCTAGTAATGGTAGATCAATGATGGGTCAGCCCGTATGGTATTATAATATAAACAGTGAGTTTTGAGTTGTTTTTTTTAATAACTTACTTATTAGGGAGTCTAGGTCTACAATAGATGTGGATGTATATGCTGTGAAATATGGCTTATTGAAAACGAACTCAACCGTCGCACCTCTGGAACTAAAAACAAATGTTCATTGTACATTAAATATCTTGCGGTATCTTTATGATAATGAATAATTGTACATTTATGTACGTGACGTGAAACATGGTCTGTTACGTACTTATTCTTTACAATATTTGTTAATTTCATATAAGCCCAATCATCGTAGTGGGACGTATATGCAATTTTATATTCAACCACAGAACATGTTGGCCAACATTTGCATATTAATTGCATTTCCGGCTCATAGGTTGCTTCTGTATGAAAATAATATCATCATATTAGTAATTTTATTTCCTAGAACAATCAAAATATAGCGGTTATTTAGTCTTGAGAAATCACCTCTCGCTATCAATTTGGGAATTATTTTAATAAACTTATATTTTATGTTATTATTAAACATTTATGATAAAACATTTTATTATAAAGTCTATTAGTATAATATGTATTTAACATTTTAGTCGATATGATTTTATCCTTATTGGGAGTGAAATTGATGATTATATCAAACATGATAATATTTGTTTCACACTTTTTTTACGTTATCATATTTTATATTTATGAATGACAGCATACATTTTAAATTTAATATTCTGAAGCAGAGCTTTTGAATGAGTATTTTTGATATGTTAAAAGTATATTTTAAATTTTAGATGAGCATACAGGGGGGTACGATATCATAATGTTGGCCCACAACTCCACTTATCAACATTTTTAATTATTATGCTCATTATAAATTAACTACTGGTTAACTAAGTACCTAGTCGCAGAAATTATCTTAGAAAAAATATAACGGGCCACTTGATATTTTCTCCGGTGAATGGAAAAACATTAAATCTTTAGATATAATAGGCATGTATTACCTATGAAATATATATTATCTAAATATATGAAAATCAAGCATACGACGAATTTACGAGCAATGCACCCCAAAACTACTCACAAACTGAATTCGATCAGATATATGCATGGTATGCTCGATGTGTGTGATTTGGTCCAATTTAATTTTTTTTTAGATTGAACAGTTTAAATAGTATGTCATCGGTATAGACCACCGTATAATATTTCACATTTCTATTCATGGTTAAATATGTAATCAAAGTTTACATTTTTATCAAATTTATACGGTGAAAAATTCAAAAGTTGAAAAATGTTAATTATTTATTTTCAGAATAATTGTATTTTTTGGGCAAAGGAAAATAGTGTTGGCCAGACACACACAATATATTGGGACGAAATGTTGATAGGTACACATTGTATTATTGTAACAATGGATGACAATAACACCTATGTCCTATATTGTGCAATTTGAAATGATTATTTACAATTTATCCATAGAATAACTGTAACTGAATTCATAACAACGAGTAGGCATAACTTTTGTTATCTTATTAGACTTAAATGCATACTTACTTTGAGCTTTTATCAGACATTCTCTTTTTGAGACACCACAAATTTGAACACTGGGTGCCACTAAATCTAATCGAATACAAGATAATGTATATTTTACTATAAACTATAAATAAAAACATAACATTATATAAATTGAGATACTTACAAACCATGTCGAAGGAAACACAGCCACATATGGTTAAAGTTTCGTTTAAGACACATTCCATATTACAATTCACCTGTGTGTATTGTTGAAAAATAGATAATTTTCTCTCGTTGTGCAAATAGCATTTCCTGGCTTCTAAAGAACGCCATTTTAACTGAGAATCAATTTTTTTCACGAATGGAGTGATTTGTATTTTAGTGTATGTGTCTGGTTTGATAAAAGATCGAGGATCGGTCAAAAAATATTCAGCTGGGTGAGATAATGTAATCTAAATAAAAGCAATAAATGTTTTTGAACTTTGTGTACGTATCAAAATATTTTCTTTTATACCGGACAATTATTATAACGGTGTAACTCTACAATCATTTTAAATAGTTTTAATATACCGTGAATGAGTCAATATAGCTGAATTAAAACACTGTTAAAGAAATTACCTTGTGTATAATATCAAAATAGTATTAACACTATAAAACATAAATAGCTCAAAAAGAGTCAAACAAATTTTTAAATGTTATCATGACGTATAAAAACTGATGAAATGAACATTTCGTCAATATTTCAAGTATCTACTGTTATTCGTTTTTAAATTACTGCAAAATAATAAGACCGCTTAATGAGAAGTCTTTAATTTATGGGTTTAATATCACAAAAGTTTTAATCTCAAACGAAAGTAGGAAATCGAAGCTTTTTTACTGCTCTAAAAGGACGATGATCGATAAAAAAATTACAAATATTAATTTGATATTATCGTTGTAAATACATTTATTTTGTAATACATTCAATTTTCTGCTCAGTATCTATTCGTATCAGATAGGATTATTAAATCTGAAAACACTGTCTATCAACATAATCTTCACAACAGTTTTTAAAAATTAAAATCTGCTCATTTTTTTTTTTAATGTAAACTGTACATTGGATGTAATAAACACAATAATTGTATTTTTTACTCACAAAAAAATGACTTTGAGACGAACAACTAAAAAATTCTTGGTCCAATATGTTTATCGTCAATCTAAGACGGTGGTAGTGACTAACACCGCTTGTTCTAGCAGGGTTTATGTTGACAAGAAGATCGTTCTCTGAATTTGGTGGGTATCCATCATCTAAATTCCAATTTGATTTCTCGGTAACAATATAGGAATTGTTTTTTAAAAAAAAATTTAAATATCTGAAATAACAAAAGAAAAAAAATAATACAGAAATATAATACAGAAATTTCTATACTATTCAAAATAAAATTGAAAAATTATATTTACAAATAATTATAGACCTTTATTCTATTCGTGTATTTTCGTTTTATTAGCATACAACATAAGTAATAAAGTAAATAAGAAATGAATTATTTAACCTTTTCAATGAGTTATAAACTTTTTCTACTTCAGATAAATAGTATAAATGTTGATGAAGTCAGCACAAGTTTATTTTCTCTCGCCCAACTTAGACAAAACGCAAATCAATTTTTATTTATTTATGTTTTTGAGTAATCTTCGAAAAAAATCAGTCATTTTAATATTACAGAGAATAATATTGTTGAGTATAATTATTATGACTTATCGCTATTTAATAACCATTTATGTAAACATTTTTTTTTTAATCAAATAATAATATAATATAAAACCTATATTTCAAACCCTCAAAAATAATGTTCTCTGTAATAATTTCTTTGTGTAATAGGCACTTTAAAAAAAACAACGTTTAAATTTGTATATTAATGCGTTTTATCTATGTTGCTTGTGGACCTGAGAGAGAAAAAAAATACTGTGCTGATGTCTTCATAATAAGTTAGGTAGTTGGAAAGTCTGTAGCCTAAATTAGAAATGTAGACTGAATATTTTAGTGTAGTTTTTAAATGTAATAAATTATTAATGATCACAGTTTTACTATAATTTATAAAATATGCTTAAAAATATCAATCAATTTTTAAAAATAAAATATTAACCATTAAATAAATATGCTTACTCGTATATTAAAAAAACTATAATGACTGAGCATTTTAGAATTTAAAAAAAACCCCATTTTATGTTTTTTCTATTTTTTAATAGATGTATAGATATAGGTAGCTAGTGCAAATCCAATAACGAACACACTACTCTTTGATACTGTATGTACTATTTTACATTTTTTTCGTAATGACCACTATTAACTGCTATTATACCTAATATAATTAAAAAACTATAATTTAAAAGCATTGCTTTATGCAAATCAAACGATGCCTAATTTGGGGAAACTCTGAAACATAATACAATATTCAATAATAATTTGTCTATTTAAAAGTACCTACATAGTAATACTAGTAATTATACTCTGGTATCTGACCAAGTGTACCTACTTGATGAAACTAATCAAACATGTAAAACCTGTTGGATCAAAATGGTATTAGTATTTTAGATTCTGAGCAGAGCGATAAATGTTCAAGTTTTAGAATGATGTTAGTTTTTTTGGGGTATCTGCAAGCATCAGGAAAATTCTTGAGAGTGGTTTCTGGTATAAAATAGGATTTAATTTCTACTTGGGGGAGGTTCAAAAATGAAAAGTTAAGAACATTTTAATATAATTAGAAAAAAAAATACCGGAAAATTAGAATTTTTAAGGGAAACCGATTTTAACGCAATCGATTTTATTGGTACACATATGTATGTATACATCTAATAAATGTCATGAGAATGATAACCCTTCACTCATTAACCCCCAAACTTTTGACCACCTCTACAATAAAGTGATTTACTCAATGACGAGGTTAATTCGAAACCAACCATAATACAGCAGATGAGTGACTTCCCTAGCTTTTTTTAAAACCAAAACTTTTTATTTATAATACAATTTAACCTTTGATTATATTCGTTGTTAAGCATTTGAAATGATGGCATCATATTAACTGAAAAACATAATCCAAGTAAACTCAGTTTTGGTTGAACAAACTGGCAAAAATTTGAAACTGTCAAATTTTCCCATTTCGCATCCAATTGAAATACTTCTGAACAGCTAATTGCACAATCCTGGGATCAAAAGCAAAAATTAAATTTCATATTTAAATGTTTAAGGTAGGTATCATTAGTTATTACTTATTACTGATAGTCGATTTTATTTGAACAATAATTAATAAGATTCAATTTTAAAACAGAAATAAATTTACTAAGTTAAAGCTTTATACTCACGTTAATCAAACGCATGATTACATCTTTATCAAAATAATTTCTTGAAGCTTTTTTGTCTCCGATATAATTGTAAAAATCTAAGGAACATAGTCCATAGCGATAATGTTGAAGATTTTCCCTAGATAAAATGTATGACTAATTTTAGAATCGGCACAGTAAGTTTACTAACACCTGGCGAATAGAATGATCGGAGCTGGAGTACAATTTCATCGGACCACTTCAATTGAAAAGATGTATAGTAAATGTAGCACGCAATTGTCATAGATTTGCACGGTGTACGACTTTTATATAATCATTGACTAACATTTGATTACAACATCGTGGATTCAACGACATCATCGAGTTTAGAAGACTCGTGAATATAATATATTTCTCTAGTTGAATTTTGTCTATGTTTTTAACTAAAGTATAAACAAATATAATTTTGGTGAGGGTTTTTAAAAACTACTATACTAAAAATCAAAATCAAATATTAATTCATTATTCAATGAATATTTAAGTTTTTTACAGCATGTGTGAGGTGGGCTTCTAGAAATCAATTTCTACAAGACTGCAGTAATTAATTCTCCATATTTGACCTTGTATGCAGATGCAACTGAATACTATACTAACCGAAACACTGTCTCAACTTTCAGACTCGCGTACAATTTGAATAGGTAATGTGAATATTAAGGTAATTTGAACTTTTTAATTTTAATTTATTTATTTATTTATTTATAGTATTTAATCATATTTATTCACAAAATATTTAGATACACAACGTTCTATTTACCTATTAAGATTTTTCATTTCAGATGCTGAGAGAAACGATGAATAATATTATAAAACCAGTTGGTTTTACAACATTATCATGATTTATGTGAGTGTGTTTTTTTTCTGACTAGTCACGACATTTTTTGAAAAGTAATACAAATAATCATCTTGGTCATGGTTGGAACTTAGATGTCAATTAATTTATACCTAGTCATAAATGATAATAATAATGAAGAAACATACCATAGAACCTGTACGAGATTATCGGTCCCGAATGCCTACCAGAAAACATTATATCGTTCCTCAAGGCATTAAAATTATACAAAAACATATAAAAACCAAATAGAATAAGTCACTAATTTTGTATAAACTTTTTTTTTTTATCTCTCCTACTATAAGCATATATTTATAAGTATATAACTGTATAAAACTCACAAACTAATGGCCTATGCTACCGAAGCTGTAATGATCAGTAAAAAATAAAAAAATAATGGAGACTTGAAGTTTTCACCAAGATAGGTATGATAAAATGTTCAAAATATTTTGAATCTTTTGAGCAAAATCGATATTTAAAACATTCGATTTAAATTTGTTTTCTCCGATTTATGCCCATAACAGTTCTAATTCTTAATACTATAACTTGAAAATGAAACAAACGTTTCTCAAAATGTTTTCTAATAGCAATTAAAAATATCAAAAAAAACAAATTTATAATTTTCTCAAATTAACGTTTTAAGTTTAAACTTTGAAAAAAATGGATCTAAAAAATTTTAGTTATTTTTTTGTAATTTAAAAAATATTTATTGACGGCTCTAAACACCGAAAGACTTGTAGATTTATATCACACTAATCTCTAAAATATCAAACCACTGACATAACCATACTATTTAGTATTTAATAATTTAATGTTTAAAGCATAGAAATTAATATCTCCTGTGAATAATACAAAATATATTGTTTTTTGCTCTACAGTATTATGTTGAAATAACACAGATCATAAATAGTAAGTAAATATTTATTTACGTATGAACTTACCAATAGGAGGTGTTCGTGTTCATGTGTTTCTCCCAAACCCATTTTCGTAGTTGGCTTGATGGACAAATATTAATTGACGGAAAAGGTATATCTTGAATGGCTGATTCTGTGTTTTCAATGAATATGATGGTTGGACTATCAATCCAAACGTCTATCAAAACTCTTAAAGCGCCACACGTAATTGATATCATACAGAGAAACGTCAGAATCCAAAACAATCTAAAATAATTTGTGATATTTTTCAAAATATTATAAACACGCCTGCCACTATGATATGAATCAAGCTAAAAATGCATTTATAATATCAAAATGTCTTCATACTTGACTGGCATTTGTCTTACAGACAATACTCTAAAATATGGCGAAATGTGAATCACAAGAGTGGCGATTCTCTACCAGAGTTCATTGAAATTATTGAAAATAAAAAGGATACATACGAGTTTTTTGAAATTTAAAAATAAAATACTATAAAAATACAAATTCTGTCTATGGATATTTATAAGTTTTTTCAAGATATTTTAAATTTTTATCCTTCTAGTATTTTATTCAAAATAAGATACATACCTACATATATTTTATCGTAAAACAAACTACTCATTATTTATTGTGATTAGTTGTAAATTGTATACGTCGAAATGACTTATTATATTTACTACAGCGCTTGAATTGGAAAAAGAAAAGTGACGTATAAAAAAAGTACTATTAAAAAAAGTGCTTTCCGAGAAAATATCGTTCAGTGATCAAAATCCTACTTTTGAAAAGTCAAATGCAAATGTACGGTATGCAACCAATTATTAATATTATTCTCATGCCCTACAAATAAAAAAATATAAAAGATTATTTTCTTTTTCAATTAATCATAAGACCACAATAATGAAAAACTTAGAACAGTTAGAAGGTATATACTGAAATATTTTTATTATAAGCATAGAAGTACCCCGAGCGAGAACCTAGAATGAGAAATTCTATTTCCCAACAATTTATACCCTAAAAATATTTATTCTAATCAAATATAATAAATTGAAAAAACATTAATTTCAAAATAAATATTTTATTCGATCATATTATACTAAACCTACTTTTCTACGGGTGATCTATCCTTCATCACAAAATACTGCATACAATGTGAAGTCGTTTTTTCACAATAATCACGAAACCAACTATTTTCAGTCATTTTAAATATTTTAAAACTATGAATTGACTAGCAATTGTGTTTTATATAGGTACAAATGTGTATTTATTCAATATATATAATATATAACATATTCACTGTTCTAATAATGAAGCACTTATGTTTTTATTTTTGAATTTATATTAATCGTTATGTTTAGATATAAAAATAGGAGTAGGTACCTATTTATTTTGTTGGAGTGTCGACAGTTGACTAGTTCCTATAATGGTAATAAATATTATAGTAGAGAATTTTTGATATTTAATTGCGATGAGCAGTACGATTATATAGATAAAAACAAATAAAACGCAATGTTTTTAAATGGGCTCTGGAGAATTAAAACATAATTTTTATTATTATTTTCATTATTTTTGGTTGTAAATAAAACTGAACAATACATTAATCCGAAATAGTCACGTAAAGTATAACTATTATTATGGAACATATTCTAGCAACGTGAATACTTATTCATTTATACCTTTAAGCGAAGTCATTGAACAGCAGGTGTTGTATTGCTTTAGCATTTATTATTTATTTGAAATAAAAACATTAAATGTATTTTTTTGTAAATAAATAGATGCTATATTTTAGTTTATTTTATTTCGGTAGATATATCCTGCACGGTATACCTACGTCCTACATATTTATAGAAATAAATGTTTAATATTCTTAGTTTATTGCCATACAGAAGTACACTGTGTAGTGTGTACACAGTATTTTACCTAATTGATCAAACACGTCGATTTCAACTTATGTAATAAGGTCAAGAAAGCGGACAAGTAACGTTATGAAAAGGTTGGGATTATTTTTGATTTTGAAACACTAAGTTTATACTAAATAATAATTGCTACAGCAAAGAAAACTTTTAATGAAAATAATTTGTAGTTCTCAGAGAGTGATACTTCGTATAGATGACTGTGCAAGCAAAAGTATACGTTAATATACTCTCATTACACGTTATGTAACACGATAATGTTTATTTGGACTTCAACTAAACAGAACAGATATTTACCACTGGGCCATATTAGGGCATAGGCACTATAGGCACTGTGCCTAGGGCCTACGAACATTTTAGGGCCTAAGAAAATGAAATGTATGGCTACGATTTTTCTGTAATATTTTTTTATTTTTATTTTAAGTTAATTAACTATCTGTAGATGTTAGCACAACAAATAAAATATTTTGTATAACATTTCTCATATATTTACACTCAATGTTCGTGTTCGTAATTACTTATTGAAGTCAGATTGGATAAACCATAAACCGATAAAATGCATACGGTAACGGTATACGGGCAAACGACTGTGTATGATGAATGAAACCGCGATTACTGTTTAGAGTATTTTAGGAAATAATATAAAAATAATATCGTTCAGGTAATATAAATAATAATTATCGACCGCGGACACACACACACATCATTCATCAATATTCAATATTCAAAGAACGTTGATTTTTAGATGTGTTAAAATTGTTATCAGATAAAGTTATAATTATAAAAGTTAATATTTGATTTCCATGTTGTAAATATTTTCGTTTTTAAATGCTTAAAACACTGAGATTCAACACTACCTCTCCCAAACATTAGGTTTCTTAATCATTTAAATACTGAACACTACAGGACCGTAATATCACATCGGTCTAGGGCCAACGGTAGGTGGTGTTAATCCGGGGCCTGATTTACTATAACACTTAAAAGAATATGTTTTATCTAAGAAAAGAATTAGAACAATAATGGAAAATTCTGTTTTTTTCTTTAATAAATAGTTTGCTTAAAGCTGTTAAATTAATAACTATAGTCGTATAAACAATTTGGTTTATCATTTGAAACTCCGGAAATTATCGGAATTGGTTAATTATATAACTTTGGACATTACTATTTAATATAGAAATAAAATACGATTTTGTTTTATGATTCAAATTATAGCAAACAGCTAGGGACACTACTATAGATTGATAAAATACTTACTACCTTTTTTGTTCCGATCAAAAACCGGAAACAGGTGGAAACTGTTTAACATAATACTGCGTACGTTCCGTAACGTTTATTCACCAACGTTGTATAAGTTATACGTAGGTTGGAGCCTCTAACCACCCTGAAAAGCCGGCCTCCGTCTATAGGATAACACTAAAAATACTTACCTACCTACAAACTTTGGCAGACTATCCGTGTTCCGACTGTTTCTATTGTAAATAAAAATGATTATCACCGGCAATCACCATTAATTAATCTTTGCAGATAGTAGTTAAGTCAGAGGAGACTGAAGGAGACTTATTCGAGGTGCGTGCAATGGAAATAAACTACACCTGACAAAAGCATATTTCTCCCTCGGATTCGCATTCACATAATATAAATATTTACCTATATGCATCTTACATAAAGTTGGTGAATTACTAATTAATATTTTCGAGAGTTGCTGAAAGTTATTTCGGGTATTGATGAATAATTTAAAATTTAAAGCAGAGTGTTGTATAAAATATTTATGAAGAATAACAGACTGTAAACATATGTTTTGATAAAACTATAATATATGAAATATATTATGTATTGTATGCTTTGTTATGGCATTATAATTGAGGTATACAATAAATATTATAAATAAGAAAAATCTCAAAATGATTGCAAATTTTTCTAGTAGAAATTTGGGTCTTGTTTGTACCAGAATCCCCTCCCAAGCCCGTATTTCTAAAAAATTGTGTATTGTTAAAAACAAAATTACTAAAATAACATATTATAATATCAAACTTTTTCTGAAAATTATGACTAAGTTCCCCCCTCCCGTTAGAATCATGTCTCTGGAGCCGCCCCTCGTTTGCATTTTAGTCATAACATACAAAAGAAGTCATAAAAAACAATAAAATATAAAATCTAAGCAAAACCAATTTTTGTCTAAGTCCTCTTTGATATTTTGTTGTAATTCAAAAACAATTAATATATACAAAGACTAATCTTCAACAAATATTTATATTAAGATTTTCTACACATAATACAGTTTTACAATATGTTAAATTTGTGAATTATTTTTAGAAATAATATGTTAAGACTGACGTCCGCTAAAAATAATGTTTCATCGTACACACATGATTTATCATTGAATTCAAAATTAACTCTTCCATTAGAAATGTCAAATTAATTAACTATAGTTAACTTAATTAGCTAAATCAGTATTTTATTAATTAATGTTTTTATTGATTTTTAATTTTTTTTTTTTTACGTCAAAACGGTCACATCCATTCTGTAATTAATTACAAACAAAAACATTGAATGTAAAATAAATAAATAAATATTTAGTTTTTCTGAACATTGCATAGTGCCCGCTGAAATGGTGCAATTTTATTGGAAGATTGAATAATCTTAGAGTAATAATCTAAATATATTGGTAACTTTTAAGATTATTGCATAGTATTATATCTCAAACGAATGATAGATAATAATATTAGCTACACTTAAAACCTCAGAAATAACACTTTATTTCTTAAACTTTCTGTAGAAGTTACGATTTTTATTTTTAAATTGACAAATGTATTTATTTTAATAACTTGTAGACGAAACACGTTGAAGAGATTCTCCTCTAATTATTTTTTCTTACCGATAGCAAAATGAAAAATAGGTATAATTTGTGAACAGTTGCAGTTGACTGTTGAATGAACTCGCAAAACATAAAAATAACTTTTTATTTTTCTAAAGATAATCTAAACAATTCTGGAGGCTCGTAAACTTTTAGTACCTACTTTTTATCTTGAATGCTTGAATCTATAAATACGAGTAATCCTATATATTATATTATACTTAATATTAGTATCATACAATGTTAGATAATTGGCATAGTATTATAAGGTATCATATTACTTTTCAATTACTTTCAAAATACTTTTAGTTACTAAAACCATAAACTTAGTTAATATAATATACTGTATTGGTCAAATGAATGTCAGCCGTACTCCTCGATTTAGATTTTTACAATCACTGAAACTAATTTACAATTTTAACTTATCATTATAATAATATACAGAGTGATTCAACGAGCATGCTCACCTTCATTTTTTTTTTTTGTTTGCTTTAATAATGAATTAATTCAAATTCTTGATTTTTTTTGTGCTACTTAAGGAGTGTCCTGTAGATATACAAACTTCTGTTTTTTTTAAATAAGAACCTCCCCTTTTTAATTTAAATTATTTGGTGAGTATTTTTTTCAAAGATTGAGATATAACTACTTCAATATTCAAATGGATAGTTTCTTAGTAATTAAAATGTTTGAAGGTACTACGGATAATAGTCCTTAAAAATGGTCTTACAAAAATATAAAATAAATGTAATATTGGATCTAGTATATACTTGGGCTATTTTTTCAAATTATTAATGTTAGATTAATATGGGCGTAGACCTTTTGTATTAATCACTAAAATGTTCAAAACACCTTAGCCCCCATATGTTATCAACTCATTATCATGGACATTTATCCTGTGTACCCAAACAAAGTTAAATAATTCGAATTATTAGTACTAATTTTGATTCTGATACGTCAAAATTTCAGAAAAATTATCCACGAAATTATTCATCTCAAGAATTTTAAAATATGGTCCTTAAGTATATTTAAAAATTCCAAGAATCAGATTTTGAATAACTGCATTATAGAAGGAAAATATTATTAAGCATGCTTGGTGAATCAGCCTGTATAGTATATTAGACAGCCATTCAATTAAATAAAATATACAATAAGCTTACAACGCTTATACAACTATAATCTTTTGGTCGCAGTTATTTCCGTTTAATATAATATTATCTTTGCTATTAAATAATCTTGTATATTAATATACTAACTGAGTAAATATTTTGAGTTGATAACATTTACAGTCGTGTGATCATTTCTCCGACTTGCTTGAACATTATGATAATAATATTGGTAATAACTGTTATGAATAACATATTATTCATTAATGACATTTTTAAAAAGAACTATTATTATTAGTTTCTTAAGACAAATATTGTTTTATAGATAGATAGTAAGCATTAAACAAATTACCTATATAGATAATTAAATACAAATCATTAATCAATAATTATATAAATGGAAAATATTTTCAACATTTAAACTCGATTATACGTTTATACACAGTGACAGTGGCACAGTGCTCATAAAAAAGTATAAAATAATGATAGTAATGAAGTTACTGGTTCGGTAATTAAGAGCTGTTTGATAGATTTAAATAAATTTATAGACGTTTGTCCACGATTGTACATTCATTGTTAAAATATGTCTAAAAACTATTAGAATATTATAAAATAAATATAATAGAATAAAATTATATTAGTGATTCAAATTACTATTACTGTTAAGACATGTTTTATTTCAACGAAATATCGGATTTATTTTTATGGTTGTACCTTAATTATAATATTTCTTCTTCCACTATAATATTAACTTATTTTAATCATTTTACTGTACATTACTAAATTGGATACTTAAAATCAAATAGATTTCTACTTAATTACTAAAGAAAAATAATAATACAGAATCGTGAACATAATTTGTTATGATTCAATTATTCAGTTTTTGTATTTGAAACAATAGTTTCATAGGTATTACAAGGAATCTAAAAAACGAAACTTTTATTTTGAATTTTGTATTATCTTAAATAATTTCTTATTTTTAAGACACGTCATAAATTCTACAAGTTGTCCAGTTGTCTAGTGTGTAAGTACCAATATTATAGAGAAAAATATCCAAAATGCGCAACGGTCGACTACCACAGTTACTAAGCTGCTGCTTATTACCGTCGTATATCAAGGAATATAATACAATAGCAATTAACAAACAAACGACAAAATCGAAAAAAATTAAGGTTTTTAGTTTAAGACATGTTTTAAAATGTGAATAACATTTTTATGTATTAAATCGATTTTTTTAGGGAAGTTACCGTACTATTTGGAGCATTTCGTAACCATCCGTGACCTACTCATAACTTTTAAAAGTAATATTATGACATTAACGACATTTAACAAAACTATATTTAAATTATTTTGGTATAGGTACTTGAATTTAAAAAAAAATAAGTTTAAATCCACGATAACGTTTTTTATGAGCATTTGAAGATAAACTTGGCGAATTTAAATATTATGTAGGTATTTCTTATAATTTAATACTTTAATATAGATGTCAAAAAACATTTCATCAATTAATATACTTAGTAATATAGCCAAATAAGTTCAGTTCTTCGCTCGCTCAGAATCGTTTTTCGTATGTAATGGTTTATTATTGAAATCAAATTCAACACATACATTACAGTGACTTACTCAACGGTGAAAATAGTGCTCTTCATCTACTGCAAAGATGTTATCAACTTCCTCCCCTTTTCGTTGTTGTTCTAACTGCGATTATTTTAAAAAGTACTGAGGATTTTCTATTTTGACTTCACAAAAGTACCAAAATGGATCCAATTTTCTAGCAAAAACCTCCCTCGAAGTTTACGATCAGAGAATTTATTCTATAACATAAAGTGTTTTCAAACACAAAAAACACACATCATTGTTGAATAAAAAAATCTTTTGCTGCACTCAGAATCTAAAATAAAAATATTATGAAGAAGTGCGTTTTTTTTGGATGTTATTATCTCTGTTCTATGAAGCTTTTGTACTTCAATTATTGATTGCGGCATTATGTATCTTTTATCTTGGTCATAAAATGCCGTTATCTGAGACTAAATCAATGCTTCCCACTTCTGTCGAGTAGATTAGTTGACTCGTGAGAGGCACTATCTCAGCTATGTTTATACTCTGAAGACTATTACTACTGATACTATTGGAAGACGACAGTGTTTGGAAAAAATGCGTTCATCACATCCTCTTTCATATTTTGCGATTGTCACTATCTAAGGCTCGTACCTATATATTGTCAGAAAGAACATGATCGCGACTTGGGTCTGAGTCGTCCGAATTAAATTTGTTTTTAAAATGTATGTCCAACATCATTATCAATATATTGTAACGACTAACGACATTTAATCTAGTTTGGTATCGATAAATTCATATTTTCATTCAAATTTAAGATTTTTTAAACAATTATAAAAATACGTAATAATTATAATACATGATTCATACGTTTAAAGCAGGCTACTCAATTTGCTATTTATTTGCACGACAAGATATTTTATGCTGTATTGCTGTATAATTTATATTAAAAATACATTATATTTTATAATTGATAATAAGTATTATAATGGATTGATAACTGAAGAAAGGGGTTAATTAAACTATACCACATACCTAACTAACAGAAACACTTTTTTGTGTCATATTACTTTATGTCTTAACTTAGCTGTTGAATTTCAATACATTTGGCAATGACTGTATAGTAGATATATAAATTGAATAAGTACGGGTATTTTAGTTTACAATAAACTGTATTACAATCTAGATTATCTATTATTGTAAGTTATTATGTTATTATTTAAAAGATTTAATTATCATACCTACATACATAAAACAAAAATGTTACAACGATTTATAGATACCTTGCAAAACGTTTTATATTTAAAGATTTATAATATAATAGTTTAAATGATCCGCCAGATTAACTCGTTCATTTTTTTTTAAACGCGAACATGAACAAGTTTTTTTTTAAAAAGGTGATTGTGATGATTACTTGTTTCTCGCCTTGAATTCAATTTTCAAGCGAACTTTCTGAACACTGACTATAATAGTTACGTATAACACGGAGGGACTAAATAATAACATTTCGGAATTTGAATTTCCACATTAAAAACCTGTAGTAGACAGACTTCGACAGTGGATTTGAGCTAGGACAAGAACGACTGGACAAGGGGAAGAAGTAAGTAGTGAAGAAAGACAGTAAGGAGGAATAGGAAGTGAAGAAAAATCAGGAAGAGGAGGAGGCCGTCTGACTGTAGAGGGCGTGCGCGAAGCTGGTCCGTTCGGCGCGCCGTGCACCCTCGTCAGTCATACCGTCGTCGCACGTTTTCGAAGTTCAATATTAAGACAACGCTGTCCGTGACCGATCATTCTACTCGGCCGGCCACGACGTGCCACACTTACCGTAGCTCGGCGTCCGTAAACACGTTCGTAGTTTCAAAAATCTATCGATGTCGTGTTTTTTTGGTGTACCGTAGTTTTTGCGACTGTCTTGGATTCCTGCAGATCGTATATCCCACGCCAACTAAGAACAGTTCGTCAGTCGTTTTCGAAATGGTTAGTAAATCAACGCTGGTTTAGCCGTGAAACTATTATATTATGTTTAAGAACGTTAAATTTTTTTTTATTTTGCGATGCGATTTCTATGGGTTTACCTGTAACTTATAAGTAATTAATTGAGTACAACATATAATATACGCACAATGTAACACCCCCTCCCACCACTACACGCTTGATGATCGTAAGGCTGGCATAAAGGATAAAAGGAATACCTAAATATTAAAATTTAAGTTTTACAATGATATATTCATATTTTTCACCACTTGTAAATTCCTAAAGTTACTTTTACTTTTAAGTTGAGCAAACTATAATTAACTTAACATTATATACACGATTCAAATGTCAAACTTACAAAGAAAAAAAAATCCTGTAAACAATGATTATATTATTTTATAATAAAACCTTCATTTCCCTTATAATATCTACCTAAATAATTTCAATAATATATTTGCATTCAAATTTGATTAATATTTTTTTTTTCTGTACTGGTAAACATAATAATCATGGTAAAAACACTACAAACTTTTATTTCATTTGTCTTACAACAAATACTTAATAGTTAATTAAAACATATTTTTCTCAAAAAAAATGTATTATTTGTTATTATTATTATTTTATTATTTATTAATATTTTTCTCACAATAATTAATTGTTAAAATAATGTATCAACATTCAAAATAAATATTTTTGAATATTATGTAGATTTTGACTCATAATAAGTACCCACTATGAAAATCGTGTACACTGACAAATTATTTATTAATTATAATTGTTTAAATATCTAGCTAGAGAAGGGTAATCTTAAAATAGACAAGATATTTATACATCTCATTGCTCTCGACGTTTTTATATAGAGACAAATCATAAAATATAAATTGTGAAAACGCAAAAGCGCCTAAAGTTAAATATTATAATATGCATTCTTTGATTAAATAATAAATGTACACACAAAAACCTGTAAACAAATCAAATGCAGTTTTCATTTGTATTTAGTCAATGCGTTTAGTAAATAGCTGTGCCATACTGAAATATCGCAAAATATATTTTAACATTTTCATTATAAGTTATAATATTGTAGATCAAACGTCAACTGCATCGATGATAACAAAGAGAACTATGTTCTATTATTTCTCCTACCTACTAAAATTACATCTGTAATTTATATACTATTACACAGCTATTAATTAATATTCAAAATCATTAAATACCTAGGCATTGTTAAAACAATGTTAATAAAAACATTATACTGGTATATAGACTGCGTCTCCCTTCGCTCACTTTGAAACAAATATGCAATATTCAGTGTAGCACATTATTTAAATAGTTCATCTGGATACAAATATTTATCTTTTCATCCCCATCTAGATGAAACCAATTTGAATTATTTTTTTATAAGTTTATTCATATAATATGGGGTTTCTGAGATTAATTATCTATATGTTTTTTTCGACAAGTTTTTCAATTTTATTTTTGTGAAGAGGTATTAATTTTTTAAAGCTATTGCCTATTTAAATTTATAGTAGATTAAATTTTCATGCTCCATTAGTTTTTTTATATATATTTATTACTTGTGTTATACTGTTTATTCTCTGTATGCTCCGAAAGGTAAAAAATTGACCGTATTATATATTATTATATTTACAGCGAAAATTCTATTTTACAATTGAATATTATTGTAGAATACATTTCAAATTATCTGTTTTATATCTAGATACATTTAGTTATCTTCTACCAAGCATCTGGATAATGTTTTGGTTATCTTTGTACAGCACTGGCAAATGACAATATTCAAATATTGTGCTACATTTTTAAATTAAGTTAAAATCAATGATAAATTCTGTGTTCTGATAAATCTTGAGATTGCAGATCGTAAGATTAAAATTAACAAAGAAATGGGAGTTACCCCTCCCCGAATTTTTAACCAACTGTCACCCCCTAAATATTTTATTTTCTCCATAACTTTCTGTAAAAATCATACATTGAAATTTTACCCATCATAATGTTATTTTAATTGTATGATGCTTCTCTAAATGTATTTATTTGTATAATTTTACTTTTACCGTTTAGCTATGAATTAATTATTTAGTATGATGTGTTATAACTTACTAATTCAGTAACATCAGAAGTATTCTGTTAATGCAATACACGTTTAAAAGATAAACTTTTAAAAAAATTAACTGAAAAGGATCAACAAGTGATTATAAGTGCTAATATGTGACACGTCACACATGATGCGTGTTAACACAGTAATCCAGTTATATTCTTATTCGTTTCTACATTGAAGACATTTGGCATCATATTTCAATATTTGTGTCATGTCACTGGACACGTTCTTTAGCTCAATAAAAACAAACAAATATACTTTGTTCTTGTTTCCGAGAAATAAATAAATAATAATAATACTTACATAATTTCAAATGCAAATATTAACATAGGTACCTACATATTATAGTTACCTACTTATAGGTATATTAATTCAACAGTACAATCCTAACTGTTGTACCTATATACATATTTTATAAAAATATGCAGCTTTTAGTAGTTGTTTGATATTCAATTTTCCCCGAACCCATGCACTGCAAGTCTGACGAATTAATTAAAATTGTTTACTTATTTTAATGATTCTTAAACGAAGTGATTTATTACAATGAATATTACTTAAATGTAATCAATTAAACTTAGTGTTTTTGAATTTAATTAAAATTACAAAGCATTTTTTTTAAGTATATCAGCTAATATAGTACCTACCTGTACAAAACAAATCAAGATAAAATTTAACAAATATCATAACATTCATAACCTATAAGTACGGCAAGTAATGTTATGATTATGTAACAATTTAAAAATATTCCAAACTACTGTGGATGATGTAATAAAAAAATTATAGTATTATAATCAAATTCAATAAAACAAGACCGTTAAATAATTTTGGTTTATGATTTACGAAAACAAACGAATCAGAATATTTTTTTTATGTTTTGTATTTACTATGTTAAGTATATTTTGAATCACTATATTATATTATCATCATGTTGTTAATCAAAAGACATATGAAAACAAAATTTGTATGTGATTACTCATTAGTTATTATACCTTAAAACTGGCCATATGAAATAAATAATTAAAGAACAGATAAATGTATACCCATATAATCTAACCCGAGCAAAAGTATAGTAAAGAGTGTTCTCTTTCACACGTTAACCAGCTTCCGTATAATCAGTTACCACAAGCCAAACCTACTCGTTAGTTTTTAGTTTTAAAGATCGTAAATACATATATATATATATATTTTTAAATTTCTCATTGCACTGTAGATGTTTCATCTGCAAGTCATTGCTGATAATTTCACTGAGTCTTACCAAAATGAGTATGAAATTGCTTTAAATAACACGCGGGTCATTTGTAAATACTTGATATAAGTTATCTGAGTATGTAAGTCAATTGATATTTAATACGTTCAAAGATGTCCGATATTCTCATTGTTAAAATAATTGACTAATTGACAATTTATCATTGCTCCTAAAAGTTTTTAAAATTTAATGGTATTTCAATTGAAACATGGACATAATAAAATATATAGAAGTATTTAACAGTCGTTTAATACTTTAACTGCATCAAATCAGCAATCAAACCTTTAGTTGTTTAAAAAAAAATTATTCTATATTCCTACAGAAAATATAGAAACTACGAAATATGAGTTAATAATATACATCGTAAGTTCTGAAGTATCCAAAATCTATGATAAAACACGATTAAAAAAAGTCATAATCTGTATTATTAATAATACCTGTATATTATAAAGTTTTAAATTATTACACATCCTTATGAGATACTTAAAAGTTTTCAATTGTCTATGAACGTAGTACTAAATAGTATAGTTACTCTTGTTGAAAGGGATGCTTATGCTCACTAAAATATGAGTAAAATGTAGGCAAATTACTTTACTCTATAATGTGTATCCATTGGTCATTTCACACAGATGTCATTACACGCAGATATGCGGGAACCTAAAATTTAAAGACTTAATATATTATAAAACTAAAGCAGACTGTTCGGACTGTTTTCATGTATTCCAAAATGATCCCGTTCTGCTTCCTTTCACGTTCGTCCAGTAGCACGTGGTCAAGGAGACATTATAGGCGATCCCCTCTCCCTTCCAAGGTCGCGGATCTGTTTTTATTCGCATGTCTTCAGAAATAAAAAAGTAGGACCAGATTCTGACCGCGAATTTAGAGGCGACCGTACCTGTAGTGTTGTATTTCGTACGTGTACTTAACGTTAAAATTAAACTGTAATAAATTACCATATTATTAACATATAATAGTGTTTACAGTTGAATTTTTTCCCAAGACAATTTCCTGTCCTCACCATATTTAATGATTAACCGACGGCAAATGAGTGCTAACCATCGGAACAGTTTTTTTAAATTGAGACCAGGGACATACTCGATCACATTGCTCATAACAAGAAAATATGATTTAAACTTCATCAATTGAATCCAAAGTGTTACCACGGTTTTACAATTAAGAAACTCCACATCAATAGCTTGTTGAGATAAACTTTTATTACAACATAACGAATTCAGAAAAAAAAACAATAGAAGTAGAAATAATTTAATTTTTTGCTAACAATTCATTCGATTGGACATATATGGTTATTACATTTTTATTGACATACCTACAAAAAGAATTTAAGACCCTGCCGTGTAGGTTTTATAAAAATTATATACTAATTAGTAATTTTTACTGAAATATTATACACAAATGTTTTCAAAAATATTTCCCTTAATGTTACCTGAAGCAACATATTATTGAAATACATGACAGCCATAAGACGTGTCTATTCTTTTTTCAAAATGAAGTAGAATATATTTTTTTAATACAACATGTTTTTTTGATTTTATTTAAGTCGAAGCCTCGATATAGGACCATTGAGAATACATGTTTGTATACACCTATGTAATGAAATATCTCTCAAGGTTAACTATATGACTTGACTTGATGATGTTCTTATTATTTTAAATTAGTAATAATCTATTAATAATACGTATGTCGACATGTCGTTAAATAGAACAAAATATATAACATTTTTCTTACATTCAAGTAAAGATAGAACTTTTGTATACCTTATTACCTATGTTTAAGTACTGAGTAAACTAGTGATTCAACTATAGGTACAAGGTATTTCACATAATATTATTAATAATAATTACAAAATATAATACCTACATAGTATACTGTGAAATTGATTATCGTTTTGTTCATTTTATAATGCGCTTACATTTTTTTGTAACGCTATATATTATTGTACTATTTCATAAGATTGCATGTACTTACTGTATCATTAACGATTAAAAAAAATAATAACCATACGTGACCACTGTGCATAATTTAAGTCATACTCTATCTTATACCATAAATATACACTGTAAAAGATGAACATGTATACGCCTACCAATATTCATATTTCTATTTCGTAATAATCAACTATGTTATTGAACGCTATTATAATGTTTCCTGAAATTGCGAAAATGACTTGGTTCGTACTTGTAAACAAGAGGGTTTTATCATTATGAATAGAGTATTAGAACTACTGATTTATTTAATTCATTTAATACCCAGATATCCCGAAAAATAATAGGAAATTTAACTAATATTAGGTATTTACGATTAATTTGTACTATAAGTAAATTAATATAAAATGTACGTATTCATATTTTTAGTTAAAACCTAAAAACAACACAGAAAGAATTATAATTCTATAACATTTTTATGCTCGAAATTCACATAAATTTTTTTTTTAATTTACAAGCATTTAATCATTTAGATGAGATATTCATAAGATAATCCTAGACATATTTTAAACTCTGCTAATGGCTGACTTAAAAAAGGTTATTTAAAAAAAAACTATATAGCGTCATAGCGTTGTAACTTAATCTATATTTTAGTATATTTACTCGTATGATTTCTAATAATTGTGTTGTATGTGCGTTAAGAGACATTCTGTATAATAAGTACACGCTCTATTCACATCAATTAGTCAAATAGGGTGCACCTGTCCCGAGATAATTTAGGTACTAATTATAAGTGACCTATTGCTGGTTTCATCATCATCCCGCTTTAAAGAAATCCCTCTAGTACCTATGCTTTGCACAGACAGCAATAACATACATATGAAAATAAATTATGTATCTACTTAACATTACCATGCCGATATGTATTGAATATCAAATTACAATCGCAACTAATTTCACTATACTTAATAATGTTCGAAATATTTTTTATTTCTATAAAACTCAAAACAGAGATTCATTCCAAATTTAGAAATATTTAAGCATTTTATACTAGTTTATTGTGTGGATGTTTTAAAGCAGAATTATTCGTCAATAAATTATAATACCTATATGGTATTAAACATCTTAGATGAATCGACATAGCAGTGCGAGCCTTTGGACAATGTTTGATTTTTTAACAAGAAAAAATGTTGCAAGTGGTGAGCTATATTGGTGCTTAAGAATTAAAGTTGAGTTTAGATAGGTACCTAATCACTAGATCCTTATAATATAATAAACACAAATCGATTAGGTAGGACGTAGGTACCTAACATAGTATGTACACAGTTTTTCAAGTTCAGATTATTCAGTAAATGCGCTCGAGTAGACGGATAAATTAATATTCACTTTGGTATGGTGCTATTATAAATATCTTATTCCAATTAAATATAATAAATAAACCAATTTAACCGTAATATTTAGAGGGAAAAAATGTTTAGTCAGATCACTGCACGCATGCGGGTATTGAAGTGTGATGAGATTATTGAGTGTACAATTTTTTTTTAATTAATATAAAAAATGTGATTGTTTTTTCCACGTTTTATTAATTGGGGTTTAACACAGGATAATCGTAACATGCGTGTGCAGCTCATAAGACCATTTAAAGTGTTGAAAGTGTCACTCGGTTGAAAAACTGATAATAATAACAAAAAGATATTATAATAATATTATAGGTCGCACGTCTCTGAATGCTTGATAGGGCTTCGCAATAATAATTGGAACTTGGAAGTATCAAATAACATTGTTCTAATACTTTACTCGGAAATCACATTTACTATTTTTAATCACGCGTACATAATAATGTTATTTATTATGTTCGCCGTGCGTGAAAAGATTAAAACTGCACCATGTGTTTACAGCCACTTGGCCGTTTGAATCAATCATTGCGTTGGTATTGATAACAATTATTTGCATTGTTCAGTATCTCTTCGCAAAACGTAAAAAACACTAAATTATATTAAAAACCTAATATTACCAATATTCATCAGCGAGGGCGGGGAGAGGGTGTTCCTAGGCACTTTTTGACGTTTTAGAATTAGGAAAAACTCCCTAAAAGGCCCCAGAGGTCCCGTATACCACCTGTTGTCATTATATACATTTTATTTGTTCTAAAATATATGGAAAAAAATTAATATTTAAGTTTTCCATGTTATCATAGATAATTAAATTAACGTACAACATTTTAAATTTACATGTAAAAAACAACTTTTAAAATAGGAGAAATACCATAAGTCCACAAACCGAAAATAGTTTGCAAAATCATTAATTCTGGTGTTGAAAGAACAGCAAAATAATGGTGATTTAAATTTCGTAGGTTTAAAGGATTTCGTTAATTTAAGTAAAGGTACCTATTTAATAGCGTCTTTCATTATACATTTAGTATTACAAATTGCTATTATTATTATTATGATAATTATGTATTGTAAAAAATGTAATTAAATCATACCTTAACATACCTGTATCATAACTAATTAGTTAACGTCACTTGATTTGTTAGGAGAGGGCCTAAATAAAAAAGGGGGCTCAAAAATACAATCTCCTGTGCCAGTATTTTATAGGCACGTGTGTGCAATGTTGCGTATTTTTTTGATACATCGTACGAAACTGTTTAATACTTGGCGCTCCTGAAAATATCATATGGCAACTGTTATCGTTGGCACCGACCTTTATCTTCAGGTATATTCTAATTAAAGCTCTGATTTGTTGGATTGTTCTAGTTTACATAGATACCTACATGAATCTGTCAATTATCAACTTTTAGATCCGTATACTATTAACTTACGTCGTTGTTTTCTTAGAATGAAAAGTACTCAATCGCTCATCAATATTGATAGGTACAAAAATTAAAAATTAAATAATGAATATAAATTGCGGATAACTTTGATGGTAAGTGGAATTTTGCTCTCATGAATCAATTTGTTATGTTTTGAATTTTGGTGGGATGGTATATCGGAAAAATAAATAAACAGTATAAAATACAATTTAAAGAGAGCATTTATTTTTTCGATCTGCTCATGTTGTACAATCAGAGCCGTAGATAGGAATCTAATATAGAGGTGGCAGGGGGGTTCATCATAGTAAAAGAAAATACTTTCAAATAGATTTAAATGTTTTTAAATACCTACATTCATATATTTTCCATGTTGCAAGGGCGTTAGCTTAAATATATTTCATTTTCTTAAAACTTGGTGATTTGCATCTCAATTTGATTTTACTACCAGGTGAATTGCGTCCTTATATATTGCCCTATTAGCTATTAGCACTACCCACAACTCAGAAGGCACCTCGAAGAGATTGGCCAGGAAGTCTTCCAAAAATTTGGTTTTGAATTTGTAAGACATATAACATTTATAATTACAGTATTTGTATTAATCAATAATTTATTTAATTATCAACCTATTTAATAAATATGTATATTTAAATGCCGTGGCTCTGACGTATTCAAATGTAGTCAATATTTATTTTCATATTCAATCATTTTTAGTCATAAACAGTCTTCTTTTTCGACAATTTTTAGGGTTTTTCTTCGTCCGACATATTTTGTAATTTGTATGCATGTTTTGGACTGAATATCTTTTACAACACCAATAAAGTTGTAAATATTGTGATGACCAGAGTACCATCTGTTGTAAATGTTGTTATGCAATGGTTTAATAAATATTCTATTAATTTATTAATTCGCTAATCGAGACGTATTCACCTTAACGGTGAAATCTAACTGGGACTCAATTTTCCTATCTCATTAGTCATTATCATCATCATTTTTTTTCCCTGGACGCAATTTATTCAACTAACCCTGTTGTAAGGGGGTCGAACCTCCCCTAACCCCATCTCGTGTCTACGGCCCTGTGTACAATATGACACTGTATATATTATTATAATGCATAGGACTTTGACCAAGAAAATTGCATCATAACGTTATATACCTCGTTAACACGGTCGATTTTACAATACGGTTCTGTTATATTATGTTCCTCTAATACTCAGAAAGACATCAGAGAATTTAAAGGGTTCAAAAATGTTTTCTGTACTTCAATGGGGGTATGTTTTGAAAATTGCTCACCCTTCTCATCGATTTCAGAATTGTTGAACTTATCTTATTACCTTGGTATCAGAAGTGGAATACTTAAATACTAGACATATGATTTATTAACAATTTTGTTCTTGGTAAGATTAATGGTATACCTACTTATAATAGGGGATTGGGTCCCGACGCGGAAACAATACGAAAGTAGTTCCCAGGGGTATAGTTTGTTCAAAACCAAAACAAAAATGATTTGGTCTTGTAATTATCAGATTTTCGAAATCCACACTCATAAAACTAATTATTTATGGAACGACTCTATTCATAGAACCACGCGTCTAACTAATTAGAACCTTAGAGTCTTTTAGACTTTCAGTCTTAGTGACTGATGTGTAAGATAAATATTATAGACTCGAATCACGCCGAATGTTTTTGTTTTAATTGAATATGTTTATTTTTACTGTCCAATTGCTTGCCTCTCATTGTTCATTCGTATAATGCTATTAATACTTGTTACTTATATATTTTAATATAGAGTTTTATTTATGTTTATCTTAGTGAAATTTCCGTCAGGCGTAGAAACAAATTAATACAACTAAATAAAATAAAAATAATAATTATCGGATAATGTCATACGGGAATGATGTGTTAAAAATGTTAAATGATAATAATGAACTGCAGTCTGTTTTAATGACGTCTGTATAATGTCATGCACTCGTATTGTACGATATCATACAGCTGCTGTTGCACTTATTGTATAATATACTGTCGACGAAGATGATTTAGGTACGCCCCCGCCCCTAGTATCGACGATGTCGTATATGTTTTTATACGAACGCTTTCATACAGAACCAACTCGTTATTATTGTGGTTGATTCTGTGACGCGTTACTCGCATGTCAACTCGTATACGTAGTCATCCAATTTGTCGTCGAACACTTCTATAATCATAAATAATAATGTATACGACGAAATATCTTTCTTTTTTTTTTCTTTTATCGTCATCCCTATGACTTTATAGCTTATTATCGTAGATATTTACTCGCACTCTCCCCGTCGTTTTCCTTTTACCAATTTTTTTTTTCAATCTCAACCCGTCGGATTTCGCAACGGAAAGTTGAATCGGCGGCAACACGACGAGTCGTCGCCCGCTAGACTGCCGAAGCAGAATTGTCGTCCTCCTCGTATTACTGGAAATGTTGACTGTATAATATAGTGTAGTGAACAGTTATAATACAGTGACGTTTAACTTGTATTAAAGGCGTACGTGACTTTATTATTTAATTGCCACCGAGCTTTTTGACGTCTTGCTCGAGCATGTGCGGCGATGTAAATATCGGAAGTCGAGAGTTGGGATTGCGAGATGATAATGTTGTGGAAATCTAATACGATTTCAGAGAAGGATACAATTTTTAACTTCAACGTGAGCGGAGGGCGGGGAGGCTTCAACCCAACAAAACTAAAAAAGCGTCTGTTTTGGAGGGTCTAACAGGGCTCAACTTCCCCCTCCCCCACTTGATTTCCACCTCCGGTGTTATTTATAAAAATAAACCTGTACGGAATTATCACTAAACAGCGAGTCAGTCGTGAATTTTTGATGGCATGCTGTTGCGTCACTCACTCATGCCCTGCAGCAGTGTTGACAATGTGTTGTGTCGTTTGTTTACAAAACCCACAATTATGATACAACTGCGAGTACTACAATTATTCTGACCGAATAAATACATTTTAATCACAAAAAAACGGGTATGAACCACAAACGTTGAAAAAAAACAATTTCACGTTGTTATTAATGTTTTATTTTTATTTTCATGCAAATTATCATAAATTATGTTAAATTTAATTATATATTACACTAGGTCCCGGATAGCACTTGCAATAACTCCAGAAAAATTTTGTTTTAGATTTTTAACATTTAGATATTGAATTTTTTGTATAATTTTTAACTACAAAATAAATTTAAAATAAACGTTATTTTGATGAATTTTGTACAGAAAATGGTAAAAACAACATTTGGTGAAAATGTTAAATATTTACAGTCATTTGTTTTGAATTACAAGAAAATAAGAAAATCGTTCGATAAAAATTAAGGGTAAATTTTGCAATGCCGTCAAAAACTTACGAGGAACCTCGCATAACATTTGCAAGTTTCAGAGCTAAAAACCATTTATTCACAATAACTAAAAAAACTAAACTTAGTCGACAATTTTTTATTCAAGATCTTCCAATGAGTTTCACAAGACCATTATAGATAATTATTATCACAATAAACTTTTGTTATAGGCAGTAGCGTACCAATAGGGTAGCATGAAGGGCAAGTACCACGGGCCCGAGGCCCCAGAAGGCTTGAGAGGGCCCTTCAAAAATGTGGCGATTTAAAAAAAACATTTTATCGTTATTGCAGAATTTTAGTTATTAATAAAACTAAGTTCTAGTAAAATTAAATCACTTTAAAGTAAAATAAATGTAATAACTAGAAAAAACCGGCCAAGTGCAAGTCGGACTGGCGCACGAAGGGTTCCGTACCATTATCTATAAGAACCAGTGGCGGATCGTGGTATGGTGCACAGGAGCACGTGAACCACCCAAAAAAATAAAAAATATATAAAGAATAATTAGATTCCTATCATGGTAATATATTATACACTAAAATATAATTGATTATTATGCACATGGTCTGCAAAAAAAAAAGTTATTTCAGTTTTTCATTTTGAGGAGTGCGTCTTTATAGATTAAATAATTCGCGGAGCCCAAATTGTTTGTGCTCCGGGCGGCCGTGTAAATATAAGCAACATGTCTCGACTCGTCGGTTAGTAATATATGGTAATTTGGAGCACATTCAATGTGTGCCCCAAACCTATTTTTATCAAATCGCGATGTCGCGTCGATCGTTGAAACGTAAAACCGTACATTATCGGATTATCATTATCCGTTTATATTGCGCCAGTGTGCTCTCGAGGTCAACTATTAACTACTTTAATACCGTCAATATCAATATAATATAAAAACAGATTAAAAATTGACATATTGTTACGAATTTAAGATGTTTAGAAAACTAATATTTTTACCATATTACATAGGTATTTTATACATTTCTTGTGCACCACCTAAGGTGAACCTCACGAGCCGCCACTGATAAGAACGGCAACAAAATCATGTCTGTTGTATGGGAGCCCCCTTAAATATTTATTTAATTTTATTATTAGTATTTGTTGTTGTAGTGGCAATAGAAATACGTCAACTGTAAAAATTTGAACCGTCTAAGTATCACGGTTCATGAGATACAGCCTGGTGACAGACGGGCGGACAGACGGACAGCGAAGTCTTAGTAGTGGGGTCCCGTTTTACCCTTTGGCTACGGAACCCTAAAAATGACTGATACACGCTACACGCTTATAGGTGGATTATATTTTTACGTGCAGCGTTTGCCCGCATACGCGCGGCGACTGCGATATTGCTATATTAGTATTGATATGTAAATACAATAATTATTCTGGAACAGAAATAACAAGAAAACGCACTCAATATTTAGAGTATAACCTTGAGTCTAGGATTAACGTATTAAAGTCTTAGAAGTCTGCCGATTTCTCGATTCGTTATCAATTATCATTTATCATATACACTATACGGTATATTATACTGTCCGGCTGAAAATTGAAATAGCCGTCGTTTTTCGATATTATTTTGTCATTAGTTATTCTGTGGTCAGTCGTGAGTCGTCATTCGTTGAACCAAATAATTGATATTCTGATCATGTCGAAAAAAGTACCTAGTGGCTATGAAAAGCGTAAAAAAAATGCAAGAACAAGAAAAAGTATCAAAACTGCCTAAAAATAAGTGGTTATTTATATTATTTTAAAAAAATAAGATACATATTATAATGTGTAATAAAGAATGGCCATATTATTCATAATAGTATAATAAATATGTTTTAAATTATTTATTATCTTTTATAACAGGGGTGTGTCTAGATATAAATTGTGTGAGTAATTGTATGTTCTTCATATTACAAATTTGTAAGACCAACCCGAAGGCAAGCTGGATTTTTTTGCCACGGGCAATCGAAATTTTAGTTAAGCCACTGGTTATAGGCTGTAATTTGTTAGCTATAGGCTATAGCCTGGCGAAAAGTTTTCATCTCGTCTTTATGAATTTAGAAATGAAATAAGATTCAATGGCCATCGATCATAATTTTTGTAAAGTGAACATGTTTACCTTAGTTATCTAGTTATTCAATTTGTTCTATTACTCTTATATAATATGTTCATATTTAAATGCACTTAACTTGAGTCTTCAAGGGATAGAATAAAAAAAATTTTTTTGGTCAAAGCTAAAATTGAATAAGCAATAATAAAAAAATGTGGGCAAGTGGGTATATGTCTCTTCTTAAGGTAGTTTTCGAGCATGACATTTTAATGGATGTGTTATATTTTAATTCAATGATAAACCATTGCATACGAAAAACGATCCTGGGCAAAGACGGCGTGTCATCCTACCACGGGTACTTGAAATAATTTTAAAATTACCACATAGATAATTAAAAATGTTTATAAAAATCGAAAATATTTCATATGGCTATGAATAACTTTTTTTTATTAAAGGTAGAAAAACTAGTGAAAAATCTTCTATTACACTGTTTAATATGAGCTATGAAAAGAGAAATGGGATTTTGATGAATTTTTATCAAAGTTTGAACTTTAAATGCCCAGAAAAAATCATCCTGCATCTGTATCTTTAATATTTTTGAACTGCTATAAAAACATCTTGTAAAGGAACTTCTCATTAAATTTTCAAGCTTTTATACTAAGCAAAAAATTTTTTATCGACAATTATTTAAAAATGTAGGTACATAATTCAAAAAAATTCTCAAGGCTTATATAAGGTTATTTATAATAGCTTAATAAGAGTCAATATGAGTATTATTACCATATATGAAAAATAAAAATAAATATATTTTTTGAAAATTTCAAATATCTGCGGTAATTAGTTTTTGAGTAACACCAAAAAAATAAAATCGATTTTTTCAAAAATTGGTTAGCTTAACCATGACTATTTTTTTTTTCACTTTTTTAAACTATTTTTCTAAAGCTCACTAAAACTACTTGGAACCATCAATTTTTACCTCTTTAAAATACCAGCTAGATTCAATTTTCTATCAGAAATAAATAATAATGATAATGTTGGAAGTTGGAGCATTTTTACTTCAAATAATTATAATGCATTCATTCGCTATAAGCTCACAATATAAAAAACACACATCATTGTATAACTATACATTCATCGCTACGGAATTCAAAATAAAAATTATGGGATTTTTGTCTATAAAAGAGAAACTATGATCTCTTACGATTTCAACTATCTTCAAAAGTTTGTCATAAAATAAATTCATTTTTATGTAAAGTAGGGCCAGGGGACGTTAGTAGTACCTTCAGTGGAATCTAGACTGTTTAACTATCTAAGGAGTATATTAAATCGTATTGTTGATATTATAATGTTAAAGTAGAATTAGGTACATAAATTATCTATTGTATTCAGATTCACCAACGATTTCCCCGGAGTTAGACCGAAGATTTGAGATTAAGATGGCTGTGAACAAACTACAAACGGCATGACTTGTTATGGTCAAATTTTAAACTTCTCCTGGAGCGACAGGAGTGCTAGCATCATCCAAAAATCTAGAGGATTTGTCTGAATAAATTGGTACTGTTTTTTTTTTTTTTAGAGTAGCACGATGTTCTGGTGCTGGCGGCAAACCCCTGGGAGATATCGCGGGAGGTGACAGCTAGAGGATCCTATCAAAATAGTCCAGAAAATCCCAAATAAATTGTTAAGCCATCATAATATTCAATAAAAGAAAAATAATAATAATAATAATACCCCTTCGTGACTACGCCACCGAGTAATAGTCTACTACTACTGTCTATTATACTGTTCGGTAGCCGATTTGTCTTTTCTTTTTCTTGAGCCCTACATTATATCATACTAGGTATTATTAAAGTATTACGCAAGTGCACTTTTCAAATTTTATTCGCGCACTGCACTAAGGCACATAGTAATATAGAATACACTATTTTCTAATGGTGGGGTGGGGATTAAGATTTTTTTAATTTAAAATATTAAAATTAGTTACCCGCGCACTCCACTGCCCCGACAAACAAATCATTTTTAAGTTGCTGATCAAGTAATAACATAATATATCGATTTCCTTTTCGCATGTTTCACTATTATATTATTATGTACACCACTTAATGTAATTGATTTAAATGATTTATGGACAGATGTCGTTTCTAAACCGTAGATACTGAAAATATTTTAACCACTTAATTATAATAATATTATATATATTATATATTATAAATAATAAAATAATAATATATTAATATGTAACATCGTATAAGATAATATTGTAACTAATCAGGAAAAAAAATATTTAAACACAGTTAAAAGTAATTTTTATTGAATTGAAATGCTCTTTATAGTCATTAGCACGTAAAATACGAATGGTTATGTGTACCTGGGTAAATACATAACAAATTCTTTGGAAGCTTCTCGCGGTTAACAGTACTATATCTATAAATGAATATTATATTTTTTATGTTTTTTATTAAATATTTTTATTACATAAGCCAAGATACAGCCACTCACCAGTGACAAAAATAAGAAGATTGTGAAATTATCTATAATCGCATATTTTTACATTTTTTATTTTAGAGCTTCTCAGTAACAACTATTATAGCTCAAATCGCATATTTATAGTGGTTGATCGTATGATATGCTAAGTGAGCCCAAAGTTTGTTCCATATGGTACAGATATTGAAAATATGAAACTGTTATGGTGCATATTTTGGCATATTTCGGCCTTTTGATGTTTGAACGACTTATATTACTGCTTTAACTGTTTCATAAATGATCAAAAATAATTGTTGTTTACACAAACAAAATTACTATTTAAATTTTGGTTTTATATTTATCAATTAAAATATCAAAATAAATTGATAAATAGACAGGACATGTCCCGCAATTGTAATGTCTTTAATGGTATTAATCTATCGGTTGGCACATACTTATACCTCCTCACTTATTAAGATAAGATAATATTGATTCAAAATTCAGGCCATAGATATGATTTATTTATTAAATGTTTATGATTATGATTTATGAAGAAATAAATATTATTTCCGAGCGCCGATTTGGCTGGTTTTTAGTGCATATAAGTCCACACACTAAATTAATAATAAGTGTACACTATACCGGAGGGGCCAACTTTTTCCGGTACTGTACCAAATAAATAAAAAAATAATGGGGTTGTGCCATAAAAATGTTAACACTTTTTCATTCTATAAACGTATACAATATATCTATTCTATTTCTTAACACGACGCACTTTTTTACGATTAATTTAAATTAAAACGGTATTAAATAAATAATAACAAAATTGAGTTTGAAACGACAATAATATTTCATTATTGAGCGAAGAAAATGTCGTATAGTGACTTAGAACACTTATGCCAGATTGCACAAACAATCACTAAACATTTAAAGGGCCAATAGTGAGTTAATGGTCCCTTGAACATGATTTAGTGGTTCTTGATTAATCCATTAGATTAATAAAGTATATTGTATACGACCCGGACATTAAGTACTTAAATTATATTTTTATTACAATTTAGTTTAGACCATTTTTTTCTCTTCGGAATGATGTATTTGTTTTTTTATTACCATAATAATAATATGTTAGATAAGGCAAGTTAGGTTGAATTTATGCATATTGGCTATTACCTATACCTACTGAACATTATCAATATTTGGTTGAAATAATTTAAAATTTGCATTGATAGCTAGTAATGATGTTGGGTTATTATATCCGAAGCGAATATGTCATCAATGATATCAAACGTGCTTATGCGCCACAAAAGGCAAGTTGGTTGGCCTGCCCTATACAAACATTATGAACACGACAGCTTAAAACCACCAAGGAGATGTGCTTATTTTCGATGTGCTTATTAGTTAAAAGCTTAGTACATATTTTCATCACAATAGAGCCAAACACCCACGCCAAAAAGTTATCTGAAACTAGTTATCTATCTTCTGCAGTGTTTACCGCTCTGTAATCTATGTTTGATCGTAATAATTAACGACCGATAATGTCTGTTGCACTATAATTGCAGTGCACAGTCGTGCGTTATACTGAGATTAGTGTTGTACGAGTTCTTTCATGATGATATATAATTACTCATACAAAATGCGGAACCATCAAATCGTGTTGGATACTACTCGCAGGGTATTAGTTTTCACATGATGAATGATGGTCGTGTTTGGTCATTGATCGGCAAATAAATATACATAAAGCACTACCAAAAAATAAACACTGCTTCCATAATATTATTATACAACTGCAAATTGAACTTTTTGTCGACATCGCATGTTTACAGTGCGATTCAGAAGGATAAATTTTCCACGATAATGGGTTCGGGAATTATGGGAGCTCTGGTCATTTAAAATGAGAGTAATTAATATTCACTTATCTATCAACATGTATAACGTGTAAAAAAAATAATAATAATTCATCAGACATGGGTATTTTAGAAATCAAAACTTAGCATCGATAACCGTGTTTATATATGTTATTGATATTTTATTCACAGTTTGAATTTTTTATGAGAAACCTTGTTTTCATTTTTCAATCCTAAGCTAAACAAATTTTTGCGTAAATACTAAATATCCCCGTTTGTCCTTAATCTATTTTTGGTTTTTTTCCGACGGTTTTGAAAACTGCTAGGAATTTTTTACTTCTGACCACCTCCCCATCGAAGTACCGACATTATAAATTGTCCCACCAGACAATTTTAAAGTAGAAA
This sequence comes from Myzus persicae, assembly GCF_001856785.1. NCBI lineage: Eukaryota > Metazoa > Arthropoda > Insecta > Hemiptera > Aphididae > Myzus > Myzus persicae. The sequence goes on from NW_019100468.1 coordinate 1,745,434, forward strand.
ATCGAAGTATTTTTCCAAAACATGATGACAAACACAAAAAACACACCATAGCTCCGCTCAGAATCTTAAATGAGGGTGAGTAATGAGTATGCCTGGTGAATCACCCAGCTGTATACAATATAACGACCGTCAACCACAAACCGTTACCCACCTTTATACATATATATATATATATATATATTATATATTATGTGCTTTAACGTTTAATATATTAAACGCTGTCCAACATTGTCCATGTTTTCCTCATTTTGACGGTAAACTTTATGTGTTCCGGGTTAAATTCGTTTGACGTTAGTACACAACTCTTTCTCCGATCGACTAAAAAATAAACTTATGAACAATCTTGTGATCTTTGACCCGCAAGAAATTACACAATTTATCCGCAAAAGGTTCCACGTCGTCGGGTCGCCCCTAAATAAATGTGTGCCGTTGTATTATTATAGACTACATAGTAACGGCAAAGTAAAAAATAAATAATGAAAATAGAACTATTCCAACTATAGTATATCTACTACTACAGCCACTGGCCTGTCTTCTATTGACTATTTTTCAAACATTTCGACATTTTAAATAAGGTTTAAAAAAATTACCAGTTTATATACTAGTACTAGTAGATAGTACTGTATAAGAGTCATCAGTGTCATAAGTCATAACTACCGGATGCGGTATGGATTGCACATCGTCCCCAAACCAATAGGCCCCTTGTCGGTGTGTTAAAATAAATTGTATTGCCGTGGATGTAAGAAATTTTATTTGAGTAAGATAAATAAAAGAAAAAAATAAGCTTGATCATAAAAATATTAAAATATAATAAAAATGCATAATATTTCAATCATGTATATATATATTATACATGTACCTATACCTAACTGTTTATTTGTTGACAGCGGTATTTTTTTTACAATTTAACAATTTTGTTTTTAATTTATATTATAAAGCTATATTAATAGCTATAATAATTCGTTCATATTTTGCAGCTGCATTAAGACTGTAGAGTACTTATCTATATTACCTACAACAGAATTATTTTATTTATACTTGTTGTTCGCGTGTTTTCTCCAAAATAGAAAAAAAATCTACATTTTCCAATCTTTCAAATTGTTATATTGGAAAAGTAGATGAAAAACGTCTGTCCAAGTAAGACTATACAGGTGCTCTGTAAATCTATAAAAAAAAAAGTTCCATCCATGAAATATTGTTATATGAATCACACTTCACTTTATAATTATGGGGAAAAAAATAATATTAGAATGACATCTATAAAAATATTCAAAACAATATTGTTGAAAGCAAATCTAGTAGAATACTTATTTCTTAATCAAAACGCCGGCTATAATCTTAGTATTGACATTAGGTAAATCATTTTTTTGAAAATAATATTTAGGCCCCAAATCAAGGTTTGATACCATCTCTGTGATGTGTGGTTGCGGCATTATTTTGTACTATTAATTTTATTTTTTCCCGGATTTACAGTTGGTTTTTGGGATAACTTCATCGATGTCAATGTCGACGCACTGTTTATAGAGCATAATCACAGAATATTTTGGTATTCATTCCACTCATTATCAGTGGTTTAGTCTAAAATAAATATCAATTATTAGAGTTCAATTAATTTAATAGCTGTTTTATTATGTAGATATATATATTGTGTATTATTTTATTTATTCAGGTATTTTATTTTGTTTATTAATTTAACTTAAATGAAATAATACACAAATAAATATGTATATACATTTTTACCACTGTGTATAGTATATAACTAAACAATTTTATTTTATTTTTAGCTATTTAATGTAATATATTGTTATGTTCTTATACGTGTTTTCTATGTGTTTTGATAGTAAATGTATCTTACTCGATAGTTCTTAAAAATATAATTTCATTTTATTAGGTACCGCTATTATACATTTTAATTTTTAATACTCGTTAAATCTGTTTTCTTTCTAAATAGTTAAATGTTCGTTTTTTAGATTCATTCATAATGGCTAGAACTTTAAAACATCCATACATTTAGCCAGTTTATACTTTGAATAATAAATATTCTTATTGAACGTAAGCTATAACTGTTATTACATTTTTTTAGACGATTTTAATTTCTTAGTTTTTTCATTATTTACTAATAAATATGTGTAAATAGTGTTCTATAAAATTGTATATTATATGATTATAAACTTTTAAAACCAAATAAATAAAAATATTTTTGTTGAATCACTCATTTTAATTTAATATCTCTTACACTAAACTTCACCTGCAATGTGTGCGGGTGTTAAGTGACTACCACTCGTACTATTTTTAACAATTTTAATTAAGATGAATAAAAAAAAATCATTATTGTGTTCAGCATTACATTTTATTTCATTAAAATTATACTTAACTTTTCTGAGATTGAAGTATTATCGTGACAATTATCACATAACTCTTAAAAACTAAAAAAAAAAAATGTAATTAAATTATAAGTATAAAAAATAAATCGTCATTGTTGAAGCCTTAATGGATAATAATATAAATGTAAAAATAATAATATAATCGAATGCATTTATTATTCAGTATTTATAGGTATACCTATATCGTTAATCTATTAATTATTACTTTTTTGACATTTTAACATTTTGAAAAGTGTATTATATAACGATTCGTTCTATAATGTCCATTTGTGATTGACAAATTATTATTGAATTATTTATCAGAAACAAAGCTAAATGGACAGGCATTTTTATGATGTTCGTATATTTTGAAACTATGGAACCCCTAAAATCACAGAAAGTCAGTATACTCTACATAAACTGAGTCATTCTATCTCACCACATTTGTATGCTTATAATGGGCAGATCACAGTTAGACGGTGAATATAATATGTATTATGTATGATATAATATTTAAGTGTAAATTAAAAACGATTATCATCTGCAATTAATACGTATTTTCCAAAACTCATAATAATTCGTACTCAATACTACAATGAAACAAAAACCGTTTTTAGATTGAAGGGTAATTGACAGATAGTTGTTTGCAATTGTGATTAGTGGCCATAAGATGAATCGCATAAGACTCGCATAATATTAGACCAAATGGTATATTATGCGTATTTATGCGTTGAAGAATCAATGCAGTTGTTTCAGCTGTCGCATCTTCCATATAACAATGTTTGTGTATGCTAATTGTTTCGTGTATATTGTATCAAAGACATTAATTCTTAAATTGTAAAGTTTTTTTTTATTAAATTAGTATTTATGTAGCCTGTTTGGATACCAACAGGTAATTTGTCAATAGGTAGTAAATTATTTATGATAGTAATTTTTATTTTGTATTAGTGGCGAGACACAAACACAATGAAAAAACTCACATCCTCTTTGGTTTTAACAAAAAAGTAAATGCATATTAACAGTTCAACGTTTTAAACCAATGAAAGGTATTTAATAATGAATTAATTTAGTAATACCATAAATGCATTATGCGTAGATACAAGTAATTAAAAAATCAAATCAGTGAGTATTTGATCATTTTTCACAACAAGTCAAGTTGTTACGACAATATTTCAAACAAAACCTATAAAAGGTTGTTTGTTATTTTATTGTCGTTCTTTGATTCTTGACAAGCATATCATTGTGTTCATCACCCTTAAATATTAATGTGAATTGCAAGTGCTATAATATATTCTCTTTATCGAAAAATATTTACATAATTTGAGTATAAAAATGTATGTTTTGTGGGTATTTTATAATATAGAATATATAAATATTTACTCAATAAAGCCGTTTGAATACGACTTTCACGATTTCATATTGATTTCTAAAATATATTAAATATTAAATATACCTATACTTATATAGAGACAATACCAATTTATTCTGCTTCCATAGTTCCATCAAACTAAGGTTGAAATAATATAAATTATATAACTCGAAAATTACATTTACCACTTGTCGTCCAAAAATTAAACTTTATTACTTTAATCAAACGAACAATAAACTTCTACGGCCCAAATATAGAGTGGTATACCAATAAATTCAAAAGTCTAATAGCAATATGATTTACAACACAAAAGTATTTAGTATAAGAAAATTAATTTTTTTTGGTACATTTCAATCATATAATACAACGTTTAAATATTGAATCCAATTTTACTTATTATAACTTCATAACTTAAACTTATAACTATTGTAAGTTCGTTAGTAGTAAAATAAATTTATAATTATTATTATTTTCAAATTACATAACATGAATGTACGATTCTATAATGTATAAACGATTCTGCAGAACCAAGCTGTTTGGTATAGGTTCATAGCGCATAAAAGTACTAATAATTTATAATGTGCATATAATATATACCATGTTATAGGTATATAGGTCATAGGTGTCTAGGTATATTTATAAATCTAGTATTTTCTAAAAATATAAAAACTTTCCTTTTAAAATTATTCTGAATACGCCATTGTTATATGGAGTGTACACAAATTGTGTGAAGAGGGGTTTTGCGAGTATAATTAAAAAGCTTTTTTTCAGTTATCTTATATAATATGTAAGCTCTAGAATGGTATAACATACAAATAAGCAGTGGCAGCATGGTTAGTTTTAAAAATATATTATAACATTATATTATATTAATACACAGCTCAAGGGTCTATCAAGGCTAATCAAGACAGCGTCGTTTAAATAATTTATAGTTAGTTTGCAATAATAATATATAAACATAGGTTTTTTTACAGTGTAATTTTTATTTGTCGATTTGTCCTGTACCTATTAATCAGCTTTTACTACCTCAATTTGCACATCATAGAATGTACACTCCGTGTAGTAAGAGCCCGTAAAAAATATGATTTTCAGCTTTTACTGAGTATACAAACAGTAAATCCTAACATTAACTAGTAAAACCTAGCTCTACTCAGTGATCGGTCATTTACGGTAACACATACAAGTACTCACAAAATGCACTAATTATCTATATTATATCAAATAAAACAATCTTATTTAAAACTAAATGTGTATTTGAACGTTTTAAACGAGGAAATAATCAAAGTTTCAAAATTAGAGAGTTTTTATAATAAACTTTAAACACGAAAATCTAAACTTCTTTATCATACATAATTCTAAGTCTGAGCGTGTTTTGGGTATAACCATCGTAATATCAATAATTGTTTTACTTAACCTGGATTGAAATTATCTTCCGTTTTACCAGACTAAAACGTAGGTAGTAATGAAATTGGTGAGTTCGGTGTATTCAAGTTTTTGATATAATAGGATTAACCGCATAGTTATTCCAGCACTCTACACCATATTTTGTCCCGAAATGTATATATTTTCTAATAACGAATAGAATAATATAACATTTCCATGTATACATTTCGCGTTGATAATTGTAATTTCGAAATGCAGAAGCTGATGTTGTAATTTCAATTTATAAAAACGATACATTTAAAATAAGATTAAGAGATCAGATTTTTTTACATTGTAGTATACATTAAACGAATTACACTGCAGTTGACATTACAACTCCCAGGCTGATTTTATTTGTTAAATTATTAGTTTTTAATGCTTTTTTTACGTTGATGTTAGTCTCCTCCTCCGATAGTTGTTAATATTCACTGCTTTGAAAAGAAAAGACACAGTGTGTATTACTTACGTATCGTGTTTTCATCAAGTGCGAAAAACGAAAAATATTTTCCAATGACTTTGGTTGTGGGCATCCACACGCGTTTGCTAGCAGCACCTTTGATCTCACACTCATTCAGTCATGTCGAAATTTGAATCAAAAATATCCAACGATATTCTATAAAAACTTGAGGAATTTTTTTTAAAGGCCAAGATCTCAGACCTTAGAACAATATAATCTCCTTACACGGGGTTACGGTAGTGCAAAATCATGAAAACATCTCAGGTATGATGTCGTTGAGGTTGAGCGTATGAAAATCACTAATGGGATAAACTCTAACTCGTGTGCGTCATGACATCTAGTTAAGTTTATCATGCACTTTAGCTTAAGTTTTAAGCTTACAAATGGAAATAAGTTATGATTATAGGTACCTAACAATGTTTATAATATAAATTATTAAAATTGTTATTTCTAAAATCAGAAAATGTAATATTAACTATGTGCTTATGGTGGCAACCAAGCCATATTTTTTAAAAGCTCAATGTTTGTAATTAGGTACATTGTTTTTAAGTTTTCAAATTTGAATACCATGATTTTTTTTAAACGTTACGAATAATGTTTTTCATAAGTTTGAACAAATATTTAAATAAATTGAAATCCGCAGAGATTCGTTTTCCGAATACTATGATTTATTATTTCACCTAAATGCGTAATAAAGATATAAAGCAATATTCTAAATCCTAATCCTCGATGAGCCCGTGTTAGGCCACTAACAAGAATTATCATAAATGTTTTATATTTTAACCTAAAAATCTAAAAAAAATATACAAACACAGTTATTTTTACAGACATTTAAAGTTCAAATTTGGACAAGATTACATATTATTAATACCGAAAATAACGTTTTTAGTTATTTTACTGAAATTTAAAAATACAAATCGTGGGTACTTGAGACTCAGAGAGTCGGACATTATTAAAGTATATACACTATATTATACACAATGACATTTCTAAATGCAACTTTTTGGCAAAAATGTATTCAACCGACTGTAATACTATAATAACGCATATTAATAAAATAAATCACTTTGATCACAATAATACCATACAATTTATTAAGTAATATTATAGGCTGATGGGCCGTCTTCGCACAGAATTATTTTTCGTTTTCATTCAATGGCGATTTAATTTAAAATTAACACATCCGTCACAATGACCTTCTGGTCTCTATATACAGCAAAACGTTACCCTCTTACCAGATTTTTTTAAAACTGCATACATACTTTTGGTTGAATGTGGGTAGAACTGTTCTTTGTATATGCACCTAACTCAGTTTTTCAAGTACCAAGAGTACCTCTCCGAATCGGTCATTTAGACACGATATATGGTACGTCTTATTAAAGAGGTAATTCCTGCACTTTTTTTTTTGCACTATAATTTGTTTGCTACAGGTTGAACAATACGTCAATACCCTTATAACTGCAGGGTTTTATACTTCCAGTGGGTAACTATTAAGTAATAGTGAACACGATAAGATGAAACTTATTTATTATCAAGAAACAAACACGAACTTTGAGAAGTTTGTGCCCGGTGAGTTGATTAAATAGCCCCTTATTGTCATAGGTAAGGTAAGATTTCATTATTGACCCATATTCATGTTTCAATGAATTTTACGTCTGAAATATAAACTATTATATTGCATTAACTACAATATATTTTTCAATTTTGGTTTTCTTTTTTCTCAATTATCGTGCTTAGCTAATATTGTTTATTTAAAAAACCAAGTGGCTTGTATGTACCCAACCGTACGTGCTGAGGAAACGTATAACTTGGACCACGAATAGTTCGTCAGATTACCTGCCATTAATTAAGCTTATCTACATTTTAAATTATGTTTGTAGAACTGCACATAATAAATACATCATTTTTAAAGGACAATACATATCCAAATAAAGTGGTATCAGTTACGATGCAATATTTACATAATACGTAATGGATATAATATTCGATTTTTTAAAATCCTATTTGAATTCTTAATATTTTTTTTGTTAGATTGAACATTCAATAATGTCTTAATTTTGGTTTTGAAATTATATAGTTTTGCAATGTCATTATACTGAAAGATGAAATTATAAGTTCCATAACTAAGTAAACTTTATTGAAAATTAAATATTATTTACTCTGTTGTAATTTGTAGCCTTCAGTACCTACTTAAAAAATAAAACTTTTTGGATATGAGATCTCGTATTCGGATTCAAATCTATGCTATTTAATTTCATACCCTAAATAATAAAATTTGAAAATGATTAAAAATGTTCTTATTTTTATAAGACTTAAATATCACGATGATTATAGTAGAATTATTCTCTACATATCATATTTCAATTAGTATTTAGTAGGAACACTAGGAACGTATTGTTTTATGTTATTTGTATTGAAATGTAAATTAATACTTTTTATAATAAACTAAACCATTGTAATATTAAATACCTACTTAGTACTTATACACCTATAGTATTTTTTTTTTTTTAGAAAAAACACTGGCCTCTTTTATATCAAAGAACAGTATGCAATTTTTTTTCTCGATTTAATATTAATACGGACTTTTTGAATGATGATCCGAGCACATGGGACACTCAAATTAGTTATTTACACGGGAAAGAAAGTGCATGCTCGCTAAATGTAGTAAATGATACAGCGGAAAGAGCAGTTAAACTTATGGAAGATTTTCACGGAACCTTAACCAAAGATGATAAGAAGTCTGGGTTGCTATTACAATGTATACAAGAACACAGAAGACTATATCCTGATTGTAAAAAGGAGACATTGAAAAAAAAAATTTAATTAATAAAAATGTATAATAATATTTTAAGAAAATAGTACTTTCACACTCAAAAGTCAATATATCATTTAAATTATAATAAATAAGAAGAAGTATGTAAGAACGTAATTTATAGAGAATTTTATTATATTTAAAACATATTATGTAACAAATTTTAATTTTCCCTATTGCAATTGAGATATGTATAAAAATGTAAAATATGTCATTAAATTATGAATGAATTAATATACTCAAATTTCAAATTCAAGTCGGCACGGGTTAACCTTAATAAATTGACTTGAAACTTTTTGTAGTTCATTTTTTCATTCATATACACAAATTAAGTGGATGAGACCAACAAAAATGAAAAAAAAAAATTTAAGGGTCATCCTAACCTATACATACATAGTTTTCATACTACGTCCATTCATTTTTAAACTACAAATTCAGTTACCTATAGTTAAACAATTAAATCTGTCATTCCGATAACTTCTTAACAACTAAACATGTCTAGTAAGTAGTAACAAAACAATAAAAGATATAACAACGCATTGTTCATAAAAACAATAAATTAACTATTAAAATGTAGAATTCATATTCGTTTGAATCTATATATATATTTATGTATAATGATATTATGTTAACACAAACTAACAAAATATTAATAGTAGTAAAAATGTATCAAACTAAAGAACTAATGTACCTATATATTATTAAAATTATCATTTTACATTATATAATAATCGTTTATTTTCGCGTCAGTACACATGGCTTTATTGCGTCAAGTTTTAGCGAGTTAGTTCTAATTTTATGATGATGAATTAAGTACCACGATTTATTATTTAAACATGTTCACAATAACTTACAAGTTAACTCTTGATCTCGTGCCAAATTCCTAAATGGTTTAGTAAAATTTAACGTAAAAGAAAAATATGGGCAATACGTATAATTTAAAGTTTTAATAATGGTTAAAAGCCGAATACGTACAGCACTAATGCATGTTTTAACTTTTTATACCAAGAATAGCTAAGATTTTGACCCTGACTTAAACTATTTTTATGAAAATAACTTGATATCTACTTTCAACGTTACTATCACTTTCATTTATATGTTTAATATTTGTGTTGAATAAATAAATAAACAGACTAAGAGTTTAATATTAATTTAATATTAGTATTAAACTCTATGTGTACCTGTACTTTGCATTAAACAAAGGTCGTGCAAACAGTTTTCTTAAAATATGTTTAATTCAACAGTGAACGAAATGCATTTTATAATTATAAGATATCATAAACTGTTTGTTAATGTAAGGTTTGACTGTCTTGGACCTCTGTTTAGTTCTTGATAAAATTGCTTTGTACATAATTTAATCCATTTGTAACACTCTAAACGGTTCTAACAAGTACCCAACGGTTGTTGAATGTTGATGTTTTTGCATTTGTGGTAGGTACTCATTCAAATGTTTCAATACTACACTGAACGTATTTTCATTATTATTATATTATATTGTTCCGTTTTCTGAAAACTACTTAAAAAAAGTTATATTTTCCTTTATCTTGCTTTGAAAATTTCGGTATAAACAACTGTAAAGTGTTAGAAGAGGAAGTTCATACTGCTTTAGTACTTGTCACAAAGTTATTTGCAACTTTGCTCATTGAACAAAATAAAACAATATTAAAACCGTATTATTTTTGTTTGAAATGCATTGCCATAATAAATTCTAACCTTGACAATTATTACTAAGTTTTTTTCCTGCTCTCCGAGACAAGGTTTAGCTACATCACACTTTATGTAGGAAAATACTAACATTTTAATGTTATTTAGAACTTTCATTTTTTTTTTTAGTTTTATGTTTTATATGTGTTTAAATGAAGTATTATAAAATAAAAAAACAAAATAGATTTTTTCCTTATCTTGGAGTAAACCTACCATAAATTTCACATTTTTTCACCCTAAGTCTAAAAATGTACAACTATATTGGTGAATTCTAAAGTTAAATAAGTGAAAACTATCTTCTAAAAATGTAGAGTGGAATTTAGTTGACACTTGTATTCTTATACATATTACCAATATTCGTGGTATTTCAATATCAGTTTCAATACATTATAGAATAATTTTATAATACTCGTATAATATGTCATTAGGTCATTAAAATCAGAAGTCTATCAATTTGTGCTGCTATCTAAAACACAGTCAAAAACTCTGAAATTATAAGATATTTAATAAACCTATACTTTTTAGTAGTGGTGAATACAAGGGAAGTAGGTGGAGAGATCACTTTCCCCTCTCACAAAGTCAAGTTTCCTTCACTGAAGACGTATTTTAGTTAAGAGATGATTTTTAAATTTTAAACCAAAACACCAAATAGCAACTTCTGTAAAGTTAGTTTAGTAAAGCCGTAGTTACTAACTGTAACACGTTGTAGCTGTAACATGTTTTACGTTTGACTGAATCACAATGTTAACACCTTTTTTACATACAGCTGAATGCCTTAGGCAGTATAGGTTAATAAGACAATAAATAATAAATGTATTGATTTTACGATCATCACTCATCGTCATCATTCCAGGAGGAGAAGAAAGATTTATCAATTTAATGTAGTTTTAAGTTAAGTTTTGTTGTAAATCAAGTAAACGTATTATTTAAGTTTAAGTGTCGTGGTACTCCTAAGTAGGTAATACATATTTATGATAAATAAATATTATCTAATGGTATAATGTTTATTTTTCATTCAAAATAAATAAACAAGTAAGAAAATGTACAATCTGTAAAATTAAAAACAACGAGTAAATTTGGTGTGAGATTACAATCAACACTCGATGGCATGATAGATGAAGTCGTCCAGGGGGCAATGATATTAAAAATTCAGCTTAATTGGATTAAATTATAATTATTGTATGTAAGAATATATTTATAAACGTATAAGAGAGTTCGGGTAACCAATTTCATGTTAGGTGACTAGGAGGGCCATCCGGAAAAGCAATAGAAGAAAGTTTGATACGACTTTAAATTTGAAACTTTAGTCGATCCATATATTTGGATTCCTTAAGTTATTACAAGATGAAACAGTTGTATGTAGAAAATAATTGTATTATTAAAAGAGATGATTAGATGGAGAAGATGTCTTAGTTTATGTTTTAGTCGGTTTAGAACAAATCATTTTTCAATATGGTAAGTATGATGGGAAGTGGAACATTACATAACCTCTCATATTGTGACGTAACACATAAATGTACAAAAGTGGTTTGACGTATACCTGTAACGTACAACATTGTAGCCTTCCCGTAGACCATGTTTAGTCCAGAATATGAATACCTACAGTGGGCATTAAGATTTCTGACAATTTTCGTCATACAATTGGAAGAAAAAAAGTCACGTTGCCGTATCGCATTGCCAATACGATTGATATACTTACATAAAAATAAAACGAAAAACTATATTTTTTAATTAATTTTTTTATTGTGTACGATTAACACTTCAGTTTGAACGTAATTAACATAATTATGCTTGAATATTATTAAAGATACAAACCATAAGTATATATATTATGTTCCCCCAAAAAAAAGTTATACCTATTTATTATACGATTAAATACTCCGAATAAACGAATTACGTGAGGGTCAGGTACCTCAAATCTTTTTTATTTGGTCTATATTTAAACCACTGAACTGAATTTGTTTTAAAAAAAAAACACGATTAAAATTATAAGTAATTCCAATATTATTACCTACATAATTATGAACTCGCCATTCAATTTACCTACATAGTTTATAGTTTAAATAGTTTTGAAATCGACAAAAACTTTTGCGTACGACTTTTGTCCTTTTTTCGTCAAACTCTAGGGACAGATTTCCATAGAAAATAATAATTTATTGTGGTCAGTTATATAGAAATACGCGATCACGTTGAGTATGCAATCCATTGTAAATGTTATATCACAATATATTCTGTAGTTTTTGTACGACGAATCGGTCCGTTTAACCGCAATGATATATTTTTCTAACTATTTAAACAAAATTCTTTACATATTGATGTGAATTATTTTGTCCTCTGTCCATTCGTGAGCGATGTTCAATTTATTTTCAATAATAAGTGTTGGAGACAAAAAATTCATCGTTGACGTACACTTGAATTGTTTTTTCACGTTGCATCATAATTTTCAATTAAGTTCTAACAGTTGCACCATTGACTCGTTAAAAATATATCAATTAAACTTTTTCAAAGCTCGTTCAAGCATACAATATGCGAGAAAGCAATTAACATTTGTATATTGTAGCTAATTGACTACAACATACTGTTAAATACAATTATTTCGAATAAAGTATCAAACAATGGACAATCTAAACACTGTTTAAATCTGATATCCGACGTTTAATATTCGGTCGCTTACTGTGTTAAAATGAATGAAAACAATTTTAAGGTATGCCAGTTTACTGTTTTATTTCTACTAACACTTTAAGCAGTAAAAAGCTCCAAACATTTCACCCGCTGATCAGTAATTTATCAACAATTGGACATAAGTGGTTTAGTGCAATAGTGGTTAAGACCTATGAGATTATAATAATAATTCATAATCAATTTTTCGTAAGCTCACCAAAACGTTTTCGACCAAAAGCTTTTGAAATACTACTCGAGTGAGACGAAATTAAGAACTTAACCTTTTTTTCCCAATAAAACTGTTGATTGTACATGTATTATGTACCTATAGATTGTACACAAATAAAGTTAAAAAAAACTTAAAATACAGTTTATTGAGTAATTTGATTATAATTATAATTTGATTTTCTAATCTCCACCTACTATAATTTTACTTACTTAAAGTTTTGGGCGAATAATACTGCAGCTGGAGTAAATGCACACTTTGAATGCAGTTAAGCGCAGTATGCAGTAGATTGTTTACTGGATCTCTGAGGGCTAGGATAAATAACAATAGTTTCCTTTTAAATATACCGTCACTAAATAAAAATGTTATGAAATATTATAAAATGTTATCAAAAACCAAATAACTATAAACACATTTAAAATCCTAGAAAATGCATACATTTATATGTACTCACTAAATTAAAATAAAATTATGTAAGATAGTATTTGAGTAAGCAACATATGGCCATCTCCCTACATCCCTTCTTCGTCATTGTAATATTAATTTCAACTTTTATATCCATAAAGCGCTTACCATAAAAAAAAAAACCCCATAAATAAATTTAAGCAAGCACACATTAGTTTAAAACAAAGACTTGACCTTTTATTTTTGGAAAGCATAACCACCGAAATTATGAAACACATTTAGCCGAAAAAAATCAAACCCCCCGAATTTACGATAAATTATAATTCTCTACTACTTAAATAGTACTACTACTCATAACCATAAAATGTCGTCTAAATACTGACGTCATATCGTCACACTTTGAAGATTTACCGTTGAATATTTTTTTATTTCACATTGAGAAATGTTATGTTCGACTATATCACACGATTGAAAACGTTTATATGATATAGCTCTTCAGCTGAATAATTAAAAACACTTAAAATGCATAAAAAGCTCACCAGTTACCCAAAAAACTAATACAAATATACTACAGGGAACGTATTTATGCGAAACTTCGTCATATAATTTAGTTAGCTATCGAACGATTATTCAGCACGTGATTTTTCTTTTAAAATTACAATTTGGTTTAAATGCGATGAAAAAATAGGTGGACAAGTGTGTACCGCAATTCTGTACAGTGATTGTTGAGTATAGTATTGGAATGGATGTGTTGGACTTGAATTCAATAATAAATCATTTCATACTAAAAACGGTTCAGAACTGCGAAGGTGTGTCATCCTGCCGTACATCAAGTTTAATAATTAAAGTCCGCTGAATATCAAATATAGACATATAATAGTAAGACATTTAAAATCAAACGCTCATAAAAAAATCAAAGTTACTGTCCCGAAAACTTTTTTTTTTTTGATAAAGGAGTAGAAAAACGTGTTGAAAATATTTCATTAAAATGTCTAATGTTGGCTAGAAAAATAAAAATTTGTAGTATCTAATTTGTAACTGACATATGATTTACACATTTTCGGGACTCTGATGAATTTTGTCAAAATTCGAACCTTAAATGAAAAATAAAAAAAATTCTTTAATATTTTTGAACTACTATTAAAACATGTTATGAGGACTCTTGCATTATATTTTAAAGCTTTTTTAACAAATTCAAAAAGTTTTTATCGACAATAAATTTAAAGAAATTCAAAAATTTTCTCTAGGCTATAAATGTCTAAAAAATTGAATCATACATGGGAATTTCTAAAATAAAAATCTGGTGAAATTTTCTAGTGTCTACGGTTATTACATTTTGAGTTACGTTAAAAAAATAAAATAAATTTTTTCAATGATTGGTTTAACATACAAATTACCATTTTTTTTCACTGGTTTTTGTTTTTCCTGACAGTCTCAAAGAACACTGGGAATTTTCAATTTTGTATTTTGAACTCCCGAATGCACCAAATACATTCGCTTTTCTATCGATGAAGATACTGATGTAGAAAATTGGAGCATGTTTACAACCCCAAATAATGTCATAGAAATACATTGCAATAATCATTATAATCTAATAAAAAATATGGTTGTATAAATAATGGGTTGGTAAATAATAAATTGTAATAAGTTACTTATACAGTTATACGTTAATTCTTGGATAGCGTTTTAATAAATGTACAGAATTATGTATCACATGTTACATTTATTTTTATTGTTTACTATTTTTTATTTTAATTTTCACGGTAATTTTTTTTTTGTCTTATTCCACCGCAGCTCATTAATTATAAAAACGCGTCTTCGATTTCTTCAAGACTAAAAAACTGTAGACCACGGACACACGATATAAGCCACTTCCTTATGTTATCAAACTTTTTACATGCATTTCAAAATTAATTTTCGATATTCTGAACAAGTATATCATTGTACTCAGTCGTTCGATAAAAATTATTAAACATGTATGGCAACGTTTGCAAAAAAAAAAAAATAATAATAAACAGAGCATTCTCAATCGGAAAAAATCCATTCTCAATCGTACCGTACTCAATTTTATCTTACCATTTGGTTCAACTCCAAAATTCTATCACACATATAAAGTATTGGACATTTATACCATGTTGGGATGTAGATATAAGTTGTAGTTTATTTTATCCAGGACCCCGTGAAAGGTAGCGCTCTCCCTGTTCCATCTTTAAAATATCCAAAAATATTTGGTCCATCTATAATATCAACTAATAGTACTTTGATATAAACATTTTTTTTTTAATTCTTGTTTAATTACGTTCTCTACGATGGAGTTTTTTAAGTGCTTGCAATGCATTTCTATTTTCTCTAATGATATCGTTGAACCCTAGAAACGCTTAACAATACGCTCTTGCCTACGAAAGAGATTTTATTTTACATAACACACGGCACGTTTCGAGCATATTAAACCGCATATATTATACCCTCCATCGCTGCATAATATATATCAAAAACACAGTCACACGTATTATATAGGTTCCCACTATTTGTGAGACTTGACGACATTCATATTTCACATACATTTATAATATTATACGTCTTTGTGTTGTATTGTGTTTTCCGCGTTATGTATTATAATATGAAAACGAATATTTACTATTCATGTGATACTATGTTTTGTATATTTTTAAGGTGGTATTATGTCATCCGAAACACCTAAATGCAAATTGATGCTAGATCGATACACTTACGTTTAACTGATAAAACTTTATATTGCGCAAGCACAGTGGCAACACATCATCGTTATTTTTGTGTGATTTAGGGCCGATCTTTCAATGTCCTGTTTACGTTTAACGAGGACACTTGACCGGTGGAATTCTGACAGGTTAACCGATACTTAACCGGACATGTACAGGAACTAGATTAAATGGGATGAATCGAATCTTCGAATCTACGTACTTACCTACGAATATTTAGAGATATATCGTCGAGATATACCATCAGCGCAAAATGTGATCAAAAAAAAAATCCCAAAAGCGAAAAATTAAACATCCCCTAACAAAAAAAAAAAAATACCTACTCTAACAGATCACGGATGTGTGACGAAGTTGTAAACTATTAAGTATAAACATTGGCAATAAGGTATAAAGATTACTCATCACATTACGGTCAGCCATGTACACATATACATATAAAACTGTTAATATAATACAGAAGGTGTAAACCATGTTAAGTTCAATAGCTCTGAGCCAACAGCAACCCACGAGCAAACGAAATTATGATCACAATATTCGTATGTCTTTCGTCATACTATATATTTTAATATTTGATTAAGAATATTATGTAATAATAATACATATCAACTGGAACTTATTGTTTGATCTATCTCTCTTGAAGCTTCCTAGTTACGGTTAAACAAATGGAATTCATAGGGCTGTTAACCCCCTCCCCACTGAATTACCCAAATATACCAGTTTTTATAGTTTTTTAGGCTTAAGACATCTTCCGGTTGATGTTCTTTAAATACCTCAATCGAATTGTAAATTTATGTACTTAGACTGTGAAATTGGTCATTCAAGTGACGATGGTATGATTCTAGACCATTGGTGGTACTAGGCTCTTTTGAAAGTGGACCAACCCAGAGGAGTGGTATAGGATATAATATCTGCTGTCATTTTCAATAAAATTGCCTTAAATATCATCGAAACACGCTGATATTTTTCGCTGTCAGAACTCAGGAGCGATAGAAAATAATTCTTGAAATGCATCAGAAATGTCAGTGGAAGGTAAAAAAAGTCAATCTTGAGAAATAATTTAATCAATGTGAAATTTCAGATTAATTATGGTCGTATAGGTACCAATTCAATTGAATATAGTAATTTTAAAAGATTATCAACTGCCATCGTGATTTTTTACAATAAAATAAAATCGCAACTAATATTGATCATTGTATTACTTGGTGTAGAAAAGTTCACTATATTATTCGACTAGAAAAAAAATAACATTTAATCTAAACTAAGATGTTCTGTATTTCAGTACCACTTTTCAACATTCGTCTCAGTTTACTACATACAACTTACATAATATTATACATTCATTGAAATGGGATGGATGTGGCACTATTTTTCGCTACCAACTGAATCCCAATAAAATCTTTTGGAACGAATTGACGCCCGGATAGTCTTGTAGATTATAGGTGCGTATTAATTGATTCCACGTTGTAATAATAAAACTGAGTCCCATCAAACATTGAAAACAAACATCTTCGTTCTCGGTTTTATAGACTTATTAGGACTCTCAGTAATACAGACAAATTTTACGCGGGTCAGATATGGTTAAATTTTTTTTTTTAATTTTAATTTTGAACATTTGATTAATGTGTGCGATAAGCGTATGTATGATTCCGTTGTTAAAAATAGTAATTGAGTTGAATGTTTTATGTTGGTAAAAACGTAAGCGATAGATTTTGTTTAAAAGTATTCAAATCTTGTTAATTGTCTGGAATGAAACTGCAGCCGCATTCATTCTCCAATTTCTTTTTCTTTGGTCCTGATATAATTTATTTTGTTAACTATATGTGTTCATTTCTTATTTTTACATATTATGCGATCCTAATTTTTACCCGATGAAAGTCATTCAAATTATAAAAACGATATCACGCATTCGTCTCCATATTATACCTATATACGTACTGTTGATATTTATTTTTACATTTCTAAAGCATGGACTCAATTATTATATTATTTTTTTAAACATTCAGGTATGTGGCTCAATAAGTTTCATTGGTAGAAGCAGTGCAAGCAATTTCTACAGCAATTCAAACCCACACCTCCGATAAAGTCTGATGGCAACGATTTATCCTCAAACGATTTTTATTATTTTGTTGTAGTTCAAAAAATATTAACCGCAGAAATTCGGAACACCCCACTATTGCCTGTATAACTCAAATAAGTATTCATATGCACAATAACATTTTGAAAATAGTCAGAACAATTTTAAGATATTTAAATATACATTTAGAATTGTTCTCAGTCAAAGAGCTAGAAATGTATATTCAGATCCCTCATAAGTTATTCTTATAATCTTATAGCTATAATACAAAGGCTTCATTTTTTTTATTTTTAAGACATCTGACGATGCCCAAGTTGAATATTTAAGGTACACTTGAATCCGATTATCCAGAAGGGTGAGTTCCCAGTTTTCTTTTTATTTATAGACAGATAAAAATATTTGAAACGTATTTCAAATACAACACAGATACCTACACTGATATTTTATTTAATGAATTGTATTAATATATATATATATTCGTATTACAATACCTACTTGAGACTGATGAGTTTAATAGATTATAAAATTTCAAGAATACAATTACATACAAATTTTTTTTTAACACAGAAATTACATACTTACTACAATTATGTTTTATTTTCATTTTAATATATTTGATATTACTTAGGTAATGCATATCTTATATATAGGTAATATTATAGTATCATGATAGGCACCCAGAGTATTAACCAATGTACTGAATACCCCTAATTCAAAATTCTCAGTATATATATATTGAACTTAATTTAAAAGATTAACTAAAAAATGGAAAAATATAAAATTCACTTTAAATAATCTTATGTTTCATTCGACGGATGCAACAAATTAAAATACGTAATTGAAGTATAAAAAGCCTTTTGATGGTAATATTAATATATTATTTATCGTCATAATAGTATACTATGCACTTGTGAATAATTTATGAGTTTTGCTTGTAGCCATTAATGATTAAATGATTTAAAACAATTCGGACGATTCGGTGAAAACATTTTAAACAGTTCAGTAGCCTTTCCATAAATGGGTAAAACTAATTTTTATTCGTCGAGAATCTGTGTAAATAATAGATAAAAAGTTCAAATTCAATTATTCTACGGCGTCGACCTCGGTGTGTATAGGCGCAGGTATAGCTGTGCTCGCTGCATCAAACCAACGGCAATAATATTGTATTATATGGCATTATGGCAATATTATATCTTCCCTTGACGTCGTTATAATACTATATTGGTAAGGTTTATTTAATAAAATATCAACGAAAAAGTTCCACCCTTAAAAGACCGGTACAATGGTACTGGTTATATTATGTGCGTACCCACTGTGGTGATTACTTTATAAAAATGCATATATCTAAACCAAGTCTATTTCAGCCGCAATATGTCTAGGCCCTCTCTCGTTCAAAATGATATAAAATAAAAATATATATTCTCGTTTTTTCCAATTCAATATATGGCACTACAAAATGAATCCACTGGCGTATTAACCATGTTTTAATAATATCCCGTAACATAAAAATCTACAATAGAAGGCCCAGACTCTCAGATATATATTATTGTCGATAGCACTCACTTCCATTATAATAGTAAAAATTCAAAAAAAATCTACCTATGATTAATTTTTTTTCGCACTCTATATGATTATTATATGAATAAAATATATAAACTACTTAGTACTTATAGAACAAGGTTTGGCGATTCTAATATTAGAGTTCACTCGTTGCGAATATTCAAATCAGCAGTTTTGATTGAAACATTAAGTATTATTAATTTACAATTTAACTACATAAAATAATAACAATGATAATAAATCTCTTAAGGGACGACCTATCTTCAAAATCATGCCGATCGGCAGGATCATAAGAATGTGAGATGAACATTATATCTAAATCGTATATATTATACCCTCAATTATAGTCTTATCAGCTTTGGTATATACCTATATATTTTATTTAGCCTGTGTCTATTGTTGATTGGTGCCCTTTATAGTTCATACAATAATGAAACTAATGTTATGTAATGCTAATGAGTAATACGGTATAAATAATGTTAACTTACATTAAATATATAAGCACATCATTAAAACTCTATTTTTAACTTAGTTTTTTTTTTTTTTTTTTAAGAGTCCCTTTAATATTATATATTCTACTGTATAATATTGAAAAATTGAATTAAAAATAAAAAAATATTATTGAACTCATAATTTACACATTCGTTATTTGCTGAAGTGAACCTAACCTACTCACCTACTTAACAATAGGCACTTGCAATAATGTGGTTGGGTCATTAGTGTATGGTAACCAACATTTTACTCTTGAAATCTCAGATCTTGAAATTCCTACTGTATAGCTTTTCGTATTTAAATAAAAGGCTCTATACACAAGGCGGAAATGGTGACAAATATTTTACCATCATAATAATAACGAGAAATACGCACTTGGTATTTAAGTACTTCGATTTGAAAAATGTGTGACCTGAATTACAAAATCATCAAATACTTGAAGAGTATTTTTTTTTTTTTAATGCCGATAATGTATAAATATATTTATATTCAAATTCAGATATGTGTGTGTCTATCAATACTTTGCATGGTTTACTACATCATTGTAGTGGTACATACTAGTATACTACTCGCATCCTAAAAATTATTTAATGGGTAAATAATTGCACCCGAATCAAAAAAGTCAACTTGCCTACTTGGGTTAATTTTTAATAGGCACTTGGGTCCAAACATATTTTTTTATAACGAAGTTGGCTGAGACCTATTTCGCCGATTTATATTAATGTTTAAACGAGGTATTAAGGTTTGTTCTAACTATCGTCCAATGTCACTAACCTATACTCAATAAATAAAAAAACTCAATTGTATGAATTTCTATAGAGAAATCGTCAATTTTTTCTGAAAAACAATTTGAATTTGGAAAAAATAAAGGATGTTCTAGAGCACTACAAACTTGAATTATTTGTATTTCTGATTAACTTGACAAAGACGACTTCGTGCTTGGAATTTTTCTTAATGTAACAAAAGCATTTGACAGTGTGGATCACAATATTTTGTTAAATAAAATAGATATGTATGGCATTAATGATGTGGCAAATAATTTAAAAATTTTAAATAATATAATAATAATATAATATTTTAATAATTTCATTAGACATTTTTTTGGAGAATCGGTGCAACGTGTACTAATTAATGACACTTATAGTGATAATAAAACTTCTAAATTTGGGGATCCACAAGGAACAGCCTTAAGGCCATTACTTTTTATTATTTATTTTAATGATTTAATTTTTCTAGAATGTGATGGTACTATTTTCTGTAATGCAGATGATACCACAAATCCTAATATCTGATCCTAAAATATGTAAATTGATTCCAAAAGCTCGTCAGATTATAAGTCTTATCAATGAATGGTTTATCTGTAACTCACTCGAGATTAATTATGGAAAAACATGTTATATCCTTTCCTCGATTTCGAAAACAACAGTGTTTTGACTGTAGTGAATTTATAAAAGTTCATGATAGAAATTGCAATAGCAGAAAAATAATTTTTTTTTTTTATTTCGATTGATAAAACTAAAGATAAGTGTAGTTGTGAGAGTATTAAATTAATGCATTAAGTGAAGCACCCGGGAGTTACCATTGATCAATTTTTAAAATTAGATATTCATATTGCAATACAGGTTAAGAAAATAAGGACTCTATTCTATAATTCAAATCTCTTCGCAGTTTTTTATTACCTTATATAATGCGAATGTTTTTTTGTGCTCTTGCACACGGTATACTCTTATGGGATATCTGTCTTGGGAGGCTCTTATGATTTCCGTTTAAAACTGCTTAATACGACTGCAAATAAATTACTAAGAATTACTTTTAAAAAAACGGTATCGCACTAGCACCAAAACACTTTATAATGAATATAACCTTTTAAATTGAAACAATTACATGTTAAAGAAATCGTATTAAATGTATATATATTATACTGATTTGAATGAAAAATAATGTTTAACCATAATTACAATACCCTCAAAAATAGTAAAAATATACTTAGAACTAATAAATGCATTACCAAATTTGGTAAGAAAAACCCTTTAAATATTTAATGAATCATTTGTTTTTGGATTTATTATGAAAAAACTATTTTGCTACAGAACTATTTTGAACAGCGCGTGACCCTAAATCAAAACCACGATGGGTGAGATTGCTTCAAGAATGTTTAGTATTAAATAAATGTAGGTAAAGTGTCCCCCGCGTTCGGAGACTATAAGGTCATTGTTGTATAATATATACTACATTAATATTATACTATTGTATAATAAATGTATTTATTCAGAGCTGTGTTAAGTTGGAACGGACAAAAAACACTATTGCCCGGGGTGCCTTAATTGGTAAAAATTAATATGAGGATGACCGTAAATTGGTTATGGTTCTAGGATTGTTGACAAAACACGTAAATGTTTCGAACCAATCCCATAATACGATTGTTTTTCATTATCTCTTGCATGGATAAAACCAATCATACAACTGACTAATATAATTTTTTTAAAACATAGTTGAATTGTTCTTTTATACAATGCCGTTGATTCACATTTTATGTGATATGCACAATGCACATATATCCACATATCAATATGAAACATTAACGAAATACAAGTGTCAAGTGAACTCGAAACATTGTAGGATGAATAACGACGATGACATTACGTATGTACGCGGGCAACCGATGAATGTGTGTGCACTGTGCACCATCCAAACTCGATAAAAAATAAAAGAATTTCTATTAATTATGTATAAAATATAAAAACATAAAATATGTATATATTTATCCATATTGTATAGGTATCGGGAAAATTGCTGTTTACAAAGTGAGACGAGTGCACTTTACCACCATCTACCATCATCAGATGTGTTTTTTCATTTTTAATTACGAGTAAATGCGAAATTGCTTACCGTGAACACTGCGATGGCAATTATAATTTTTCGGCCGGAATTAATTTCCGCACTGATCGAGGTAGTAGAATTCTGGCAGAACATGCAAATCGAGTCTTTTTGCTTTAGACGAAGGGGATAGTTTTTAGTAATCCATTATATTTATGGATTATCAAACATTTAAGTTACAAACATGTAATATTATACCTAAGCGCATGAGAATAGTGGCATCATATTATTGTGAGTCCAATAATTGGATATTTGATAAACCGGATGTCAGAAGATGATTAACGTTGACCAATATAAAAATATTAAGTATAGACTCTCCGAAGCAGACTTTTAAAAGAATAAGAACACTGAACAGAACATGTGAGTAATTGAGTTCACTGAAAAGTATTGTTTAAACGTGAATGATGAAAAAAAAAACGATCTTCCATTGACATTTGGCAAGACATTTTGGGATATCTTATAAATTACATTATTTTAAATAACTTTTTAAGTACCTGTTAGGTATAGTATTATTTATGTCTTATTAACTTACATGTATAACATACATTTATACATTTCAGACGTGTGTGACTATATAATGATTATCTTATTTTGAATTATGCAGTAGCTATTAATTGAATACAAATAATCAATAAAGGGAACACACACCTTACGTAGGTCAGAATTATACAATGCATATGGCATAGATTACATAATTAAAGGAAAATAATCAAAACCCACTTACGCGTTATTAAACCAATTTCGTAAGTAAAGTGAATAGTGAATAGGTGGGTTTATAGGTACCTACTACAGAGTACGTGTAATTATAATTTATATTGATATATGTTCTTGTTTTTCTCTGAATCGAATTTCAGTTTTCGTTTTTCTAGCAAAGCGTATTACATTGTATACATCAGTGTTTACAATCAATATGGAATAAAACTGTTTAAAAAAAAATGAACGCAATCATCACATCTCATGATTTAATATTGATGTTCAATAAATAAATATTATGATTATCTTAAACTTTTTGCTTGTATTCCCCGTGGAATCCGATTATTGGTGCCGCTTCGCTGTACATTATATAATTTTAAAGTTTCCTTTGGAACGTAAATCATAGTTAATGAAAATTTAATATAGGAATTCTGAATAGTAACGAATGGTATTGTCCCATAAAGAATATCTTGTTTCACAACGTTGATGGTTATATTGACTTTCGATGTCAGCAGTTTTTCCTTGCTCTAAGAAAGTATTGAAAAAATCAAAACATGACAACTCATGCTTAAGTGTAATCAACTTTTAATCGATGTACAAGACTGTCAAAGACTATTAAATCACTCCTTTGTCCCAAACAAAATATGCACAGACGAAATTGAATATAAAAATAATAAAAATATTCTTCAAAAACAAAAACATAATTTTAAAATCAATACGATTCCCGATTCCCATATCCCTTAAATCATAAACATATCGCAAAATGCTGAATAAGTCCACAACACACATACTTGTATTAATATGAATGATTTCTTTTTTCTAATCTTTACTTTGTTCATAATGTTTCTTGTGCAATTTAATTTTTTTCGTTGTTATTATTCAATTTTTAGTATGGTTTTGAGTGAAATATGATTTAAACTAAAAAGAATCAAGTGTAAACACCTGCAATATTGCTAAAAGTTGAAAGGAAAGATTGATTTCATGTATTATTGTCATATTGAACATTAATAATTATTTATTGTAGTATTTTTGTTTGTATTGTCTGTGACTGCAATGCCATAAACAATATGCTGTGTCGTAATTATTTTTTATCATTAGTTTTGGTATCAGTTGTGAATAATGCAAGTGCAATATTCTACTATTTCACGTACTTATTGCATCCTAATGTACTTGGTAAACATATTTTTGCAAAATACTCGCAGTTTACACGTCTATAATTTTCTGGTACAAGATGCTCTCATTTATATGTTATGATCAGATAATAAGATTCATATCGGATTCACGTGTTGCTTACCACATTTCACACGAATAGTGGAGATAAGCAAAAGATAATTTCAGATGTGTCCCCTTCGAATACAATATAAACACAGATGAGGGTTGTCTATGTTTAGTCATCAACGGCACAATTTATGCATGCAATAGTAAAGAAACTTTTATAGTAGGTAACCAAATCTTAGGTATCTAATCTACCTATATCATTTCCAGTAAACTGTCTACAAAGAAAGCGAATTTGTTTCTGTTTTCTAGTAGTCATTGATAATTTAATTCACTAATTCATGACCTAGTATTGTGTATTATAATAACACTAAACACTATAACGTAATGGCAAACTTATAAGGCTGTAGTCTTTACCTTTTCTGTGCACTCGTCGTTTACAAAGGTCCCAATCTACGTACGTGTAAACATATAACATGGTATTATTATTCAAATTTTAAATCAATAATTTCTTGTAAATTTATATAACTATTTTAGCTATAAATATCATAGAATATATGCAAAATCAGAAAACGAATTATTCTTGACTGTTATTTTTTCTTCAAATCAAAATAAATCACTTAAGGCTCAAGGTTGAAAATGAAACGATGCCAATGAAATTTTGTCTCCCATTCCAGTGAAATTATTTGTTCCGATATAATACACGGTATCAACTCCCCCTCTCCTAAGAAGGCATCGGGCAGTAGATAAGCGCAAAAGTATTATAATTAAGGTGGAAACTAAAATATAAAACATAATTTTCAAATCTTGTAGAATTGCCGAAAATTTAAAAACCTGCATCGGGCCCCTTGATTAGAGTTTATTTTGTACATTTCTAAATTATGGAGAACATAATATTGGCTATTAGCTAGTATTTTTAGCATATTTTATTTAAGATTTAAATTTACCTATAAGTATAAATATTTATTATAATTTTAATTTCAAATCGATTATTTCATTATTATAATGACATGCAATTAATGTGTATATTATGTGATGCTTATTTTTTATATTTTTAAACTGTCATTACCCTATACTGATTTATACATTTTTTTTTCAGTAAGTTTACTATCGATGTGAGGCTACTACAAGGTAACAAGTTCAAATCATGGTATTATTTCTACGCATTTTCATATGCATAAGTTGTTTTGTCTTCAATACGTTTACCTTTTGTACAAGTACTGTTAAAACTGAAACTAGTTTCCTGACAACCGTAAAATTGGCTGCAAGTGTTAATACCGAGGTTCCATCTGTGGTGTGGAAACAAAACAAAACAACAAGCGATTGCAGCTTCGAATCTGATCGTAATAATAGTTTGGCACGTTGTGATTCAAAGGCAGAAAAAAATGTTTCGAAACATTTGGCGACTGTATTAAACAAAACCTTAACCACGACAACCAAAACCATCGCAAACCTTAACAAGACAAATTTTGTGGCGACAAACCTAACAACTGCTAAACCGAAAACCTCAAAATCCGTCGCCACTACAACTAAGTTGCCCAATGCCACGAAACCCGCCAAAACCGTACAGAAAAACAATTTTAAGTACCGCGAAGGCACGGTTTGGCCTAAGATCGACAAAAGGCTAAGCGACGCCTTGCACAAAACGTCCAATGTCAACACATCGAATCTCACAGAGGAGATCGTAGTCATGTCGGACTTCAAGGCAAAATATCCAATCAACGAGTGGAAGGAATACGGGTTCTACACGGACGATTACATGCAGTTAATCAACAGTCATTGGTTCAAATTCAGGCCGCCTAATGCCACGTCACACTACATCCTCGGATTTCTGTACGCCGTCATCATGGTATTCGGTTGTTTCGGGAACTCACTAGTGATTTTCATGTACATCAAGTTAGTAATGATTGTTATGAGCAACACTATATAATCATACACAGCACCTAGATTAAAATTTATAATATCGCTTAACTTGCGAACAAACAACTTTGCACTAGATATTATATTATATTGATCCAACCTATGTTTTTTCAGATGCAAATCATTGCAAACGCCCGCCAACGTGTTGATAATGAATTTGGCAGTCAGCGATTTCATTATGCTAGCGAAAACGCCGGTTTTCATCTATAACAGTTATCATCAAGGTCCTACGCTAGGAAAATTGGGTAGGATTCTACAACAAATAAAACATAATATTATATATTATTTATAACGATGTGATGTCATTATTAATTTTGATATCTAACTTTCGTTTCGGATTTTTCCTTTGTAGGCTGTCAGATCTACGGATTTTTCGGAGGCTTGACGGGAACCGTGTCCATCATGACGTTGGCCGCCATATCGTTGGACCGGTATTATGTGATAGTGCACCCTCTGAACGCGGCCGTGAAAACTACCAAACAGCGGGCCAGGGTGTGGATAGGGGTGATATGGATATATGGGTTTTTGTTCTCCGTCATACCGGTAATGGACCTGGGATACAACCGATACGTACCGGAAGGATACCTGACTAGTTGCAGCTTTGACTACTTGACGGATGACAAACAAGAGAAAGGGTTCATCTTGGTGTTCTTTACAGCGGCGTGGTGCATACCGTTCACCACGATATCGTACTGTTACATTAAGATACTGAGAGCAGTTTGGATGACCAGCGAAATGGCCGCCAGCCGGTTCGGGCAGGAAGAGGAGAAGAGGAAGACGGAGATAAGACTAGGATATGTGGTGGTTGGGGTCATCATGCTGTGGTTCGTGTCTTGGACACCGTACGCAATGGTGGCTCTGCTGGGAGTATTCGATCGGAAAGAGTACATCACTCCGCTGAGTTCAATGATCCCGGCGTTGTTTTGCAAAGCTGCCAGCTGCATGGATCCTTGGATATACGCCATCACGCACCCGAGGTTCAAAAACGAATTGACAAAGCTGATGTCTAGAAAAAAGACCCGGAAATTAGAGAGGGATTATGGCATGAAGAAGAACTGGGGAGCTCAGTCGTATTCCAACAAGAGCGGCGTCGGTATCAGGAACCTCTCTAGCTCCGAAGATGAGTGCGTAGAAGAGGTGATCGTCGTGATCGACCCAGATGAAAAGAAGATGAAACGGCAGGGATCGACTTCCAGTCACAAGACCGAAGAGACCAAAGCGCTGGAGACAAAGTTCCCACCCACCAGGCAGGAGAGTCTCAAATACATGCCACCCAGTTGGTACAAACTGCCCAGGACTACGTCTAAGAGCAGCATTATGTTAGACCCAAAACTTACAGGAGACGATAATAATAAGTGATAACGTTCTTGTCGAGCTTGTCGACGAGCCTGCGATGAGTTTGAAGATTTTAAATGATAAATACTGTGATTCAAATGCTAGTCTATATATATTATTATTATATTATGTACAAACATAATATTATATAATCTGATCTCACACTTTGTGTTAAGGGAAATTTACAAACATGTGTTTACGCATAACGTTGTCGTTATGGTCGTAAATGTTTTAGGTGCTTATTTGTACACGTTTGTCGTGTATACTATTGAAATATAAATCCCACACACGTGGCTGCTAACGCATGTTGACGTGATGCACACCACCACCATATGACGGTACGTAATTCGATGCGTCAATAGTAAATCATAATATTTATCTTGCATTGATATGATGATTGAATGCGAGGTCAGGTGCACTCGATATAAAAATTATGTACGTTCAAATATTATCTGTTTGCATGTATATATTTATAACAAATTAACATGACGTGTGATCTTTAAGCATATTACTGCAAAGCTACCGTAAAACCATTATTTTATTATTATTAAATATTGTTTTTATTAAGTTTACAAGCACTATTTTTATTTTACCATATTCCATAAGGGTAGTTTTTGATTAATGTTGAACAGTTTACAACATAATCTCACTTTACACAATTGTACCAAAAACACGAAAGCGGTCAATAAATAATATCCACACACACACACACACACACACACACACACACACACACACACACACCACACACATTGAGTACACACTTTCTTAGGTTTATATTTACCATAATGTACCTATTTTACTTTTGAATCACATATGACCATTGCTCATGCGTGTTGTAAAATATTTCGAAGGTTGAATAACTATTCTAGGGTTAAAAAATAACACAATCAAAACTAGGTACTCAAGGATTTGAAAATATAATTATTTTTAATAGAAAGACATCGATATGTAGGTAAAAAAAATCTACCAGATGACCTTATAATAGTTGGTTACATGGGTTAATATAATGCTTATAGTATTAACCGTGGTTTATCCACGACGGCCAACCACGGTAACACTCTTTTGTGAAACATGTGTTAAAATTAAATGTTCTTCATGACGTATATTAAATTCACGTTGATAAAATTGGTTTTTTTCCCTCAACAATCTCTTTTTAATTCAAATCCGTGTCAAAATAAGAAACTGATAATTTTTAATTGTTTTTCTTTTTTGTAATATTTGAGTTTAACAATGCAGAACTTCACGTAGGTGCTGCATTAGTATTTAAAAATCTGTTACCGATATCTTTACTTCCGGTAAACATGATACACATACATAGGTAGGTACACCTAGAGTCCTAGACGGTGCACTATATTGTATTATACGTGGTTAATAAAATTATAAAATAATAATAATAATAATGGGCTAGTTATGTGAATTGTGAATTGTGAAATTATATGATAAACATTGAGATTTGTGCTTAGGTATACTTGCCGTTGTGCATCGAATTTATGCATACCTACACATTACGATCGTAATGTGAGGTAAATTGAGGACAGGGTGATTAACTTATTTAAGCATATCCTAATAAATTCGTTATCAAGTGAACAATTATTTTTTTACTATATATTTATAAATGTCTAGTTGTATATAAGTTCACGCCAGTATAATAATCGGTGCAATATAATACGAAGTTTTCTCGTTCTTGGAAAGCTTACAAACCGTTATTTTGTCTCACCGGTAAGTTATACGATCTTCGGGTTGGCACATACACTCCAGTGAATTCCATTAGTAGTTACATTACAGTGTTACACAGATATTTCCATAAATTGTTTCGCATCGCTCCGACTACCCAGTATATAGGCAAATCAGAACAGACATAATCAATTGCCATCAATGTATAATAGACTTTATATTAGGTATGATGAACTTTGTACCTATATATACACACTATTATTATTGGTGCAATGGTACTCAATAATCTAATTAAATCCTGAAATTTTTTTATACCTAAATATATAACACTTAACGTACCGCAAAAAAAAATATGGATTTTATTTATCATGTTATATTGCTGTAATCACAACTTTCATAAAATATTTCTGAAACAAATACCAAAATAATAATATAACATTAATACATAAATTCTACACTTTAGTTTTAAGGATATATTCTATGTTTAAGAGAGGGATATAGACATGTACATAATGTGTATGTATATATATTACTATCTTAGAAAAAAAGACGAAATAAGAAATAATTTTAACAGTTCGGATAAAATAAAGAGTACGGTTACACTATAGGTACATAAAGTAATTTGAACACTAATATTATAGATCCTAAAATAAAATGTATCATACACCTAAAGGTTATAAATACGTAGCTTCAATCTGATAGATGGTTAATAAGATGGATAAGACATCACTCGAATAAATTAAGCAAATTAATAAATGTATGTACCTATTGTTGTAATAAATTTAAGAATACCAACATACCCAGTACTTACATAATTACATATTAAATGGATTTTACAATACTGTTCGTTGCATTAATTAAATCGTATATATTGACGTTAATATGGTAAATATTGTTCACACTTAATGCAAAATCAGCGTATTCAATTATGTATTCTTATAGTTACTAGAAACATTTAAAATATTGAACAGAGTAAAATATACGATGAAATATAATATGCTTGCAATTATTTGAACAGTATAACACAGAACTTATTTTATATTATAATCGCTATAAATCTTATACATTTACTTTATCAATTGATATTCTTAAATTCTTTATGCAATAATAATGGGAAAAAATTATAAATATAATATATACATATTATTCGCCACTATTGGTATTGATAGAGTGGCAATATTTGACTGTACTTTGCAGTCAAATTATAAAAACAATACACTAATATGATAGGTAATTGTCAACTTATTTTTATTTATTCAAAGAAATGCAATAAATAAGTTTAAAATTAACTTCTTTATATAAAATTAATTTTGAGTCATTTGATATGTTATGAAGTATGGACATCGAATAATTTGAATAAGAGTAATGATAATATGCATTTAAAAAAATTATGCACACCCGTTTATACAGTAAAAACTAAAAATACGATTCATCCAAATTATTTAACCTTATTAAGTATTTTGACAAAAGCCACTGAATATTATATTAAGGAAAACTAAATTAAGTTTAATAACACAAACTATTCACATAAAACCTAATTCAAAAATACAATTATCTATACAAAATGGCTAACTGGTAAAATTTAATCTTAATAAATGTAAGGAATATTTTAGTACATCAGTACATGTGTTTCTAGTCTTTTAGATACCAAGATAAATATAAGTATGCAAGTACACGCGTTTCATAAATAAATTCACGTGATAATAAGATAGTTTATGATCAATTACGACCGTATTCAGTGCTCGAATTGGTGGGACGCAGGAGGGGGAAACTTCTCTCACATTTAAAAAATATATTTTTAGAGTGCCCCTACTATTAATTTTCTTTAGAACATGGGTACGTACTTTTTTACTAAATAACATGTTAACATGCATTATTTTTGTAATTTTTATTTCTCAAAACTATATTGCATTATACAACTTGTTATTATTATGATACTGCATTACAGCTATGCAATATAATTAAAATATAATTCTTAAACAATAGAAATTAGATACAATTAATAATTAAAATTATTTATAATGAAAAAAAAATATATTTATTTTAATTGCTCATAAGTGGTCGTTGCTACTATGTCATATTAATAAAATAATAAAAATACTGTTTTATTTCTTTGGGAATTGACGATTGAGTGATGTGACCTGTGTGGGGCTTCGCAAATTAGGTTGAGTTTGAGCCAATCATTTCAAGGGAAGCTATTTTTCAGTCTAAGAGTCACTTCTTACATTTTTAAATTCGAGCACTGTGGCCTATGATATGAGTTTCATGCACAACACCATAGCATAGATACAATTGAACATCACAAACAAGCACAAATAATTTGATTGAAAAAGTAAAAAATCACTTGTGGTTTTAATAATATAAATCCATTAATACAATGCAGTCCAGTCGAACGAATCTTTTTAAAATATTTGTTTAAACGAAGGATTGATTACTGTTTGCACTGTATACAAAATTGAAAAGGTCATAATTTAAAAAATAAAAATAAAAATAACACAAATAATATTAATATTATTATAGTATGTAATTCACTCAAAATGTTACAAAAACATAATTATGTAGTACAAAATGGGCACAAACAACAATGTTTAAGTTGTCGATTAATAGTAAGTAGTTACAAAAAAAAATAGCAGTCGAAACATTAATTCATATTATTACAAAATATGTAACTATTATTCATAGTGGAAAAATACAAAATATCATTATATACCTACATAATTTAATACTTTAATACTTGTCTTTATCCTTGTTCGCATCACCATTTGTTGCCGGTTCATTCGTAAGCACTGGCTTGTATTTCCTTGAAAAAATCATTAAATAAACATACATATATTAATCTATAAATATACTATAATAAATGTTAATAATATATTGTTATTGATGTAAAAATAAATCAAATGTATCACCTATGAATAAAACAAATACAATATGTTTCGTCCATTACTCGTGTTTTTTTTTAATTTAATTATTTAAGATACTTTAGTTTAAGTCTATTTTTAAGTCAATATATTTACACTGTGCATAAATCCTAAAATTTCTATTTCCCCCGATTCTGTATTTAATTTTCCGAGAAGCAGCAGAATAAAATAGAAATGAATATAGTTTTGGAAATAATATAATCCTATAATGTTTACTAAATAAATAAAGTAAGGCCATGTATATATAATAAATAATAATTATAGGTATCAAGTCATTCATCTAGTGTTATGGTCATCTTGACTCTTGAGAGAATATTATTGTCTCCATAGTTCATATACGCTAAAATAAGTATCCATACGATTACGGTATGTATGTATAATATAAATATTATAAGTTTTTTTTTTTTTAATTTTTGGATCCGTGTTTCAGTTTGTTTTTAGCATTAAAATAAAGAATCTGTTTAGAAGTCCAAACGTACGAGAATAGTGTGCTAAATTGTAATCCTTATATATTCCGTCCAATAATGATTGGCTGTTGAAATTCATCAATACATTGATTAGTAATATTCAACCACAATATACCTACTAACAATTGAAGTATATCTTTAAACACATCCTTTAGAGCTATAACTTACGCATAAGACTTTTTAAACATAAACACATTATAAACATGGGTATTTTATCAACATATATGACACATTGCACTATTGTGTAGACAAAATAATAACACGATAACTTGGTGTTTCGAAATCCAATGAATTAAATAAAAATTTAATGGTGCATACTATTTTATATCTTTCTCTGTATCCAACCGGCCGTGGTGGGTTGAGTTGACACGCATAAATTAGCATATTTGAATCAATTAGAATAACTGAAAGTAAATTGAGTATGGATACACCAAACACAAAAATTTTTGTTTATTTGCGAATTCATGAATTCATAATATTTTAATATGGATATAACCTACGGATACAACATAATATGAAATATAAATTGGTTTTTTTCCTCGGAATTTTTTTTTTTTAATTTTGTTGTTAACTTTATCGAATATCACTAACTATTACACCTAGTCCTATTGCCGTACCTACAATGCACATTTTAGAGAGAGTTAAAAATAAATCCCGCTCGATGAATTCAACTTAATTTCTTTGCATTCCAAAGTACAATGAAGTACTTTCATTCTATACAGAAGGTTGTTAAGTTTACTCACTTTTCTGACATTTCAATGAGATCTTCGATGGTGTCTGGCAGTTTTCTGTTTAGCGTCTCGGGCAACACAAGCGACCACACTCCGACCAACAATGCAAGACCGCCATACACAACCAACGGCATATTGACCCACATTTCAGCCTGAAAATTAAAAGGAAATTGGTGACCTGTATAGTATTATAATATGC
The DNA here is from genome assembly GCF_001856785.1 of Myzus persicae. Taxonomy (NCBI): domain Eukaryota; kingdom Metazoa; phylum Arthropoda; class Insecta; order Hemiptera; family Aphididae; genus Myzus; species Myzus persicae. The sequence continues at coordinate 1,779,749 of NW_019100468.1, forward strand.
AACGCGTAAACGCCGTGCAGTGCTCTCTAACTGCACTTTAATGCACCTTCGTACCGTATTGTTGATGTATGGCGCCACAATTCCTCCGATCCTGGCGAAAAACGATCCTACCCCCAAGCCCATATTCCTCACCACGGTCGGAAACTGTTCTGCGGTATAGACATAAACGGCTCCGTATGACGCAGTTATGGCTAGCTTAGCCATCATCGCACAGAAGATAACCATCCACGTATTAGCTAGAATTAAATACCATTTGTAAGTGACATTTTTAGTTTGTCAATCAAACTAATATAAAACAGAGCAGATGACACATTAGATATTAAAGGTAATTAGTAACTTTTAGTGATAAAATAAAATAAAAAGTTAAAGTAATCTCAAAATGTTAATAATTATCGATTTCGTTCATCAACACATATAAACTGTACATATTATTTACTTTTAGGCACAGCTAGCGTTGCAAGAAGTGATAATCCGGCCAATATTAGGAATCCAGATATATTTATCTTCCTGCCCCATTTGTTAAGGGTCAATAACAAAAATATATAAGCCGGAAACTCTACCAAACCGGCTAAATTAAACACAAAATATGGATTTCCCCCAAGATTGGAAGTACTCCAAGACAGACCATAATAGGCAGTGCTGTTTACAAACCTAAAAAAAATAAAATAATATTCAATTACATTTATATTTTTGTTTTAAGATGCATAATATTAATTCTAATATAAAGTTGTGTACGAACGGATTTTGCTATTTTGTATGCAAACAACAAATTATTTTACTAAACTAACTTATATTTATAACAGAAGAATATACATCATATTTATTTCGTAATATTCATACTATTTATAGTCATGTTACATTGTTTTGTTATAACATCAATTTTTTAAGTCTTTTTTAAATTTAAATATGTAAATAAAAGTATAACTGTGATAATAACTGAAAATGTTTCTGCTCATATAGATGAAAGAAACAGGAAAAAAATGAATATTTTAATAATTTTAAAATACGTTACACGCATAATTAAGCAAACATAAGCAGACACCCAGTTTTTTAATTTAAAAAATTATAGTTTTTGTGGGCTCAGTAATTCATATTTCATGATAATATGTACATTCAAGCATTGACTATTGAGTGTCATTTTAAGAGCTGCAAGGTATTCAATTGTTGTCACCTGATCTGATATCGAGAGATATACACAGATATCTCCTGAAAAAATTTATAATGATTGAAAATACGATGACAATATTATTTGAAAGTTACAATGTATATGTTGAGTGAGAATGATTTTAAAAAAAAATTTTATTTTGATTGTTAATTTCTTGTAAATAATATGTCTGTACATTTTTAGTTTCATCATATTTCAATCATTATTAAACAATTAAAATGTTTGATTTCAATAAATTATATTTCAAACATAATTATATTATCAATCATAAGCGTACCTAATATAATGGTATATGGCAAATATATCATCTTCATAATATAAATATTACTGTATAAACTCTTGATAGTAGGTTTATAGGTTAATTAAATTAGATCTCATCAATCTAGTTAATTAGCATCAACTGTCATTACCACAAAAGCATTATGATGATAGATCTTTTCAAAATCACTGGATGTTTGAATAGATCGAAAAACGACGCTTTTGGTTGAGTATCGAGCTGTACTGTGGACTTTTTCTCAGAATCGCTTTCCAATATTTCAATTATGTCTTTGTCTGAAATGTCCACACTGTTCACCCTGCACACTTTCTGGATAATTTTTACGGCTTTCTCCTGTTTATCATTGGCCAGTAGCCAACGCACCGATTCTGGTATAAACCTTAAAAGTTAAAAATTAGTTTTAGTAAACTTTGGTGGTACGAAACCAATTAGTGCACTACTGACCAATAATAGGTCGTGTAAAACAGAGTTGGTATGGTAATAGCCAGTTGAAAGTATCTCCAGTTACTGCGGAAGGTGAACGCAAATGCGGATGTTAAAAGAAAACCGACAGAAAAGAACATTTGTATGACAACGCCAACCACCATTCGATATTTGGGGCTGACAAATTCCAAACCTGTAAATAATCGTAATTCTATAATAATTTGAAACAGAAACATCTCACGTTTTGGAAACGTATATTTAAATACACGTCATTTTAATGCAACGCGTTTATGTACATATAAATATAATATATATATAAATAAAAAAATCGAAAAAACGTAAATAATTATCAATAAATTATGAATGGAAATAGTACAACAATAGATGTTATATTACGTAATAAACATTAAAATTAATTTAATGATTGCTTTATGCGACGATATGCAAAAAAATATTATAAAGAATTAAAAATTTATTTATTAATAGGACATTTTTCACGATAAACAGTTTTTACCTGTTGACTAAACAGTGAAATATTTATTAGGTCACATTTTAATGTCCATATAATTTATATATAGCCATTTGCAGTGTGCATTGTTTAAGTGTATAACAACCACTCAGTTTCGTATTGAATATTGCTGTCTAAATATAAGTAAGAGCTTAGTTATGGTACACGGCCTACCGATGACATAAGCTGCTAGGTATAGCCCTGAAGTAGAAGCTCCCACCAGTACTCTGAGAAATGTAAAGCTCCAGTACTCTTGTGTGAATGCCATACCGATACCGGCGACACCCTGCAGCCAAACAGATATTATAAAAATATTTTTTCTTCCAATCCTGAAAACAATAAAAGTATAGTACACGATTATAGTATAGGCATCGGACGTACGATGATCATAGGTGTACATCAAGAGAGGTTTAACTGAACATTTTCGAATAATTATAACAATTTGCCCAAATCTGATATACATCATCGAATATAAACAGGATATAATATAATATTATCATTACTCTTATAGTTCCAGCATGTTTATTAGTGATCAAAGTCTAAATTATATAATATCCTTTTTTTTTTTTCTTATTTATTTGAAGAAATCTACAATCTATACATGCTTTTTGTACAATAAGTAGGTTTGATATAAGAAAGGTAAGAATAATATGAATAGTTAGATTAGGGAAGATACCCAGTGGTAACACCCAATAAATATCCCTATTTAAATTCATACTTTATTACCTAAAAAACAAGGTAGGTAGTTGTTTGAGTTCGATAAAAATGTACAGATAAGTCATACAATTTGTTTATAGTATTATATACGGACTTATCGATATATTTTACAGTCATCTTAATTCTTAATATTACTTACAACTTACACGCAGTAATTTTATTTCACAATATTTTTCTCTAAAGCACACTTATAAATGATTTATGTCAGATTTATTTATAGCTATAATTTATTATACGTTATTATTAGGTAGGTAAATGCATTAATATTAGATTAATTTATGTTACGTAAATTATCAGATTATACGCTGATAATTATTTAAAAGAAATAAACGTCACAAAAAGTTTTGCTGACTTCGATTTTACTAATGAAAATTTTAATAATAATACATAAGTAGCAGGTGCCTACTTTAGGTATATAATAAAATAAATTATACTTTAAGTAGGATCCAGTAGTCCTGTCCGTCTATTCTATTTTATACGTATATCTATGACTTATTGTATTTAATGTAAAAATATTGTAAATAATCGATGTCTTAAAAAAAAAGTATATTATATCATAGAATATACAGTGCGTAAGTTCCACTTATAAGTATGATGGAATATATTCCACTTGTCCACATAGTGTGCTATATAAAATAATGTACATTTAAATTGCATACTATCACATTGATTATGGTACATAAATGTATACCACCTATATATACGAATATAATTATATAACATACAATTTGTTTCGTATTATTCGTGTTAAGTGTTACGATTTAAGTTACTATTGATTAAACTATTATCTAATAACTCACCGGTCCGACAAATATCCAAATATTATCGATCCTAACATGACACCGACCATGAGCATAGAGTCCGCGGTGCCTTTGTACCAAGCTCTGTCACACACCAAGTTGAACTGTATATACGAAAAATTTTACCACTTTAAACCATATTGTAAAAGAATTGGAGCACTTAATAATAATTCACCTCCATCACTGCGGTGTTTTGGTTTGACCCCTTGTCGTATATCCACCGGTGGCAGTTTATGCTCTGGTTCGCCGTCGTATTGGACGAGTAATACGCTTCAGTGAAATTGGTGTCGTACATTTTACACGAAGAAAAATGATCCAACTTATAGTCGAATGGATACGACATGTTCATGATGTTGGGCGGTAAAGCATACGAAGCATTGTCCGGCTCACCCGGTAATTGACATCTATAGAACGAAAAATCAACTAAGTAATGGTTTACATAATAAAGTATAATATAAATAGATTCGTATATATAATATAACACACATATACATACATATAGATTGATAATCATGTATGTATATAATAAGCACATTACACTTCGTTGAAATTGTATGTACCTGTAATCGGTTTTGGCAAGGATAAATACTCCGGACAGCTTATGCAAAGCACACGATATTGCGGGAAGACACAGGAAGAAGTAAATTCTTTTCTGGTACTTCCCGAAATCGCCGATTTTGTGCAATAGGTCGTCGTAAGTCATTTTATTTTTTTCGATACAACTGCCCAAACTACTGTGGTATTTGTGTTGTAATGCTGTATGCGGTCGTTCAGTTCTTTACTATAACTAATAAAAATGTTCATACATATAAATAGGTATATTTGGTTAATTCCCAACACAACGTGTGAATCACTAATAAGATTACAAATATGTTTTACATTGATCGTCAGTACTTAATATTTAACTAAACAAACATAATATAATTAAATCCTTGTTATAAAAAGGATTAATGACCCGTATCTTTAAGTTAGGTCAAACTAAACACATTGCAGATTAGCTTATTGTGTCTAATTAAATACTATAGTATACAGACGTATGTTAAGATTTAATCTTTAGTATAATTTTTGTTTCAGCACTTAAATCATCAACGCGCACACTCACAACCATAAAAACAAATTATTATGTAAATAATATAATATTATTATAAAAACAATATTAAAAATATTATAAACTTATGTTTATGTATATACCACTATGATACTTTTTGTAAAATCGACTGAACAGGTGCAACTTTTTTAAATGTATACACATTGTATGTATTTATTTTTATCCAAACAGCTGATCGGAGTTTGGACAGTGATTGTCTGTATTTATAATGTGAGTTTTTTAAAAATTGAATTGATCCTTATAGTATGCATTATGATTATTATTTGCATTTATGGTACACATTACTATATTGGTAAATTACTTGGGTGTATACTATAACAGTTAATTCGAATCGCAAATAGTACCTATGTATTTTGTATAAAGCACTAACTATAGCGATTGATAAACTTGCAATGAAATCAGACGACCCATCTTCAATATGCATGTTTCCGTGCAAGTAAAAGAGGAAGACATATTTCAAACTTATTCACTCAATATCTCACTTTCTATACATTTGCTTTTGAGTTTTAAATTATACCTTAGTTATTTTTTTAGCGTTGCATTAACTAGCAAACTTAACTGATGCGTTTTCACGAAGATAATCATTTATGCACTACTCGAACGAGAAATTTATCTTAAAATAAATATTATAAATTCGTAAGTTAATATTGTATGCTACAGGTACAAATTTACAACAATTTTATAGGTATCTACTTCCTAGGTAATAGTAACAATGACATTCAATTGCCGCATGCTAATGCATATATGTATAAACACAAGTAGGCGTGTATAATACTAGTGATATAAAATTGATCTTAAGATCATTTTCAGTAAATATAGTCGTCATAACTCTTAATATTATGTTACTCTATGCATTAAGTATAGACTATAGACTAATACAGTACCAAAAGTATAATTTATTACACGGCTAAAGGTCTTTTGGCCAGATAATACAATTAATCGTTACACTTACGGCGCTTACATATCAAATATAGAATAAATCAACAGAAATATTTATATTGTTGTAATAATAATATGATATTGTAAAATGTTGACCGTTACTCGCTGACAGACGTTTTAACTATAAATTGCTGCTCATAGTTGGCGTCGGTAGCGTGTAGACCTAATCAGTGCTCGTTGTCGTAACTTCGTATTTCTGTTACCCAATTAAAAATACAAGTATTCAACGGTTATAGTTGTAAAAAAGAATAATAACAAACGTCATTAGAAAACGCCAGTGTCACATTTCGTTTATATTTTGTAGCAGTAGCACGTAGGTATAAAAATGTAGATGAACGTGAGGAAACGTAAAAAACCTTCCACAGAATACAATATGGTCACAGTAGGTATACTTGAGTAAAAGTATTAAAATAATTTTTAAGTACCTACTCAAATATATGTCTAAAATACTTGTAGAAAAGTGCTTAAACATAATATTTTGAGTACATTCTCAAAGTATAATTAATAATAATGTAAAATTAAATACTTATTTTCAAATAATTTTCTTTCTTATCTTACATAGATAAATAATTTTAAATAATTACTTATTTTAATTAAATCACATAAAAAATGACATACACCAATAAACCTAAAATTATACAAAATTACTAGAAGGTTAATTTTAATTGTAGACATAGTTCACATTTTTATAAGTAATCAATTTAGAGGCAAAAACTATCAGTTTGATTCCAGATACCAGTGAAAAATAGTATACCTACTAAAATTATACATAATGCAAATATCTTTTACGAGATAGACACATCTAAAACGCTAAATCCCTAAATTCTCTTTCTCACGTTCGTTCCCAACTATATGGGTTGGTAACCCTTGTTCTACACATGCATAGGTCTCTGTTCCCTTTTTTATATCAAAAAATTCTTAACATTTTTTTAAAAATTCAATTTCTAGAGTTATTTATTTAAAAATTGAAATATGAGAAAAATCAATTTTGAAATCTAAATGAACTTTGAATAAATGAAAGCAACTTATATTTTCATAAATACAGACAGCATAATATTATTGTAAAATTGTATACAACTACAATGCGGCTAGGTTAGGTTATTATGTCATATGTCATATGGTTTTCACACTTTGATAACTAATGCTAATTCAATAGGTAATAAAGAACACACTACTCGCTAAAATTGCATATATTATTTTCATATATCCACCAGTAACTGCAATGCAGAAGTCAATTTAATAGGCCCACGGTGATTTGATCTTTGTAACGAAATTATAGAACAATAATTAAAAAGTATTTGAAGTATTCCCAGCGACAGATTAATTTTGTTACGAAAATCATCGGACTAAAAAATTGATTTGTACACATCAGTGCATGGTGAATATAATCATATATTGATATAAAAACAATAATAGAGACGATGCTAACGAATAGTGTGTTCTTTATTACCTGTTAGATTAGGTAGCATTAGTTATCTAAGTGCGGAGACACTGAAAACCATACAATTATACAATATTACCTATATTCTGTATTTTTGAAATATAAGTTACTTTTATTATTCAAAATTCGACCGATTTCAAAATTATATTTTTATCCATATTATAAATACACAATTCAATAAAATGGCTATTTTCACATTTTTAGAACAATTATAAGCTTTTCTGTTTAGACCAAGTTAAACGAGAGGCTATTAGTCATATATTACATTGAAAAAAAACTGCATTACAATGTCCGTATTATTAATTTGAATTAGAGCTACTGACTTTCCAATTTATTAAAATACCGATGTTATATTATAAATATATCGATGTACTAAATCTAAACATACTTTCTGGCTTATTGCCTTTTAAAGTTTATAAAAGTAACGGTATTTAATGTAGTATATAGTATATTAGCATCTAACATTAAAGGGTTAAAGTTAAAAAAATGTAGTGAAGCCAGATTAATTCGATTATCATAATTTAAAAAATAAATAAATTCCATTAAAAAAGAAGTTTTCGACTTCGAAATCATAAATTTAATTTTATTGTTGCTACAACTGCGTGATCAATTTTTTGATTCCATTTTATTGACCCGTAAGTTGTCAGTTTGTCACCATTAAAACATACTACGCGTACACTGGTCAACGTCTCGACGACATAATATAGCTTACATCCTGCACGTTTATTATGTATTGTATAATAATATGTTCATGATAAACTATTATATTATACAGGATGATTCACCAAGCACGATCACCCCATTTTTACCCAATAGTGCAGATAGACAAGATCTCAGTATACTTAAAGTCCATTTTATATAAAAATTCTTGAGAGTTTTCGTACCTACTACCTAAGAAGTCTCTAATGAAGTACTGTTGTTTAAATGGAACCCCCCTCCCTTTTCTAAGGTAAATTATTTAACTTATTTCCAACAATTGTGATGTGGCAAAATCAAAATTCAAATGAATAGTTTTTAACTTTGTGTATCAAGGATAAGTTTCGTGTTAATGTGGTTGGAAGACGTGGGGGCTATAGACGCTATTGTGATTTAAAAATGTTAGTATTCTATCATATTTTTTAATTTTTAAAAGTTGTCAAGTATATAATAAATATTAATACCAACTATAAATCTGTTTTATATTTTTAAGAACTTACTCCTTAATATAAACATTTTAATAACTGAGAAAATACTTATTCGAATTTTGAATTAGGCGTTTACCTATACATCAATAATAATGAAAAAAAATGATCAGCTAATAAATGCACAATAAAAACTATCATTTGAAAAAAAGAAGTTTGTATTAATTTTAGTGGTTGTCAATTTCGCGAGGTGACAAATTTTAGGAAGCGCCAAAATGTTGAAGGTGTGTTTTTCAGTGGTGTTTTCCTATGTCAAACAAAATCTAACTTATTGGAAACCTGATTATTAAGAATAAGAAAATATTGTAAACCTGTGCTGCTTTAAATAAATAAATATCTAATAAGCATTAAGTGGAAATATACGTGATTTTTAGGTACTCGATCTTGATATGACCCATAGATACGAGAGATGATTGTAAGTATACTGAATAACCGCCAAATAATAGTATACTTTTGTTAAGGGGATGTCAGCGCAAAATGTGTGTTATCTCTCAGACCCAAGAGCAACATAGATAAAACCCTAGATAAAACGCAATCTCGTAAAATCGTTTTTTTATCATTTTGAGTAATCTTAAAGGAAAATCAACTATTACAAAAATTATAGAGGATATTTGTTAGAGTTCGACATAGGTATCGGTTTCATATTTTATTAATATTTGACTTTATAGTCAACTTGAAAAATAAAAAGTAAAATTTGTAAATTTAAATGGATATCACATTGTTTTGGGGCAATATGTTTTGTACAAATCGGTATGTGTCGTACCTTCAAAAATAAAATCATCTATAATGTATGCAATAGGTTATTCAACTCTAATCATGAAAAAAATGACTTTGAGAAAGATGCGTTTCGTCCGTGTTGAATGTGGGCCAAAGAGAGAAACAAATACTGCGTTGACATCCTCTTAACACGAGGCACAACGCTGAGCACATGCGAATTTATTTTTGAACGACAACCGGGCGCCGTCGATCAATATAACGGCAACGGACTCCAGCGCATGCGCTCCATGTAATTTTACTTTAGTGTTGCAGCTGCAGCACCTCAACAATATGCGGGTAGGTAAATTGCAGGTGTATGTACTTCTTCTATTATTGTAATATTGTAGCACACAACATTCGGAATATCATTGACGTTGGTTATAAATTTATAATATTGTTACGATATTGCTGTAGTAAGTTTTGACGAGGGAATTCGATTTGGTGAATGAATAATAATTATGTAATAATATAATACTTACTAGCGACTGCTGCAGCAGCGATCGAGGAGCCGGTGTAGCGTTTCAGGTGAAATCTCGTGGAAAGGAACGTCGTTGTCGGAATAAGAGAGAGAGAGATAAAACTAAAACCGAAAACTGAAAACCATACACACGTTATAATATTATAATAATACTAATTAATTATAGATCGATATGGTACGATATTTCGTGATGATTATTATTGTGATTGTGATTGTTATTACTAAACGTTAGTACAAATCGATTGACGGGAAGACGGCCGTGAACCGTACGCGGTCGCGCGCACTGCGATGAATGGCATGGCTTACTCCTGTGTGCGGTTTATATGTACCTACCGGCGCCGCCGTGGCACAGTCGCACGATTCAACACATCTGCTGCTCCTGCGTCTATATTTACGTGCGCCACGCGCACTCAACATTAAAATATAATATTATTATATATTTATATTATACAGAGCGATTATTCAACGAGCAAACGGTCATTATTTTCGACTCGGTAAATTTGTTGGTGTTTGAAAACTATTTTTCCCACGATTCGAGAGCCGTCCATTACAATGCGGATTTTTGTAGTTATTGCCGTCAATCCGACCACATTACTTATGTAAATTACCAAGTAGATGTGCACGTTTGATTCATACTCCGAAGTAGTTTATTTTTCTGAGAATTACTATAGATAAAATAGGAATATCGAACAACTAGTAGATGTATTACGTTTAATAATAATTAGTGATTATCATAATAAATTAGACACAAAAGACGAGTAGAGCGGAGTGGCAACTGAACTACTGGTTTATTGTATATTATAATATATCTACTATTCGCTCGACTGGACTTTAAAACAATAATAGTATGTTTAACTTAAAAATTGTGCAAATAATTAATATATGTTTCAAAATGATTGTTTTGCTGTACGTTTGTAATTACTTAAAATAATGCAGAAAAATACATATTTTCGGAAACGAGTAAAATGTATTGACGTATAGTGATAAAAGAATCACCTCGTTTAATATACTATAGCTCTGATAAACTACACGCTGCACACAAACGCGTTTACCGCGTATTTGATATCATAAACTCTACTACAATAAAAATTCCGACACATCAAGTGCATATTGTGAATAGTGTGTATACTGTATAGCGTGTATACACATACGCCTACGTCGCTGGTACGATTAATAAATAGCATGCCACACGCCACTACGGCTCCCACGTGTTTTTTTCGATCGGACGTGATGTTTAATGTTTTATCGTAAAAACCAGCCCAATCGTATTCTTTGTTGACAGACTTTCTCTCTCTCTCTATCTTTCAATGTTTGTCTCTCTCTCTCAATGTTTCACTCACGGCAGCTGCTTATACGTTTGTTCTTTGCTTATACTAACATGAGTATACTATACCTGACTTATGACTCACGCGGAGTACCTACTGTAGAGAGTTTTCAACGTTTCCGTAATTGTATCGCATACGTGTACAACTTCATCGACGGTCGGATTCAACACAAAAAAAAGATCAAAATTCAAAATATTATGCTGTGATATTATACGCCGCTGCAAAGACAAGAATTGCAAAAGTTATAGCCATATAGGGCTTAGCTTGAGCCTTGAATTCTAAACGATGCACCAAGAATCCCATAACAGTATTATACTCGTACTATAATATTACACCCATCATGATAGTAATGTTTTCTTAAATAATTCGTACTTTTATATGTTTTCAGTGTACATATAAAATATATACACCAGCCACCGGGTAGGAGTAAATTCAATATTACAATTGCCTAAGAACTAACTATTAACGTACTCGATACTCAAATACATATTTTTAACATAATTTACAAAACAACATATTTTTACTAAAAAGATATATACTTCACTATTTTTATCTTAATCACCTATTCTATTTATCCTTTTTTCTATTATTATTTATTTTAATGACTAAATTGACGACATGCATTTTGAATTCCTTATTCCAAACTAGAATTTTTTTGGAGTACTTTGATACATACAAATTTGAATGGAGTGGTACTGAGACCCTACAAAATGTTGGTACACAAAAATAATTCTGAACCCAGAAGTTAACATACAATTTTATTATAAAATACATCCATAAAAATAAAAAAGTTACTTATGTTAAGTTTAGCAACTTTTAGTTACTAATATATTATCAAATATAATTTATCGAAAACCTGAAAACCTAAATTATCTATGTCATTCCCTTCCTTTAATCATCTTTACGACTTTACTTATAAATAAAGAGCGGATTTTAATACACTATAAAAAGTGTAAAAATTATTGTGAATTTCAATTCAATTTCAATTCAACTTTATTTTTAAATTCCATTCAATACATCTTACAAGGTACCTATTGAATTTCATTTTCAAGTTATTGACGGAGCGAAAACATTTTTAACGACATTAGTTCAAAAATACTAACAATAATCGAAAATTTCATATGTCTATAAATATTTTAATACTAGTTAAAATATTTTGAAAATTGTATGGTGCATAGTAAATGCACATTTAAACATTTTGTAAAAATGTCATGTATTTAAGGTATTTTTTTAGAGTTACACCAAAAACCAAAATCAATTTATTAAGAATCGGTTTTACGTAAAAATTACCGTTTTCCCTTAATTTTTTGTTTTTTTCCTGTCACTTTTGAAAACTATTAGAAATTTTTTACTTTGAAATTTGACTAGATTCACTTTCCTACCAGCTGTTGAAGAAAATCAAAGCATTTTTACTCCCCCAAAAGGAGATGACAAACAAAATTAAAATTAAAAATACACGCATTTCATTGTAAAATCAACACATTCATCACGCTCCGCTCAAAATCTAAAACTTAAAATTGTGTACTATGTTAAAAAGTTATAATTTAATCTTATTAAAATGAATAATCCCTTAGTGCCTACAAAACGTATTAGGTATATTGAATTGTACATTTGACAAAATTGAAAATATAATTTTATAGATTTTCACTTCGTTATGCAATAGGTACATTTTGAATTTTGTCAAAATATACAGAAATATGCAGTAATATGAAGAAAAAAATAGCCATTCTTCAAACTATTACGTAGAATGTGTATACGTTACTGATAAAAATCCCAAAAATGTGAAAAGGAAAATTATGTAATTCCATAGAACATCACGCGATACTTATAAGATAAGTATGAATTTGATACTTTGATTACAGTCCCGTGTGTATAATAACATACTTCACGAATATTTATGTTGTGAATTTTTGGGCTTTACGTGTCATGTAGAAGGTATGTAATCCGTTAATCGCAAACAATACAGGTAATTTCCTACGATAAATTTCTAGTTATGATGTATATCTGTGAATTAAATGTTCTTATTAATCGAAATTCTCTGTATTATTATCGTTGAATAATGAACGTAGGTAGAAGTGTACAACACTATTTATGTCTATATAGGAACTTACCAGATGCTGTCTTTATAGTTAGCCCTGTTAATGTGCTGTGTTATTAACAAATAACAATATAAAGATGATTTATCAATGTACATTAACATTAGTCATTTCTCAGTCCTCATCTTTTGTCCTAATGGATTCGTTCAAATTCTGATTTCTGGAATTTTTAAGTATACTTTAGAGCCATATTTTCAATTATTTAGATTATTAATTGTACCATGATTAAGGATATATTATTAAACTGTCAACATACAGATTTTTTCAATTGAAACCAAACTTTTTTTACTACAATTTTTAGTTGTAAGCAGATATTTTTTTATTGCCGGTACATTAAAATTAAAATTTGAACAAATTATATCATTTTTATAAATTATATATTGATTTACTAATATTAATAACTATAATTTTAAATATGTGTGTTTTGAAGTCATGTTAACATTTGTTTTTTAGGGTGAGTCTAATTTTCAAATAACCAACGGCTTATTTGCCCCTATATATTTTCAAATACCCTGCTAAACGTCTGAATTTATTAGATTGGACAAAATAATAAAAAATTGTAATCAATTATCATGTCCCCTCCATTGAAAATTCCTGTGTTCTCTACTGTAGGTGTCTAACTATTATTTGTCAATATGTACAGAGTGGGCCATGGGCCACTGGAAAAGCGACAAAAATAGAGTTATGTCTATATATGTTTGGCCCTATACCCGTGACCCACTCTGTATAAGTAGGTATCAAACTAAGAATTTACTTTTAGTTAATCTATAACAAGACTATTATTAAGGTCACAGTGTTATATGTATAAAGTATATATTTTTATGCTTAAAAAGACCTCGTCAAATGGTATTATCGGTTATCCATTTTTAGTTACACAAATATAGGTAATAACTAATAACTAATATAATTACAAATAGTATTATGAACCTGTTATCTTTAATTCTGATAAAGAATACAATTATTGTAATTCATCATACGATTTTATATTATACTTTTTATTTATTAATGAAACAAAACTCCACTAGTTTATGATGTAACTCATATATAGGTACATACATATAAATGCAAATAATTGTATAATTATATTATCGGCTATAGTTGTTGGTGTAAAAAATATGTAAAAAAAAATATATCGTTATAACACTGTGGTAGATGTACATTGTACAATATATTGTAATACCTACTTTAAAATCGATTACATAAAAAAGATACAACCAGAACGATGAACCCAACAATAGAACTAGATACCTGTAAGAATAAAAATGAATTATGTTTATAAAGTTTCTCAATTAATATTCTATAAATATCATAATTATCAGTCGTTAAATCACTTTAAATTAGATAATTTATATAGGTATCTGAAGATGTGTAAAAATGTAAAATTATCATAAACTCTAATACCTATACAACTTACCTTGATGTTAAAGCATTATAACATCATTGATTTTTAATTATTGTTTATTATAAATGCAATGCTAGTACAAATTAGTGTATATGTACAAATGTACAATAATGTAATATTTGCAAATAAAATTAATTTATAAGAACTTTTGAATTCATGACTTTTTAAAACCAACAATTAAAAATATGCTATACCGATTATTATCAGCGGTAAAACATATTTATGAAAAACAAACAAAACGGCATTAAAAAATGGTTTATATAGTTTTTCTATAGAAACGTTGACATGCGTTCGACTCACTCAAATAGTAAAATAATACATATATTATGTTGTTATTCATCCATGAAAATCATAATGGTATTCATGAGCATTAATTGTAAGTGTATCAAATCCACTTTTTAATTATTAGATATTTTAACTTATATTTATGTTACTCTAATGGAGAAGTTGTCGAATCGAATCAAAGATAAATTTAAAAGAAATATTTTACTATTTTATTTAATTTGTATTACTATTGGACTATGAAATTAAGTTTTAAAATATTTAACTGTTGACATTACACATAAGATTAAGTTATAATTTATGAATTTATTTAGATGATGATTAACAGTGAAATTTTGTTGTAAAACTTACAGAATATAAAAACTTTTTATTAACGTCGAAGCAATCATTCGCTGATATATTTACTTCTGTAGCATTCAGTTCATTCAAAAACAAATAAACCTGTGAAAAAAAATTAATTAATTTTACACTATCAATATTTGAATTAATTAGCAAACCTCGGTAAATAATAGTAATTGTTTTTATAATTATTATAACAACATGCTTTGGTCTCATAAATGACTAAATAACCATGATTCGTTTGGATAAATTATAAATAATGTAGGTATACATTTTTAATTTAATTTGTCAATTTTTCAAAATAAAACTTATTCATTTTTTATCTGTAATATGAAATTATATTATTATCTAAGTAAAAAATATTTAAATTTAAAAATATTCAAACTAAATTTTAAGTTTTCGGGGGGTTAAATTGGAAAAAGTGGACTGACTGATCTCAAGAAGACATAATGACAAATTCAAATCAGTTTTTAAAAGTACATGGCAAACTAGGTCGATCAGCATAATGGACAAAAGATTGGTGTGTTTTGGCTAAAATAACTGTCCACTACCGTTCCGCTTAACTTAAATTACCTTATCCTTAAGTACACGTCATTACTCAACCTAACAAAACTACTGATAACTGATATGCGAGCGAAGTTGTGGCAAATGAGAAATAAATAGCTAGAGTAGTAGTATATCGTATATACCTATAGTGTTTAGCGTTTAGCTTGAATAAAAAATATTATAGCTATATTGCTTGAAGATATTATACTTCCTTGTTTTCACTAATATTATTCACACGTGCAACAGACAAAAATAACAAACCAAGAAGTATGGCTTGCACAAAGATTTAATAAGTCACCTTAGTCACCTGTTCTTTGGTTTGGTGCTTCAGACAATTCACTCTATTGCGTAATATATGATGAAATGTAAAAACGCTCTAAACAAGTAAATAATCAAATTTAATATTAAGAACATGTACTCACTTGTTTAGATTCTAAGCTCACAATATAACATCAAGTAAAATATATTTATAAATGTTATGGATCTGTTTTATATCTGTAATCATTATTTTGAGTAGAAGAAGTCCTCCATCGTCTCATACCTACTTTAATTCTCACCCTATTTTCGGTGTCAAATGTTCTTATTTTCATATAATTTATGTAAAGCCAACCAACGACAAAACGCTCCAATTTAGGTAATTTAAAAGTATCAAATTTAGAGTACTGAAACTCTCAACAATTATTTATGATACATTAGGTGTATAGTTAACTAATAACTGCACTCAATAGTCATATAGAATATAGATTAAAGACTAAAGTAAATAATACTTTACATAATACATTACCTTGTTGTGTAAATATGAACTTGATTCTATTAAGTAAATAAAAACCACAGATAATCTTGTCATACGTATTATTCTGATAAGTACTTTCAAGCTTACAAAGTTGTAAATAAAACTAAAACATAATTTACTATTAATATCGGTGGTCGAGTTGGGGGGGGGGNGGGGGGGGGGGGGGTGTATAATTTAATAGGTACCTATGGACAGTAAGAGTTGTACATCAATGTATTTTAATTTTTAATAGATATTTACTATAAATGGTGAAATTTTACGTACCTACGTTTTCCCAGCCCTTTCCCTCTCATCCCACTTGGATGATTTTTTTTCACAGATTTGTCTGGTGAAAATCAGAATATTATACTTAAACATTTGATCAAAATTCGTTTAATATTATTTTGTTTATTTTTTAAAAGTGACAAACGAAAATTATTTCGCTAATTTTTCGTTTATTTGTGGATTTGAGAATTTACTTTATCCCGAAAGCATATTTTTCATGCTTTAATAAAATATTTGGTTGTATTGGATGCATGTAAGCGTTCAGAATTAACTTTTGTTAATTTATTCTTTTTAATCAAGGATATTACACAATTGTTACAGTATTATCCACCGATTTACGCCATACATAGGTACAGGCACGTATACAGGGGTGGGGGGGGGAGGGCGAAAATTAATAGTTGTGTAATTTATTTATATCAATCATCGATAACTACAATAACTGGTCGGTGACAATTTGTTTCCCCTCTCCCAAAAAAAATTTTTTTTTGTGAACGTGCTTGCATTTGCATAGGTACCTAGCTAAGGTCTATAAAACAGTACAAAGACTGGATTCGTCAACGAATCAATTGTTATGAAAACATTCATTAATTATTGCCGAGTGCGACCGAAAGAATTGTACAACTGCGACGTGTAGGTAGTAGGTACTTTTAAAGATTTGAATAGTTTAAATTCATTTTAAATACAAAAAAAAGTTAAATCTGTGCACATTATATTTCAGAAGCGATTACCAATCGAGGGTAGTCGGGTCGCAGACAAAATCGCATGCAATTACTCGCCAATTAGTGACTCAGACAACTACCTATAGTAAATAGCAGTGATATAATTATATTCATTATTAACACGGATATGTATATTAAACCGTGGTTATTAGTAGTTAGTACATTATATGGTGCTGGTCAGTGAGTAAGTTTTACAATTTACTTTTCCGTCGCAATGCTCGTGGCCAGGTTATTCATGAGCTTAAACAGCACCAACAACACGTACAATTGGTAGCACGAAAAGAGTACGATCAAGTCCATGTTGTAGTGCGAGTTGAACTTTTTGCAAAACGTGTACAACACGAGATTCCGTTGTCGGGCTTGACGTGTCCGTTCCAAGTCGTCGATTAAGCCCGACTCGACGTAGCCGTTCAAATCGCTGTACAACCGACCAATCACGTGGAAAGTGTGAATAAATTGCATTTCGAAACCCAAAAACGCATACGTAGTGATGTTGTCCAAGTTCATGGGCTTGTTTTTTGTGTGCCTATATTTACAAAACATTTCGAATGCTATGAATAATCATATTATAATTACATGGGTAAAAATGACTAATATGTAAACCTACATATATACTATATATATTAATAATATAATATGCGATGTAGGTAGGTTAACGTGCAATGGATAGCAATTTCCGAACATTGGGATATTTCCGACTCCCGGGATGATAGATCCCTTGTTTTTCTTCCAGTGAAAAATAATCATAATAAAACAAAATACCCAATTTCATTTTCATTTTTCATGCCAATTAACTGCATAGAGTTTGCATTTTTCTTGGAGCGGTGCGTAACCCCGGAAATTGGAAACTACGTCTCTCCGTTCATATTTGTTTTTTATTTTATTTTTCAATAATCGTCGAGTCATCAACCGCAGAAAACTCGTTATCGTGGTGTAGGTTTTTAATTCACACTTCACAATGTGTTTATTTGTGTCATATATTGTATCATTAATATTGTCATTATTCTTCAATTTTTTTCAACGTCTCCCCGACCCTAAGACTCACGTCTCACACAGTCACCCACAGTCATCAGAAAAAAGTACACGTGACAAAGTATAACTCTGTAGACTGTAGTCTCATTTACGACGCCATGTCATCATTGATAAAATGCGTTAAAAAAATAAGATGTCGACGTCGGTAAAATTAAAATCCCAATGGTATTTCTGAACTTTCATGGCTGTACCTAAGTATGTCAATATCAAAGTACCAACGACAGTTTTTTTAAATTTCAGTATTTCACTATATTGACCACAATCATGGAAATAAAATAACAAAGAAAGAATTTTATATTTTATTATTTATTAAAAAGTCCAAATTATTAAAAAAATATTTTTTTCGATGGTGCATTGCACCCACCTGCCCGCTTCCTCTTGCCGGGTATCCCTGCTCCTCTACACATATCCAAAAAATAAAAATAATAACGATATGCGACTTAGGTCGTTACCTACACACCTATCGATGTTATCTCCGACGAATTCGATTAGCACTGCCACTGAGCTGGCGTACAGAACTACAATTGACGATTTTCGCACCGACATTTCGATTGGCCATTCGGACAAGCTGTTGTAACATCTAACTGTATCCTTCACAAACGCTATTCTTCTCAGTAACATGCACAACAATCCGATTCCGTTTGTGCTCAACACGATAGACGTGACGGCCGACGTTTTCTTTATAGCTCCAAAAAATAACATCGTTAAATGCGTGTGTATTTGTAGTCCAACAATCAAGATGTGTACGAAAGTTAATAACAGGCCACATTTTGACATTGAGAACGAGCTATTATTTTTATCATATACAATAGGAAATGCACCAAACCAATTGCACACCAAAAATGCAGAACTGTAAAAAGAAAAGGTTTTATAAAAATTATTTAACTAGGAACTATTACTAAATAGGTATTATATGAGTATTGTCTATATTTCTGATAGTGATGCTATGCAATTTTCAAATTTAAATAAGGTAGATGCAACACTTAACTGTAAGTTCATTTCTTAGTTCAAACAAAACAGGCGATTTTATATGTAAGTAAAGTTTATTTCAAAAAACATTAATACTGCTACGTTGAACATAAAATGGGTAATGGAGACATTTTCATGACTACAATATGCAGGTACACTATGAATAATTTAACAGTTAAAAAGTAATCTATTCATGAATGGTAACTATTGTCTATTGGACAAATACATTTCTAATAACTATTAAAAACACAATTCACTCACACACAAAAAAAAAAAACAACAAATACATAGGTATAAATTAAGTATTTTTGACTAAAATAAAATAAACAAAATAAGTTAATTTCTGGATCGAGTGTTTATAATATCAAGTAAATTATTACTAAAATAATTCATTTATGACTAAAGAGTACATATTTTATATACTATACATCATGACAAAGATGATATATATATACAACAGTACTTAATAACAATGAAACTACATTAATAATGCATTTATCATGACAACATAATAAAAAATAACCACACCTCAATACCGTAAGAAATTAAACATTTAAATTGAACAGTCTTTTAATTTTTACCCTTATCATAGTTACAAATCCCACATAACGGCTGTAATATACAGAATATGCTACTTATCAAAAGGATCAATAAATATTATTTCAACTTTACAATTACATACAATAATAAAAAAAATCAATAAAATAAAATCAGTTCAATTGATTTTCTTTTAAGGTTGGAACACAATGTTTACAACAAAAAATATGTTTGTTTTAAACAATTTAAACATGTTACAACCCTGAACTTAATAAATACAATTTTTATTACATACACAATTAACTTAGTATTGTAATAGACTAGAAAAATTTAAAGTAATGTACACAAAAATAACCACATACACAGCATTACCTAACGGCCTACAACAAGCAAAACATTCAATGTCTCTAACCAAATTCTATCTTATCAGAATTAACTACACTTGAGTGAATGTTCAGCTATTCAATAACACGTAATTTACATAAGTAAGCATAAACACAATACAATATATAAAAAAAAATAGTAATAAATTTGAACAATAATAATAATTTATCTATTCATTAATGGGCTACATAAATGTAAAATAATAGTCTTAACTTTTATTATAAAATATTAATAATACAATCATATTATTGATTTAAAATATTAGGTATTAATAAATAATAATTTCATTTTTAACAAACTGTTAATTGAAAACATGAACAAATCCTTTGCTTCAGTGGTCTTAAAAAAAAATAATAACATGTAAACAAGAATAAAGTACTTATCGATTATGTATAACTAGGGCTTAGAATTTCTATTATGCATTATGCCGTACTTTTAACTATTTGATCAGTAACTTATGTTCAAGAATTACTTCATATTGATGTACACAATCTAGATTTACTTAGCATTATTCAATTATAATGCATATTATTGCATATTTGAGACATAAATTAATTATTTATTATATAAAATTAAAAATATTTAATTATGGTTTATTTTAAAGAAAGTGATGTTAAAGGTATGATTATGTCATGATTTCAATTTCATAAAATCATTAATTATGAATTTAATGAAAAAAAACATTAACATGAATTTATGTTCATGAACTTAAATTCTGTTGGTTTATTTATAAGAGTAACAAAAATAATTTAAATTACATAAACAGTAACTTTATTCAATTTGCCATGAAATTATAAAATATTTTCACTTACTGATAGTTTGGAAAATATTGGTCAATTTTAATATATTTAACATAGAAATTTTGAGCATAAATAAATCAACTATACTCTTATCAAAATAAGATCATTACCCGGCGGCGACAAGTTTTTGTCGAATGGCGGTCAGACACTTCCCCTCCCCTACCAAGTCATCGAGCAAGACCAGTGCTTTGGAAAAATCAGCCATCAGGTAATGATCTAATTTTGAACAGAGTATAGGAGGCATATCTTACTATTGCATATTTAATGTTAATTCTAGCCCTAGTTACAACTATCTGAAGATAAATTGTATCATGTATTGGCTACATATTTTATATTTAAATTCCCAAAATATGTAAACAAGTCAAGTAAACCTTAATTTGAATAAAAATACATTGCTTCTATAAATTAATAATATTCTAAGTAATATGATCAATTATGTATAATTTCAACAATTAAGAAGTTTAGTTTATATTTGTATAAATCAAAAGTTTAATAAATAAATAATAAAAAGTGTGACTAGGTTTTTTTTAAAATCTAATTCTTACTATTAAACAGACAAATACATTATAAAAACTATACATACCTCGTTCAAAATTTTTTCAGATTAATATGTTAATACAATTAGAAATAAAAATTGGGTATTAACGAAAAAGAATAACTACACAACATAAATTCAATTGTTTCAAAATTTGTTTGTATAAATTTAATTTAATAATGGATTTTTTAATAGTTAAATAATTTTACATATTGCAAAAAGTGCAATTTAAAATGTAAAAATGGAAAATTTTAATTTAATAAATAATTAACAAAATTAAAACCATAAATTAATTAAGTTTAAATTTTTTTTTCATTCATTTTAAAGAATGGATGTTTCAATGCAATATCTGCTGTTATTCGAGTCACTGGATTCAAACATAACAATTTTTTAAGGAGATCATACGCAGGATAAGGAAAATCATCAGCAACATTTAAGTAACAGCTACAACTATCTGAAAAAACTTCACAGCCAGATAGTCGTATTGGTTTTGTACAAAAACTACAAGTTTCCAAACCATCACTTGAAGAAACAGCCGTTGGATTTAAGGTCTGTACACTTGATCGATGGCATAAAAGACGACAAATTGCCCGAAGATCAAGTGGAGGTTTTTGAACTTCACAAATAACATTACGACCTGATATAAAAAAGATCATGAGATAATTAGAAAAAATAATAAGTAATATACATTATAAATATGAACACTAACCTAACATTTTGGCTAAATTTTTAATGGCTCTATCCCCAAAAACAGTTATCATTTCAGCCAAACATGTAGAATCATTCTCTGCACTAAAGAAAGGGAAACAGCGGCTCATAGCTTCTAACATAATGACTCCAACTGACCAGATATCAAGAGCTATAAACACATATCAAATAGTTAAACATATATTTTAAATATTATACACAAAAGTATAAAACACATTTATTGGATCAAAAATTATTTATATTGACATTTTCTTCATCACTTACCAGTATTTTGATATTTGTATTTTAAAAGGACTTCAGGAGCTCGAAACCCTGGTGTCCCTGCTCGAGGAGCCTTCATTTCTGGTCTTTTTATACAAACATTGCAAACTTTTAATTTTCCTACACAATCACATGTAAGACGTTGCACTTTAGGAACAGCAAAACTATTTTTCTCCTATTTAAAAAAACACAACACATGAATTTAACAAAAAAATATACATTACTCTTCAAAGTTATCTGAGTTAGCAATATACTAACATGGAATAAACTATTCATGGCATTTGGATTACTAGAATTAATATTTTTAGGAACATCTAATTGTTTTTTTATCGGTGAATTTTCCTTTAGTAATGGTTCTTTAGGCATCATTAGTTTGGTTCTTTTCCTTAAATTACATCCATGAGGTATAGAGTTGGTGTCATCTGCTATGTTTTGAAGGATACGTTTTTGATAAGAACTTAATCGTATGGTTCCAACTGAACTCGATCGTTGATGGTTAACCTAAGACAATTTAAAAAAAAAATTAGTTTTAATTACATTATAAATGGTATATAATTAACACCGATATAAAAATTCATTACTTTGAGGTCACAGCTTGAACTTTTTTGTTTGTATGAGGACGTATCAGACTTATTATCAGTCAAATTTTTTATTTCCTTACGCCTAGTGGGGTTAATGTTAGGATGAGCAAGTCCAAAATCAGTGAGCATGAAACTAGGAAATTCAAAGTCACAATCACAAATATGATTACATTGCAAAATTATATAAATAAAAATGTTAATACTTACGTTGAAGTTGAACGATTATACAAAAAATTGCTAGGTTTCACATCTCTGTGAACAATATTGAAAGAATGTATCCTTTTTAATGCAATTAATAGGTTTTTAATGTACAATCGCATTTCATTAGCATCCATTGTACATAAATAAGTCTGAAAAACCACAAATACTTAATTACTCATAAATAAGGTATAGAATTTTAAACCAATATTAGGATTTTGTTTAATTTAATTTATTCATTAATACATGCATAGGTATACTATAATACAATATATAAAACTAATTATTTACCAATGGATGGTCATGCTTGATATAAGGCATCACCAAACAAACAGAACTTCCAATTCGTAATGAGGTTACTAATCCCATAACATTATCTTGTCCCCTAGAAAAGTATTGAAAACGTATTAACTTCATGATTAAAATAAATATAAAAACATTAAGTTTGGTCAATAATTGAATTTCAAGGTAAAATTAATGTGTAAGGCCAATGATCAGATAGATTTTAATTTAACTCTTAATCAGGTCATATGAATATAATTAACATAATATCTAACAGAAAACTATAACTCAGGTGTCAGTGATATACTGTGATACTGTGATAGAAACATCTTTATTATGTCTCTAATCCACAGCTCACAGCAAACAATGAGTGCCCGCCTTTATATAGGTCTGTACAACTGTATAAAAAATATTCTCTTTTCTCTCACCCGATCTTCAGTAGACAAAAAATTTCGCGGCGTAACTTCTCAGGGTGTGTCGTTTGCTTGATATGCTTGATGGCATACCGTTTCTTCTCGGCGTCGCCCCTCGCGTAGGCCAGATACACCTTGCTAAACGTGCCGGCACCGATTTTGCTTTGAATGACAAACGTCTCGCGCAATTTCCTGAATGACTCATCTTTCATCGGGATCTCTGCAAACATGTCGAAAATTTAAAAAACGTCTTCGTACGAGCAGATAAAACACTGTACGCCGTCTCTACACACTTTGTTCGGACGTCTCGCCGGCAAAACTCTTGTTGTTGCTGCTGCTGGTTACAAGTGCAACTGAATTCTCTGCCATCATAGTGCAGTCGGAACTCGGAAGTGGATGCGTGCGAAGGAGCGAGCGGGTGTGTACGTGAGCGTGTGCGTCAGCGCTACTGATCTCTACAGTAGTAGAGAAAACTGCACCAAGTATGAGACTAGACACGATAATTCGCCGACGATTTGTTTAGAGCGCGAAAAAAACGGTTCCCGTACGAGACTGATAAAAATCGAGTTTTGGCTCCGAAAAAATATCGTCGAAAAGGCGGCCAGGAAAATGTATGGTTAACTCGCTGTGTTGTTGTTGTTTACACCGGGAAACAGTGCGGCCACGAGCGCACGATTAAAATATTTAATTTACCGACCGCTGCCACCAGAGAGCGCACCGTTCAGCGAGTTATGACAATATTTCAATAATTATGATCATTAATTAATAATTGTAACGTAAAGTAAGCACTAAACATTACTGTAATTATCTATCATAAAGTAATACTACAGGATTGCATGATGGCAATACACTAATACTCTATAATATTCTAATATATTATACATAATTCAGAGACGTTTATAGGACCTAATCTGACCTTATATACGTCCATGTTATAATCTTGGATAACGTTCTTGTACATGATTCAAGGTAATACAACCATAGTTGTAGTATAGTACACAGATAATTAATAATGAAGAACAATTAGATGCATGGCGTTCCCAAGGAGGGGGATTAATGGGGCAAGTGCCTTTGGGCGTCTATAAATTTAAAGGAGTCATAAAAAAGGACGATAAAAAGAAAAATTTGGTGTTTTTTTTAGATATTAATTTACATTTTGTACTGTAGTAGCCTGTAGGTAGTATTAGTATCGAAGAGTACCTACCAAATTTTAGATACCTATATGTATATAAATATACTATTATATACTAATAAATATAAAATGATGTAAATAATGTGTATTACATGCCTACAATATTGTATAATGTCAAAATTACCAAACGATAGAATATTATTGATACTCTATTAATAGTATTAATGATGATTTAGTATTTTTCTATCAGAATTGCCACTAACAACAATTTATGAGGAACCTAATGTATTAAATTTTCAAGTCAATTGAGAGAATAAAAAATTTTTTGTCGATAATAACATTATGAAATAACTAATATGAATCGAAATTTTCTTATACCCTTATATAATTCTAAAAATTCCAAAATATTTTGAAAATATTCATGTACCTAATACCTATCAACTTCCTTACGGTTATTTTTTTTGACAATAAACCAAAAAATAAAATCGATTTTTTCAAAAACTGAGTTTGTGTTTTATCTTGAGAATTTTCACTTTTGACCCACAAAAGCACCAACTAGATTCACTTTCCTACCTGAAAAGATGCTGAAAAAAAATAAACACACATCATTGTAAATTGATCAAACAATCCATAACTACTATTTCCATTTTCACATTTTTTATTTTTTATGGATTTTTGTTACAACTTACAAACTATTACTACTGAACTAGTTTAGAGATATTGTAATTTTACCAAAAAAATGATAAAATTGTAATAAACATTGTTGTTATGTCCCCTAAGTATTATATTGAAGTGTAAAGCCCTAAATGTAATGTCTAAGTTAATTGATTATTATAAAACGTACTATACTTCCATTCTGCAATAGTACAACTTAACATAATTTAAGGAAATAGTACATTTTGAAAAAGTACTATTTTGCATAGGAGTGTGTTATTCTATATATATTTTTTTATTCTTTGTTCACATTTTTTTAGAAATCATTAAGAACTACCTTTGAAATTATTTAACTACCTTTTTTCTGTATTTTATAATAATATAGGAATAGAACAAATGTGTAGATATTTATTTTACAAAAATACATCCATAATCAAAGTACGTTTAACAGGAAAGCATAGGCGGCCCTAGCGCTCTGCTGCAAAATTTTATAATATTTTATAGGTAGTATTCGAATACCCATACACTATAAATCCTTAATATCATTTTTTCGTTGTATCGTAATACGTAATAAATTAATATTTTCATAAGCGATTTAAAATTGTATAAATGTTAATATGTTTAAGTACCTATTATATGAAAATACTTATCACGTACGTATATATTTTTAATAATAATACAACTTATATACCCATAAGTCATAACATATACAGAGATCTAAATAGGCTAGATTCGAATAAATACAAGTGTTTATATGCAGCTGGAGCCTGGAACTCAGTGGATGAAAAATGAAGATATAATAGGTACAATATTGTAGTTATCAAAGTGTAGCAATAATACGTATCAACTATCAACACTATTAACTATTAACTTCAAACAATTTTCCAAGTCAGTATCATACTTACTAGTAACTACACTATATGTTGACATAATTTGTTGTTCTTTTGCATATTTAGTAATATTTAAGTTTATATTATAGTGCATATTTATGCAATTTTAAGTGTTAATGTGCAATAAAATCCCAACCATGATTATTATTACGCAGACATACATTTACCCAATACTCAGTAGTTCAGCCCTTTGTCCTCAAACAAGGATTTTGAGATTCATTGTGGAAACTGAATCCTTTTTTTGATTTCCATTGGTTACTGACGTTACTGTGGCAAATCAGGTACAAGCATGCAAATAGTCACGTTTTACATGGCCTCGATTAAAGGAACTAGCTTAAAACCAAATTTATGTTCGTTTAGCTTATGTACTCAAAACTACACGATTGGTTCTAAAAATCTTAGAAATTGCTCAATTGCTGTAACATGAATATCAGAAAAGTTTAAAGAGTGAGTAGTTAAAACCACTTTATAAAAATATACCAATTGCTAAATCCAATCCGCAATTTGCTGTTACCCATCTAGGTTATCTAGATTATATACAACACTTTTTTATTTCTGCAACCAATGGCAACTCTGCCAACCATATGCTTTAATAAAAAAAATATTCAATTTTAGAGATCCAAAACGAAATTCCAGTGTGAGCAACCCTACATCAACTTATAATTCCTATATAGGTTGAAAAACGAAGGTATAAATACTGCCAAGCCAGTCTCAAGAAATTTGATGCCAATAAATTGCAGGTTAAGTGGTTACGGAGATTAGCGAGTAGCTTCTAACAAATGCAGGGGCGATTGTATAAACCCTCCGGATGGTAAACACGAAACCGTCTTAATTCCTGGGTCTACTTCAGTTCTACGATTCTCGTATACCTCATACCTGACAGGTTTATTTAGAGACTAGAGTCCTCCAGATGTTCTTAACGTTTTCTGGGTAATGGACCTTTTTGAAGTATAAAATATAATATTAAGTTAGTCTAAACAAGCAAATAAACCATGTGAATACGTCGAAATTTCTTCTAACTGTAAAAATCATTGTCTATTCTTAGATGTAATTGACATTTTAATTTTATTATCTTGGAATTAACATAATTTGTAGCACATTCTGTTTTAATTTAAACATTTTTCACACACCTGACACACGTAGTCTTATCGATTTTTTGTTGCGTTCAGATATTCTCGTATTTGACTGCATATACAATATCGGATACCTACATTTATCATACATTCATAACTATATTATACTCCGTTCACCAGGAGAAAGTGGTTATTTCTCGCACACAGTTAATGGAGCAAAGAAATGTGGATTAAGGTGATAACGGCTTGGTACGGGCTGTCTTGGATTGTGCGCAATCATTTTTCGAGTATCCGAAATCCTTGTATTAAGTTAAAATGTAACTATGGACAAAAACCTAACCTAACTATGAACTCATCAGTAATGTACCTATTTTGCCTATATAATTCGCCGGGCAACACATTTTGTTTGAGCAAAAGATTTAGAACGATAAATAATAATATTATATTATTACTGGTTTATTTAAAAAAAATTTCAAACCTTACATTTTAATTCAGTAAACATAATAACAATTTGAAAGTACAAATTATACTCATTTTTGAAAGAATAAAAGAAGAATATTTTTAGTTTTTTTTTTAGAGAATATTACCATTATTTTTCAATTTGTTGAACCTAAAAATCCGTACTCTAGTTAACTAAATATGTATTATTTATGCTACTTATATTTAATTTTATCAAGTATTACTTACATATTTTTCAACTCTGATTGGAATTAAAATTTTTAATTTTTAAACACTACCTTTGATATTTTATGGTTTTTCTGTTTGTATGTGCAGGTAAGTACCTACCTACTTAGTACTTACGTACTAGCTACAAATTCTAATGATTTCATAATTTTAAAAATCACACATGTAGGTATATAGGTAGTGGTTCGATTGTTTATAAAATTGAAAGCAATTTGAAATAATGTTTAAAATGTTAGATAATCTTGAGAGGTATCTAAGGAAATATTTTTTTGAAACTACGGGAGGGACTTTTTAATAACACCTCATGACCCATTAGGAAAGTAAACAAATTACCCTATGAAAAGAAAACTTAAAATTTTTTAATTATATTTTAGTTTTGGTACAGTAAACAAGAAAATGTAGTCATAATTAATTAGTTTTTTTTTTTTTATTGTTCACTATAATCCCATTTGCTTGCCAATTCATTGTTTTTACATTATAATTTATAGTCTTTATAAGTGTAGTTTGTGAGTCAAAATTAAATTAGAAACATTACGTGGATGAAAATGTTGTTCTTACTTGACAAATACATTTTGCTATGTACAACTGCAACCCTATTTAAATTTTAACAAACTTCAAATTTAAACTTATGTTACTTAAAAAACCTTTTTACCATTTGTTTACACTCCAACAATCCAATATTTTACTCTTAACATTTTAAATAATATTAAAATACTATTACTACATTTTAAAATGAGGGATGAATACAATAAATTTAGTTCATAAGAATGAAACCTTGAATTTTCCATTAAATACCGGAATGTTATAAGCTCAGACTAAGAATCTACTTACTTACTGGTCCTTAGTTAAACATTTTTGGAAAACAGAACTTCATCTATTGCTCCATCCTTTCTATACTAAAAACTGAAAACCCAGAACTAAAATAATAAAAATGATTATAAGAATCTCTTCATAGAATTTAAATTAAATTTAATAATTGAATTAACAAGTTTCACATAAACTATAGTGGAAACCAAAATAGTTTTAAATATATTATTAACACCCCTATTGGTGCAAATCTCTGATCCCTATATTATAATAAATTAAATTTATTAATAAGTAATCAACCCTAAAATATTTAAATAATTTGAACAGTTGATCAATTTATATATTATATCCAGCCTTAAACCTTTAAGGGTTGTCTTGGTTTAATTATGACTTTGACAACCCTGGTTTTCTTCTTAAAACACCAATCTTTTTTAATTATCAAGATCTAGTAAAATTACATAGCTAACTATAACTTAAAACTTATCTTAAATCAAATATAAAATTGTTGATGGTTATTAATAGTAATATATATATTATTACTGTAGATATTTAAAAACACAAACAGTAGTTTTTGTATGTATGAATATATATTTTTGAAAATTCAAACATTAATAATACTAAATTCCAAGAATTACTAATTTCTACCATGTCTAGCCACTATATTTATGTTTAATCGGTCATATTAATTGTAATATTTAGTTTTAATAGTTTTTAAACTATACAAATCTTTCTTGTTTTGTGATTGTATTAATGAAAACATTATGTAAACAGTAAACATAGAGTGGAATGTAGTTTAATGATTGACCACTGACAAAATACACAAAAGGGACTTAAAGACAATATTTGTGAGTTAACCCAGAACTTTGGTTGACAATAATAACTTTATGATTAACTTAAATTACTTTAATCTTTTATGAAGCAATAAAGTATCGGTAAACAAAGATAGCAAGTACTCCCATCGTCAAAGGCAGCAACCATGATTTCCAAAGACTAAAAAAATAAAAAAAAAAACATGCATTATTCACCAGGTCTTAAAACGATTAGAGTAAAATGACAACATATGTATGAATATAATTTTATTTCAATAAATCTAACATTAATTTTTTAATAAATATTTTTAACTTATCTATTGCAAATAAAATATGTAGCAGTACATATATTATAACATATTAATACAATACAATTCTAAATACTATTAAGTTAATAACACAATAAACCGACATGCACTTAAAATATTAACTCAGACAAACTGAAGTAAAAAAATAAAATGAATATATAGGTATACATACATAAAATATATTTAGATATCTTTTATCATTTTTTTTTCATGAAAATAAATTAAAAAAACTTTTTCTTACATAATCATAAGTCATAACCATTCATAACCATAATATTATATACTAGATGAAAAAAAAATATGTACCTAATAACTAATAAGTTATCCATCTCAATTATTAAATAACATAGCAATTTTAAAAAATCACAATCTTTAATTTCTATCATAATGCTATTGGATATATATTGTGCTAAAAACTAAAAAATTATAATGAACCAAGACTAAATTAATTGAATAATTAAGAGGTTGGTAATATTGCAGCTACAACTATATCACAGCCCACAGGAAATGTTATTGTTAACATAGGAATTATGAAGTGTAATGCAATAACTAAAGTCTATAAGTAATTACTAATTTATGGTAAATGAGCAAGGTCGATACCATTTTTAAATTAAGTTTACATTTATGTAAAACACAGAAAAAAACAGTTTAGGTACTGAGTAATATAATATCATAGACTGGATAATAAAAAAAATAATTATATTTGAAAACTACATAGAAACTGACTGGTTAACTTTTTGTATAGTAGTAAAATATAGTTGGATAGCATTGACATATTTTTTATATGTACAACTTATGTTTTATGTAAAAATGTATAAATATTTTCAGTTTAGTATATACCTACTATATTCAATGCTGGTAAAACAAGATCATTACATTAAATTGTTGTTTATATCCCACTTACTTTGATAGTAAGCTTTAGTTTATTAAATAAATTTTATTTTCTTATCATTTTAGCTTATATAAGTTAAATTAGAAATAAAAATATGTATAATAAAAAAAAATGTTATGTCCTGAGAAGTACAACTTAATCATGGTTTCTCTTAGACTATAATACATATTTTATTCTTAATATTAAAAATTAGGATATTATTTCATAAAAAAATTACATATACATATATGTATTTATTACAGAAGCTGAACTAATCCTCAATTTAGCACATATCACTTATGATAATAGAACAAAATATTATGAATTTAATTTTAGAGATATGTACACATATTTGTTCATTATTTTGTAGGAAAAATTAGGTAACAAGTTAAACTTCAGTTTTACTCGAGTAAAGCAACAAATTATGTGGTTTGTTGAAAATAAATTTAAACCATGTTTTGTAAACAAATGTGTACCTATAAAGTATATACCTATTAATTTATAAAAATAATTGAGGTACCTACTTACATTTCTTTTTCATAATTATTTCATAAAAAAATAACTTGATAAACTAATAAAAACTAATAAAACAATACACATACGTAAATTAATTTTTTTAACACATCTTACTAACCTAAAATCATCTCCAGATGCACTTGATGATACAGGTGTTGGTTTTTTCACAGGTTTCTTATTTTGTCTTTTATCCTCCTTTAATTAAAAAATTAAAAATAATTATTAAACAATATAGTTCATATTGTAATTTCAACCAATCATAACAATTAAAGAGGTATTATTTATTAAAATATAGATATATTCTTAGATTATAAACTATGATTTGATAAATATGAAACAAATAAATAACTAATTTCAAAAAATATTATTACTTACAACTAGAAAAATAAAATAATTATACTGAAAAAATAAATACATTTAAACCAGGAGTACCTAATCCACTTACTTTAAATATGATAAACATAATAAGCTAATATTAAAGTACCTACCTAACACTAATAGACTATGGAGTCCAATATTTTGACAGCCTATAGGTATTTGCCATTAGTAGACAAATTAAGTTGGTTATTTCTAAGTATGTAGTTATTTTAAGATGTTACAAATAACTTATTTAAAAACATTGAAAAAAAGTCCTAGTTAGGTACACATAATTTCAAGTAATTTACGTAAAACTAAACAATGATATATAGATTTAAGATAGAAATTTATCTGTTGAAACATTTTTTTTAAATAACAGTAGGTAGGTTGTGACTGTTTAATTATTTAAAAAATATAATATTTAAAAATGTAGTATAACACATAGATATATTCTAATACACAACTATATAACCTATCATTGTTTAAATAAGTGGTGGCGCAAATTTTCTTTATTTGTGATACAACACCACAATTTGATTGACCAACCCATTATTTTACTTCAAACAAACTTGTTATTAGAAGTGAAGGGAAGAAGTGCAGCACGTCACTGCCTATATACCCACCCAAAATTACAAAGAGCTGTCCATATTGATGAAATTAATAACATGACATTGAACAAATCGCACAACCTCTGGCATACATCACAATATATAGAATAGGTATAATAAATCAAATATATACACCAACATCAACAAACCTTGACCACTAATAATTAAACAGCCAATCAAACACCGTGTTTGAAATCAAGATAAGTAAGGAAAATAAATGATAAATGCGCATAGGTACCGACCAACAATATTTTGTCCTCGAAAGCAAAAAAAAACACAATTTAGATAGGTACTGAGTGTACATTAAGACCGTGCGCACAAAGTGGAAACCGACATTACCCCAATCAGCACAATATTATATCTGCGATATACAAAAACAATAAAGGTTAGTTTAGGTTAGACACTTACTTCTATAAGTTCACCAATCTTGTATTTTTGCATGACTTCGCGTGCGTCACTGGAGTGTCCGACGTCTTCAAACTCCTCGGTCGCGTCCTTGCCAGCTTGTTCCAGTAGAACCTCTTCGCCACCGGGATGCTGTAATCAAAAACAAAAACCCAGATAACGGATTAAAACCGATGGCTAGACGACGTGTACCGTAACCGGGTTGGCCGCGAGTACAACGGCGGCGGACGTACGTCGTTTAGAAATTCTGTGACGTCGTATATGGAGTCGTTGATCACGATCCACGGGTTCGTAGCGTTCGCATTTGCGACGACCTCGGCCATAGAGTATTTTTTCACTTCTTTTTCGGCCATCGTGACTTACGGGTAACTATTACACACTGCGCGGTATGGGGCACGGCCGAGTGATGTCGAGTGCAAAACGCGAAAGTGCGACGTTGAAAAAACGAGTATGTAAAACAAAAGTACACTAATACCGCCTGCTAAAATGTAACGTGTAAATATTTAGTAATATTTGTATATTATCGACGATATCGAATGTCGACTACACAGGTACACGGCGGACAAGTGAACGGACGGTGCTCTGGCCGTAATATCAGTAGGCACGGGTCGCAGTAATATTGTTAACTATGTATGTCGTTAAACGGGAACGGGCGGCGAGTTAACGGCGACCAACGGAATCGCAGAAATACAGACTGTCATACTGAAAATCGAAATAGACACGAGTAGTGAGTACACGAAGACCGGAGGTACCGGAATTAGTTACCGGTATTCGTACGCGGTACACGGTGTTGCGAAAAGGTGGGAGTGGTGAAAAGTACGATGCGAGGTGATTCATGCGCCGACCACTGCCTCGAATCGACGTCACCGCGAGTGGTTGGTCGTTGGCGTGCGTTCACAGTAGTTGTGTGCGCGGATCGCACAATATTCCGTCGTTATCAACGAAATTGATAAAAATAAAAATATTGGAAACGCGCAGAGATTCGAACACTATATATTTTTATATATATCTGTGGACACGACTGGACTGTACCTATTAATGCCACAGATATCTATAAAAAAATATAAGGTATAATCACAGAGACACAGACTATTATTATATTATTTTTAACTATACTATAGAATATAGATAATAAGTCATAGATCAGCTGTGGGTAATCATGCACTAATGCCGTTGATTGTAAACACCACCGAAGACAGTTTCTGTCCTTAGATCATATTATTATGATATAAAACTACGTAGTCTTATACTATATACTATATGTACTTTATATACAGCCGTAATATTATACACGACGTTTTAAGATAGTTTTGTATTTCATCGTGTTACAGAAACTATAATACAGTACCTGCACTACACACTTGTAATTCTAGTTGTAGGTAATACTTTTTTTTGTTAGGTCCTTTCTAGTTACTATCTATCTCAAATTAAAATAATTATATTCCCACTATTATTATTCGTGGTACCCAGTTGACTGGAAATCGGGAGTATTAAATATTTTTTGGCACCTTCGATTTTAATTGTAACTTGTTACGAAAAATCGTGAAGTGTCGCCGTGTCAGTACTCAGTATAGTTGTATTTTTACATTTTTTAAATTTTCTGTTTAATTAACAGCATTCCTATTACCTTATATTTCCTGTTAAATATTATTCAGGACTGGTTCACCGTGGACAAGTGAAAAACTCGGTTCTATTGCGCACCACAAAAGTAGTAAATTAATTATTTGATGCGTGCCTACAATTTTTCCTGTACATAATATATTATTATATGTTATTTATATTTATAATACAGTATGTCCTAAAAGTTTTGTATCACCCTTATATCCGCAGCAAATCAAAATATTGAAATGCAGATTTTTGTACAGTAGATGATAAGTATGGAAATTATAACTAGATGAGATTGATAAGATTAAAAACATTTTAGTTTAAATTTTCAAGATGTCTATTTTCTTGATCAAATTTTTTAAAACCGTTTAAAAAATATAAATATTGAAATTGAGTAAAAATTGACAAGGCAGATTAAATTGTTAAATTCCTAAGAATAATAGTTAGGTTAGTAAAAATGTATTGAGAACGTTTAAATGACTGTCCAAATGTAAAACAAAATAGATGCCAAGTAGATTGTCAAAAAAATAGATTTTTAAGTCATAAGATTCATGTTTTGGTATCATAATTATTATTCTTACGAAGTTAACGAATTAATTTGCTTTAACTTGTTATATTTTTACTCAATTTTAATAATGTTTTTTAAGCGGTTTTAAAAATATAATGAAGGAAATTGCCATCTTAAAAAGAAATTTGAATTTTTGAAAAAAAATGCGAATCTTATTTCATTATATTAGAATTAGCTTACAGCAATAATAAGCTAATTAAAAAGTAAGTTATTACTGTAAAAAACCCGAATACAAAGATATTGATTTTCTATGGAGATAATCATATGATGATAAATACCGGACTTCTGGGGCATACTATATAATTTAATTGTACAATCATTATTTATGTACAAAATAATATTATATACAATGCTATTGCCGCGTCGGCAACGCAGGACAACTGCGCACTCGTTTCGATTCCCTCCAACCCACCGCCGTCCATGGGTTGCCCTTGACTTCGTCGGAGTGATAAATGATGATGCGATGATTGCGATCTCAGACCTATATTATAGTCAATACTCAGTAGTCTGCAGTACTCACTATACTCACAGCAACTCGGTTGTCAGTACAAGATGTGATTCAAGATTCATATACCTATATAATTGAAGATCGACGTGCGTGAGGGGAACTTAATTAAAATAAATATTGCTACAATAGATATATACTATTAATTATTATATTAAAGTACCTACCTACCTGGTACAATATAACTTACAAATGCGTACTATAAGTACCTACTTGGCTACTTATATTAAGACGCATAACGGACATCATACTTGAATACTTCATATATTATAGTTAATATAAATATGACGTATAAATGTATAATATTGCGTATTACCAACAATATTGTCTACATACCTCATGAATTGTTGATAAATAATGATACCAAACAGTCAATTTCTAGTGTTATTTGCCGTTGCCGTTGCTCGGAATTGGGGCCACAAAAAATGATTTCCAAATTGTAGCTAGGTGCAGTGTTTAATTTATGATCATGTAAAAAACCCAATACCAGACGTTACGGCGCGTCACTGATTCTGCAGTCTTCAATTATTGATATAAATTTTATATTATATGCCCACACCGCCCAATTTACGATAGTAAATATAATAAATTAAAGTAAAATAATTGCTAACTTTTTTTAAACTTAAAATATAAAATCGATTTTTTTTAAACAAAATTTATTGCAATAACCTCATTTATACTTATTTCTTCTTCTCGGAGCAACAAGTATTATAACAAGGCCAACCCATTTAGTAGTTTTTTAGAAGTTTGCCATAAACGAATTATATAGGTCATTACGTATGTTGTTTTAAGTAATTCGTACATTCAATAGTTACAAATAAAGGTCATGAAGAAATCCAGAAATAATCCTCGAAAATGTATTTTTTTTTTTTAATACATTCAATGTCTGTTAAATTTTTAGGAACCATGCAACTATATCATGTTTGTACAAAGCAGTAAACAATAAATGTTCTAATCATTATGATTATATAATATTATTATATATTTATATATTAGTTTATTACATATTAATTAATAAAAATATATTTAATAAATAAACAATAATATTGGATTGAAAGAAAAAAAACGACTACCTATTTCGATTGTAAACGACTATTATCGCTGTAATAGTTGATGTACCTACCTATATTATTGCCTGGTATTCTCATTTATCTATTTACAAATTTCAAAACATAATTGGTCACTTGATACAATATTATGTTTAGTATTATCACAATACCACAGAACAATAATTGTATCTACTACTTACTTGGCAAATAATATATTACATACAAATTAAAATATTTGTTCCCAAACATTTTTGTGGACACTAATAGTTATATGTATTAACCGGATCCATCTCGCCATCACCCTGGTATATAAATTTATGACGCCTCTGTCGCGTTCCTCATACGTTGATCTATATATAGCGATTTTAAAAGTAGATCAAATGTACACAATTTTTTAGAACAAGTTTTAACGAATTATATACTCGTGATATACTATAAGTATAATATACAGAATACAGTTGACAGATAATATGGTCTATAAAAATAAACAATAGCGATTGCCGATTAGCATCAAACGCCGTAGTGGATAGATTACGTCGATTACAATGTATGATGTAGAAAGACTAGAACGTACCTATTGCATGTTGTATAATTTTAATTATGATTTATTTATCTGTATCCACAGATTAAATCTGTGATGTATGCCTGTATCTTATTATATTGAAACTCTTAACATACTACATACCCCCTGTGGATAAAAATGAAGACTCGTATGATTTAGCTAGTGTTTCCAAATCAGCAATCGCAAAAAGACGCGAGTATAAAATCGAAAATTCTGAACATATATTTATGTATGGAAAATATATAATATAAATTATAAATATTTTATCATACAAATTAAAATATAGAACATAAACATAAACAAGTTAGGTGAGCACTATATAGCACCTATAGGTACTTATATACTACAAAATGTACACCATTTATAGAACACAAATTACAAAGTAACGTTTTTAAATAAGATTAATTAAACAGAAATCCGGAATATACAACTAAATAGTAATAACTTCCTAATTTATAAACATATGAACAGCTATAAATGAGCTGTAGTACTCAAGTAAATATTCATTACTTGATAAGTAATAGGTAATGTTTTTTCGGAACGGTGTGGTACAATGCTATAATATAGTATATTATACTTATACGAGTATCCCTCAAAATGTTGGTCCATACTAATTGATCATAATTCATAACTTTTTTTTAAATATGATTGATCGGATTGATATGAAACTTGTCGGATTATCAACGAATACATAAAAATTAAAAATAAAAGATAAGCTTCACAATTATTGAGCATAAACAATTTTTGCCATGTTGCCATTTTCCAAAATAATTAATATGTTCAATATTGGAATGAGAATGAGCTTGAATATTTGATATTATGTTAAACAATTCTGGGTCTATACTATAAAAGATATGTTAATTTAAATAGTTACAGTAATATGGTATAAATTAAAAACCGATTGCATGGTCATATGTGCGAGTATGAGACGTATTAATGACCCGTCAATGAATAATATTAATAAATAATTAGGCTATAGGTTATTTCCTATCGTTAAGTTAAAAATATATTTACTTAATTAAAAAAAATCATTTGTTTCCTTTTTCCAAATTTATCTAAATAATATACATTCCTAATATACATTTTCAGTGTTTTTATAATTTAAATACTAGTTAAAAGTTTTTATTTATTTTATTTTATTTTTTTTAAATTTATTCAAAGGTTTGTATTTGTATGATGGGCACAACTTAAGCCCATTACGGCATTGCATATTGTGGCAACATCGCTTGAAAAATCCTATGCTCAATCGTAACTTAGATTACCTAGCCTAACCTTACCATAGTACTCCCTCTGCTCATCTAACAACTTTAAATAGGTCCCACCTTTAAATAATTGATTACCCATTTAAAATTGATTTTTTGAATATTGAAATTTTTCAGAAACATATTCTGCTTAGGAATATGTCATTTAAAATGTTTGAGCTGTTATTCAAAAAAGTATGAGACTTAAATGATCATAATGATAAAAGTAGTTGCCATTAGTGATCGGCGTTCCCATATAAAATGTATACATTGTACTTACATTAAAAATATGTATCCTCTAAGATTACCTTATAGTTGTTGAGTAGTTTGATCCTCCAGGTTAAGAGTTTAACGTAGAGTTAACAACCCTACCGCCTTGAAAACACATAGACCTTAGGCACGGATTAATGGATTAAATTAAATATTGAACATTTTAAATAACTTCCACTGCCCCCCACATCTTTATTATCTGTTTTCTATGGCAATTTGTATACTATTTATAATCATCAAATTAGTTTATAATTCGAACTTGAAGCAGTTGAAGCATATAGCCTCATACAAAATTAAAACAAAAAATTTTGGAAATCGGTCAGGTTAAATGTCAAGTTATCTGGAATGTAACGAGTTTGTTTTTAGAACTAGGACCTGCCAAAACCTATATTAGTTGATGTGCTAGGTGCTTGCCGCTTATGCAACATTAACGGGCTGTGTAGGACAAATACAGTTAGAAAAGTATATTAGTATATACTTTTCGGGACTGAGCGATATGCACAATTTTTAAAATGGTTTTAGCATTAGGGTACAGTAGGTACACGAGAATAAAGAGCCATATATGCACGACTTCAATCTAATCTCGAATAGAATAACTGAAATTTAAGGCTGTTAAAAATTATTTAAAAATAAATATTACTTATTAGTATATATAGTTACCTATTCTAATCTTATATTCGAACACAGTCATGTATAAGATAAAAACTATAGTTTTGGAATACTATGATTTTATTAGTGTATATAAAAAACCGCTATCGTACTCATATGTCTTGACTTAAAAATAGAATAGAAATAGAAAAGAGAATATTGAATGAAGATATTATAACATTATATTAATTGTGTAAATTATTTTAAGATTCCTCAAAAAACTCATATATTTTAAAAATGATAACTTATAAATAAATAATAATATCTAGGGAGTCCCGTGAGGATATACCCATAAGTCGTAGAGGACTCGCCGCCCTTACAAAAACCGGTTTTTTGCTGTACTACCTATTAACTAAAAAATTGATTAAAAATCAGGAGATTAATAAAATTAAAATATTGAAACATCAATATTTTCAGAAAAATGAACTCTACAACTGGCAATCTTCAATTTTTTTTTAAAATAATTAATAAAAAAAATAATATTTTTTTAAAATAATTAATAAAAAAAATAATATTTTTAAACTTTTTTACCGAAACATAAAAAAAAAATTAAAACATGAATTACAAGTATTTGTAGTGCTTATCTTTGTGAGTCTTAGTAAAAAACCAGAATTATGATATCTACATTATTTCAGAAAATATTGCAATGAGTAAATCCTCACGAGACACCCTGTATTTCATACCAGTAAAGTACAAGTTAATGGCTAACTATATATACTAT
The DNA here is from genome assembly GCF_001856785.1 of Myzus persicae. Classification (NCBI taxonomy): domain Eukaryota; kingdom Metazoa; phylum Arthropoda; class Insecta; order Hemiptera; family Aphididae; genus Myzus; species Myzus persicae. Next base: position 1,820,291 of record NW_019100468.1, read on the forward strand.
GTTTAATTTAAAATTAGCTGGCTTAATACATCAATGTACCTATTTTTATATAGGTATTAGCAATTAACCATTGGGTAACTGCCTACTTGTAAGTGACCAAGTTGAGCTGTGAAGGTTGAATAACAAGGCTACCTAATTGCCTAAGTACGGTTTTTATATTTAAACTATGAGTTGGGTATGATGTTGTACTGACTTATTATACTTCTTAGTCTTGTATTCTAAAGTCTAGTATTAATAGTATTATTGTATGTCACGGATTAAAGTGTTTACAATCTAAACAATCTAAGCCATAATTTTAATAATTTTATTATATTATATACCTAATGATGTGTGTGTTGTATTTTTTTTGTGTCATCACAATTTAAGAATATAATATTGTAAATTTAATATGTTTCTATCCAATAACGTATGATATTTAGATTATATTATATATTACCATATTACCTAGGTACCTATTTGTACAATGAACCTATTCACACAATATTTTTCGGCAAGGTGATAGGTAACAGAAATGTCAATACATCAATAATATAATATGATATAAAATAAATACACTTTATATAAATTGAATATTAATAATATAATGAATTTATGAATGCAATATTTTTGACAACAATTGAACCAGACTATCGTAGTAATAATAGTAAAATAAAAAGTTATTTAATAGTTATAGGAACCTATCAAAAAACATTATACCTACTTGGTATTGGCTGACAGACCTCCGTTCAGAATCATTTTTCGTATACAATGTATATGTTACAGTTAAAGTTAGTTTATGAAATAACTAGGTAATTTATAAAATAACTAAAGCTTGTAGGTAATGTATATAATTTATAGTGACAATTTGTAAATAACAAAATATCATGATAAATAAATATAGTTCTAACATTTTCAACCATTTAATATAACATATTAAATTAGATAATGTTGACGTCCTTTTATTTTTTATTTATTTCATACCTACCTACACATTATAATTACAGGAGTGTTATTACAACTATAATTTCGATCCCAGTTCACAGTATGTTCAGAAAATTTGTTAGCTGTAGAAGCTGTTCCAAATAAAAGTATTAGGTACATTAAGATCTGCGGCAACTGAACAGTTACTGGGAACTGGTTAAGGTTTTTTTAAGTGTATTTGTACCAACAAATGTGGCACAAAGCGATGTGTTTGTACAAAAAAAGAGGTATTGTGCAACTCACTCTAAATGCCATAATAGCCTTACACGAACAAATAAATAAATAATATAACTATAATTAATTCAGTAAAATAAAACATTTTAATATATATTTTAAATTTTAATGTATTTTATACTTCAATGGATATCAAACTGAAATTGTATAGAATAACTAGATATTCTATGAAATAACTAGTTAAAGTACAATTTTCATGTATTATTTCATACTTTAACTAACATTTGTAGGTAATTCGCGAACTACCTAGTTATTTCATAAAATAACGGAATTCAACACTTTAGCTGTAACATATACAATTGAATTCAAATTTAACACATCTAAGACAGTGACCCACTCAACCCCTAAACTGTACAGCAGACCTACCTTACTTGTCCACTTTTTTTTCATTTGGGCTGGTATAATTATATTGTTTTTAATTAAATAAAATTCAGTTTTTTTATTGTTTAAGGCTGCAGTATGAAAAAGACAAATTTTTACAACCCTCTCATTTTTAGATATTTATTAAAATAGTATTATACCACGCGACACCCGTGAGTGTGAGTAATTATAGAAAGTTAATATTTTATATGTATAATTATTTTTTAAAATGTATTATGTTTAGTATTATTATACTGTACTTCGTTACTTATGATATTTATATTAACTTTAATGTTGTAACGCAACAGTTGACTGTTAATTTGGGTATGTGTAACACCCACTTAGGTCTAATATTATCTTTGTAAATTATATTGGGTTCTCAGCCCGTAAATAAATAAAATAAATCAATTAATTAAATTTTTTTTTTTTATTTATTCTTTGAAAATGTTTCAGCACACCAGGTGCTGTTACAAATATATTTACAATTATGAAAATTAACAAAACGTAATTCATAAAACATACCTACATATTTCAGATATTTTTTAGTTGCTATAAAAAAAACTTATGAGGGACCTTGTGTTCAATTTTCAATCTTTTTACTAACTAACAAACATTTTATAATACATAAACTGAAAAAAATAACTAAAAAAAAGGTGAGCAAGTGGTTTCGCTCTTCTAGTCTGCTGTGGGTACATTAGGTGTCGTGTAGCCTTGGTCACTGTAAATGATATGTTAACATTAAACTAAATGATATAAAAAGTATGTTATAATATGTAATACCCCTCAGGTCACCTATTTTTTTTTATTTGCCTATTTTTTTGAAAATAACTAAAATTGTTTACCAAAGGACTAACCAAATCCACATTTCTACCAGAAACCACCCTCAAAGTTGAAGATTGAAGTATTTTTACTACACAACATACCTATAAGTAGGGTTACCATACGTCCGGATTTCGTCCGGACAGTCCGGATTTCAAACACCTGTCCGGATTGGCGTCCGGATTTGAAAAATGTCCGGATTTTATAAAGGTAACCATTTAACGTGGTTATATTGATACAAAAAGTTATGTTTGGTGACAGATTTCAGGGTTCACTCTGTATAAATTAATAATATCTAATTAATATTTATTAGTATATGTTAATTAATTATTATAATATGTTTAACCTAATAACTCTTATGTAGACGTTTTATTTATAGATTTAAATAAAATTGTATTAATGAAAGAACAATACTGTTTAACTTTAATTTACCCCCCCCCTCCCCCGGAAACAGAACTGATGTCCGGATTTGATCTAAAAACATTATGGTAACCCTACCTATAAGTGATAACAGACCCAACAATTAAAAATTAAAAACCCACATCAATGTAAAAACCATGGTTTGATATACATACATTTATCGTTCCACTTGGAATTTAAAAAAATATAGATACCTATTGGAATATACGAAGAAACTTTGTTTTATTTGTTCATCTTCATTCTATCATCGGTAAAACTAAAATAAATATTATATAATTTCCCTACAAAGATAAGTTACAACATTATATTAGCATGGTTGATCGATTGATGTTACACCGCGTACTTGCCTAATAGTTAAATCAATTGGTAAACTTTTTTTAAAGATTACATATGTGGATTAATTAGATATTAGTGATTAAAACAAAAATATAGTGATAATATTGAAAATATTTTAACATGTTGTACCTAATACCTACATTTCAATATTTATTATATTTTAAGTGTATACAAGCAAATACTCGATGTACAGTCGATAGTTTAGTTAGGAAATAACATTTTTATATAATTCATGTTTACTAAACGGTTAATGATGAAATTTAATTTATATATTTATTAATACCATCAATATAAATAAGATAAAATATATAAATTAATGCAGTTACGTTTTATATCAATATACATTTATTAAACTTCTTAATCATAAACAAACTTTTAACAATAATTTTAAATATAATAATTTAGGTTCTGATTGGTATGGATATGGTATGGATTATTGATCTTATAATGATGTATGTTTTGTATTTTTTTTTCGTGTGTGTGCGTCTGTCATTATTTTTTGGTTTATATGGCAATAAATATGCTTTGAATATCTACTTCAGAATTTATCTTGTAGGAAAGTGAATTCTAAAAACCTGGGTCAAGAGTAAAAATTACCAGATAGTTTTCAAACGCGTAGGGATAGTCCCCCCTCCCCCAAAAAAAATAAAGGAAAAACTGAATTATTTACTCAAAACCAGTTTTTGACAAAATCGATTTTGATTTTTGGGGTGAGTCTAAAAAATAATAACTTTAGATACATATTTTCACCGAATGTTTGTACCAGAAATTGTATATACACCATACAGCTTTCAAAATATCTTAACTCTTTTTGAGCTTAAAAAAATTTAGTTTTTTTTATGGTTGTCAAAAAGCTTGAAAATGTAATACCTACAAGGTTCTCATAAGTAGTTCATGCTACAACCAAAAAATCTAAAAAATATATAAGCACAGTTTTTTTTATTGATATCTCAAACTCAAATTTGGACAAAATTAGATATTTAAACAAAGAATAATGGTTTTAGTTATCTTGTAATTTAAATATGTTATTGTTGGGAACTAGGGAACCTTTTTAAATATGTTATTATATTGTATACACACAATGATATTTTCGAATACAATTATTTGGGCAAAAATTAATCAGACGTACTGTAATACTGTATGTTACTATAATGGTTAATATTATTTTTTTTACATTACAATTTGCAATCTGTTGATGTCTAATAGTTAAATAAATTACTTTAAGAATAATATCATAAAAGATTTTTTTTCTAATGATTTAGGTTTTTCGTATACCAAAGGCGCAAGCAGGATAAAATCCCACCCGGGGTAAGATCAAAATTATTATTTTAAATCTTAATATATTTCTAGTGTTTTTTATTCTAAAATAGCATAACCTACATTAAACAGAAAAAAACAAAATTATGTCATCACATAAGGCCTTTTATTTTGTAGGTTTATAAAACAATATTAATATTATTTGAATATAAATGTATAATATAAATGTCACAAATTAATTTTATTTATATTAATCATCAAATAAAAATTGTATGCGTCTTGGTTGCATACAAAATGATTGTATAACATCTTCAATAATTTTTTGTTTTTGCTTTTGCTTTTTAACAATGTCTTTATGTATATACAATAAAGCTAAGCCATTTAATCTGTCTTCATACACGGAGTTTCGTAGGACTGATTAGTGATTATTATAAACATTGTAAACTAATGTATACATTAAAGATTATTTTTATAGATTATCTAAAAATACAATAATTTTTACATAACTTCATAAATGAATCTCAATTGAGTCAATAAAATTATGTTATAATTAATATGCGTGGCGCCGTGGCACTAAATAAACAATAGTTTAAAAAAATTCCCAGTAGGGGCAATGGCCCCTTTGGCCCCCCCTGCGGGCGCCCTTGAACGAAATGATTATGGATTTTATATAATTGAATTACAATTTAGCACATCCCTTACACCAACCCCCCTAGACACCAACTGTGGGTACTGCAGCAGAGCGAGCCTTGCCCACTTGCCTGCCTTTTTTTAAACATTTATTAGAAAATATACAAACTGCGAAACATTTACAATAAGCATATGAGTGTAGAATAATAAAAAAGAACAAACATAACATGAACGCTTGAGAAGAGTAGATATACCCAGCAGTAACACTCAGAAAATATAATAATATAAAGTTGGTATTTAAACAGATAATCAAAAATTAATCAAATATAATTTTTCGTTCAAACAATATTATATACAGACGTGAAAAGTACCAATAGTTAAATTTCTTGTTACAGGCAAAAAAATTTTACTTGAAGGTTGTACCACATAAAACCATAGACATATATATGTGAATTTATCATTCATTGAATCAAATTAATTGATATTGGTATTAAATACCTAGTAAAATAGTAAATACTCAATAGTAATAGGCAATTGTATATTTCAGCTCAAGGACTTTGGTATATTTAGTAATTAATTATGTTCGCAAATGTACGGTTTAGACAATGACAATGATATTTTGGTCAGTAATAAATTATCAACGCATATCGCAAGTCTAAAATTCAATTTAAAAATATACATGCTGAAATATTTAATTTTAGCAATAAAAAATAATTTTATCAAATATTAAGTAACAAAAACGAGAAAAATAAGGAAATGATTTTAAAGAACTCACATATTATAGGTATATTATATAGAATGAAGGTACCTAGGTTTTTTAGATAATTTTTCAGCAAAATTTTAATTTGACACGGTTATTTTAAAAGACAAGAAAAAATCAAACAATTTATTAGGCTTACCTACTCATCATAGGGCATCATAGGGTTTAACCTCCTCCCCCTAAAAATTGGCCATTTTTGTGTGAAAATAGCTCCTTTACATATTTCTCCCCAACCCTTTGAAAATTCCTGAGGACGCTACTATTATCTGCCTATATTGAACAGTAGCAGAATAGTGTTAATGGTGAAATAGTTTATCGTTATGGTAAAGATTACAGTTTCGTTTCCAGCAAAAAAAAATAGCAACACTTCTGAAGGATGTCTATTACTTGACTATAGGCCACTTAATACAGGGTGCGGCAGTCAAACCCGACGATTTTAACAAGAGCTGGTGGGCAGCACTAAAGTGGTAGAGATTTCGGGAATGTTCTTATCGCTTTTAAATACCCGGAATTTAGTAATGATAGTTTCGTAGGCGCTCTAAGTGCATTTCGCCGACAATTTAGTTTATCTTCTCGCGATCCTGTGCCTTCTCGTGGTACCATCGACCTGTGGGTAAAAAACTTTGAAACCACAGCTAGCATGACTCAAAAGAGGGGTGGTAGTAAAAAAGCTAGACAGACTCAAGAAAATGTAGAGCGGGTGAAACAAGCAGTAGGGAGAAGTTCTCGAAAGTCAGCCAGGCGTCACAGTTAAGAACTTGGCTTAAGTTATCGGACTTTGAGAAGAATATTGAAAAAAATAAGAGAATTTTGAAAAAATGAAGTTTTTAAATATATAATATAAAATTCCACTTGTGTAGTTTTTATTTGTTTAGCGAAAAATTAATAAAAAAATGTTTTTCTATTTTTATTTATTCTTTTAAATCGTCGGATTTGACTGCCGCACCCTGTATAATATATACATTACTCACGTCTCACATTGCACTAATTGTGAAATAATCGTTTACAGACTGTCTAATATAATATGTAATAAAACAAAATTATAATAATAATACTGTTATCGGACATCGGTGCATCTTAACTAAAAAATCTTAGATTGAACTTATTCTTAGAATAACTACCTATCCTTAAAATGATAAATAATCAATCTTCCACACTGAGTTAGAATTGTTAGATAATACATACTGGAGTGCGGACTCAGCCGTAAAAATGAGCCGTAGCATTTGAAGTTACCCCCACCACCGAAGGACAAAACATCAATTTTCATTTTTACATACGAATATACGATGGACGTGTAAATAATGAGTTATTTTCGTTTATTATCGCTGAGATATTTACTCATATTTTCTATCTTAGTAAATTTTAAAAGTGGTTATTACTAATTGGTGCGATTCTGATGTAAATGCAGACGACGAGGTAACAGAATTTCGTTCTGAAAAAAGGAACATAAAATGTGTATAAAATGAACCATGAAAAGAAGATGAAAATGAAATTCAAGTTTACTTGTAGCAACTTAATAGTACTCATTCGGGAGAATATGTGATTGGTATTTTAACTTACATTTCTGGATATATTATAAGAAGTACAATGAAAAAATGAGTGAGCATGTGCTGATATGTCGATGGAAAATCATTAATCTGATCATAATAATTATACAGCAGTTACTTTTGTGAATGCAGTAAATACAGGTAAACTAATTAATGCTTCAAAAGCTATTCTATTAATAGTACAGCATTTAGAAAAAGCTTTTCAAGTTGTTGTGGTCCAGGAATGTTAATTACATAAAAATGCAGCACACAATATTATCGAATGTGCTAGAATAAGTATATACAGTTAAAAATTCGTTTATTTTTTTTTTTCTAACTTACATTCAATAAATTTGTATTTAGGGGCATCTAGCCACGAATAAATAGTTTTTAAACTAATTAGTACCACATTTATAAAAATAAGAATGTGCCTTTACCAGAGAAAGTTTAATTTGAGAGAAGTATTGAACAAAAAATCTTCTCCGAAAGAAACTATCAAAAATAATTTTATTTAAAAATTTGTCAATAGTTTTTAAATTACGTATTTGTGTATATTTATATATATTAACTAGCTGTCCCGACAGACTTTGTCTTCAATAATAGCACGAAAGGAAATACTCAAATAATTTTTATGACTGACGGTTATTGACTATTTGTACATTCCCTGAACGTTGACCAATATTTCCACCTGTCTTCTATATGTAATTTTATATTATATTATAATGTTTATTTATTCATTTATTAACCAAGAGCAACCACTTATAAACAAAAATGCCCATCGTAAATCTTAAAATTACTGCTTGAGCAGCACTCTGGCGGAGTTTAATGACATGCACACGTACTGAAGAAATATACATATAATATGTAAATACCATTATTTTGTACTTTTGCATAAATAAGAAATATACTGTTATAAAATGTTATAAAATGTTTTTTATTTTTTCCTTTTAAATCAAAATTAATTTATTATTATAAATTATAATTTTAATTATTAAACTGTAGGTTTTTCAATTTGATTTTAATTTATTGTTAAATTGTATCTCTTTTCATATCAATTTATAATGTCATATAATATATAATATATACCATATATAATCATGGTAATACAATAAGGTAATGATTAATTATTACTACATCCAATTTGTTAAAAAATTAAGAAAATAATTGAAATAAATTAGGAATTATAAGCAAAAATAGTCATAATTACATAACGTCCGTCGTATATAAAAATGAAATGTTTTACCCTTTAGTGGTGGGGAAGTAGAATTTTTACCTCGTTTTTTATCATTGTGAGAACAGCGAATCCGCCCTCCAGTATATATTATCGATTTCAGTGCCCTTCCATAATATGGGATTTAATATAACCTATGTCCTACATAAATTAAAATTATACTTTTATAGATATAAGTTATAAGTTATAACTATAAAAATTCAATATTTGTACCAAATTTTACATAAACAATGTACGAGTTAATCTAATATAAATACTCACCTCATCTTTTGATGATAACTTTCCTATTTTTAAATCGTTCATTAACTTGTACGCTTCATCTGAGTGTCCTATACTATCGAAACACACTGTTGCATCTGTTCCTGCTGCTTCAACAAGAACTTCTTCACCTCCCGGGTGCTAAAATCATAATTTAACCATGTTTGTATTTTTTTTATGTGGGCACCTACCTAATACTTATAACTTATATTTAATTATATCATATACTTTAAGATAAACTTAATGAATTCGAAAGTTCTTAAAAAAATTTGATGTAAAAGAAAAACAATACCACCATTTTTAATTTATTAATATACATTTATTCAATATTTTTTTTTGTGTACCTATCGGCTATCAAACATTACTATGCAATCTGTAAATATGTTTTTTCAATAAGTAAAAATTATGTAGCAGTAATTGGAGTATAGTATTGTCTTGACTCTTAAGGAAGAATCCATCCATGCAGTGATGGAACTTAATAGCATGACGCATATTGACTCGGCATGAGCGATGGTTTTAAATCATTTAAGAATTCGGTGGGTCTCGGCACCATTTACGTTTCAAACGTCTTCTGGGGTTACCCAGGGTTTAAAGAAGAAAAAAATTCCAGAGGGGACTAATGTCTCCACATAGTTTTAAGCATTCCATATATAATTTTATGAATAATGTCTTATGTATAAAATATTAAAATCCTAATTTGTTAAAGGAGACTCTTTAAAACCGCCGTCAGAGGTAGGCGGCGGACTGAGTCCTCCTGCGTCTCCCCCCCCCCCACTTTAACCCCTGGGGTTACCCGGGGAGTTTTTTTTAATACATCTAAAAACCATATTTTCAAGTTCTTGAAATTGTTGTACTACTTAGTCAGGGGTTAAGATAAATAAAAAATAATAAGTCGTCGCGGGATGCCTGACAGATATGAAAATGGCATAATTAAAACCAAAATATTCAGATTTTTTTTAAGGAAAATTATTCTTTATTTTAAAGGCTTATTAAATGTATCGCGAGTACCAACAACCGATCTCACCCACCGCATTAGATATTTCACATTAATAATACCATACTATTATTTAAAAGTACAAAAACAATTATTATAGTGTTTTAATGAAAAAGGGATAACAATATAGATGCCATGGAATGAAAAAATGTAGAAAGATGTTTACAAATGTTGAGGTAGGTACCTATAGGTATGAAATTATTATAAAGTATATACATCTATAACCTATTTAAGTAACATATTTAAAATATTTTTATATTCACCGTAGTTCAAATTAATCCGTATTTCTTAAATAAATGTTAGTCGTAATTTTCAATATACTTATAGGTAAGAATTTTATGATATAAGTAATAAGTATCTATACTAGCTGTTTAGCCATATAGATAACACTTATAGTTATAATAAGTACCTACTTATAACTTAAAATGTATACTTATTGTGTTAACTTTTAACAATAAATTAGAATAATATATAGTATAAATGTATCATATATTTAAATTTCAAGTATATCACGCTTGATTTAGTAACATATTTTTTAATTAGTTTAACACTTTAACTATATTTTTAATAAAATCATAATTTATTTATCAGTTTTTGTTCAATAACAAATTATTAGTTCACCGTTAATAATACCGGTTAGTAATAGCACTGATTATAAATACTATAGATAGTATATAGTATGTATTATACATAATAGTACTATTGGTGATAGAAATATTATCAATTTTTAGGCCGGTGGAGAGTGGTCTGTAATGAGGCTCGTGAAAAAATAAAAGAAGTATACATTAGGTATAGTATTATACACAGGTTCCCCGTTACAGCTTATCACTTTCCATCGCCAATATTACTATTTACTATGTAATATTTATAATCAATGGAAATAGATACTACAACATACTACAGACTACAGTAATACTTTTAATTATAACTGTTATAAATTAAATTCGTCATAACTCATAACTCATATGCATAGCCGAAGCAAATGGGTGTTTAATGTTTAGCTTTTTAATGATACAGATTACCATTACAGACATACAATCAAAGAGATCATAATATTATGAGATAGATGGCTATACAAAATCAAAATTAGATTAAATTATCATTGTATAAATGAATTATTATTATTATTATTATAAATTATTATATAAATAATAATCAAAGCAGTTTCATATATTATACAATGAATAAATAGGTACCTAATATACAATACATTTAAATCTGCATATATATTGTATACACAATTATACTATATTATATCGATTAACGTTAACCGATATACTAGAATAAAAACAAAAACCGGAGGAGTTAGGCATTCTTATTAAATAGGAATTGTTGATTTCGTCTCATCATTATTGCTATTGTGATGGATGTGCATAATTTGAATTCAAAATTTAAATCATTGCATTCAAAAACTATTGTGAGACTCTGAATGGAGACGTTATGTCAGGCTCTATTTCTGAAGATATTTTATTATTTATTTGTAATTAGTTATCTATTACTATTAGGAGCTATATCGCGCTCTGCCCTCTGCTTGCTTAGCTCCCCATACCCACTAGCTTTTTGAATAATAGAGAGTTTTAAGCATTTAATTAATAAAAATTATTTATTTATTTGTTGATGCCATACTAATTAATATAAATTAAGTGAAAGATAAAATTTACAAAAATGTTGTGTAAGCTGAGAGTATAATAATCAGGATTGGGAGCTTATAGGACTAAAAATTGTCTAAATACCTTGCATATATACCTTAGGCTTAAATATCGCTAAACAAGAGATAAAAATATGCAAAAAAAGCAAAAAAAATGTAGAAAAAACTAACATTTATTAATAAATAATTTATAAATCACTTACATATTATAGATAGTTTAGTAGTTACTTAAGTTTTTAAATAATTTTTAGTCACTCTGAGTAAGGGTATAAGTACAAAATACAATTGTATAAGATTAAGTAGAGTATACAACGATTCAACACTCGTTTGATCATCTTTCAGAAGTAGAAATGATAACAGCAGTAGAAATCAAAAAAAAAAAAATCAGAACAAAATCAATTAATCACAAAGGTTAAAAATGTGAACCAAATCATACGAAACTCTGAACTACGCGTTGCCTGTTGCTCGAGTCGTATCAGCCTTTCCACGTAATCGGTTTTTATTTAATCTATTTAATTCCACAATTCTATTGACAATAATTTAAAAACACATTTACTAAAATATAATCATTTTTGATTCAAAAACGGTTAAAAATGCAAAACATATCAAAAAGTCCAAACATATAGCACTAAAATCCAAAATTCACAAAAAATGCAAAATAAAATGTTTAATTTGAGTTCTCTGTATCAAACAATACATTTTTAATTTACTCTGCTATTTCTTATGCATCTTATAAGAAAAATGCTATAAAATTCCAAACCTTATAATAATAAACTACAGTATAATAGTATATTCAATATTGAACTAAATGTTTCCAAAAATATCCCATATATATGATAAGTTGTTAATTATTATGTATACCTACTTAATATATACTTTTAAATTTATTTCAACCCTCGGCATAGGCTATTGGGATTCACGAAAAGTATTTATAATATACATAATATTATACGATAAAATATTACAAATATTGTACAATAATTAGTTTTACAATAATTGAAGTTTTAACTAAAGTGTAGCCCCGTCTACTTCGTTGCCTGTTAAAAACGCCAATTCTACATGAATATAATTCAACTGTTGTTGTTAGTATGGAACTAAGTACCTATGTGACTATGTATATAATGAGAACTAACTTTTTAGAAGTATACCAACTATAGACTGGATTTACAATGAATTTAAAGGGAAGTTTTCTAAATGAAACTTATTATGCAGCTCCCAAAATCGTGTCAACAGAAAAATAAACAAAAGCCAACACATACCAGTTTTCACTGAGAAAATAAGATACAGCAAGAATTATATGCGTGCTGTGTAGATGTGTGTCTTAACATTATTTTACAATCTTAGATGTTGTGTAATCAATAATCACAAGTTGTCTTTAATTTAATATAGTTATACTGCATTAATATTATAGTTGTATTGGTTAATTGGAATACAACGAATTATAATAGGTAAAGTTAGGTCAGGTTATAGGTTTAAAGGTGCCATAAAAACATGTAAATACGTCTTATTTTATTATATAACTATAATCAGTAAGTTAATAACTAATAAGTTTATATTTATGCGTATAGAGTTATATTTATATCTATACTAGTTTACTACATAATACCTATCTATTTAGTTTTATATGTTTTATAATATAATACATGTAAATATTTATGATTAATATGATACTCAGTAGGTACTCACCACTGTAATGAAATTGGTAATATCATATACATTTCCATGAATGCTGATCCATGCATCACAAGTTCCTTTATGTTTGGATACTGTGGAAGGAGTGTAACAATGTATAGACATTTTAAAAATACTTAATATTATACGTCTCTATATATGTATACGTATATAATATAACGCGTTAACAAATTAGTAAAAACGAACTATATGTATTTAAATAACATATATCGAAATCGAATTGGCAGTGTGGCACTATGGCTCCCTACTAACAAATATTGCACGTTAACAAAAATCATTTGAATACAATGTACGAGTTTAGGAAGTGTCAATCCCCACAACATAAGCCTAGAATATACATACAATTATGAGTATGTGCGCTGAAATATTTACTTTGTGGTACCTATCGTAGGTATAATGTATAATATATTCTGGTAATTATTAAGTCTGGTTGATACAATACATTTTGAACCGGTATGGTTAATTAATTACGGATTAAAATAATCACAGCAGAAATAATTCAAATAAGTATAATATGCTTATGTAATATGGGATTTTAAAAAAATGTTTTAAATAATTATTAATTAATTTGTTTAATTACAATAGTTTTATACTTTTATGCATAATAGGTAATCCATTTGATTTATATTAGAATGAATGGTTTGAAATAAATTAAATTTGACAACTAATATATAGACATATAGGCATATAGTATAATATATTATATAATAGGTATATATCATTATAGTTTAGTCGTTGGTACATTTTATTTTCTCTATGCTCTGCTCCCACTACAGGTAATTCGATATTAAACTTTGAGAAACAATTCAAGAGGAGTATTTACGAACCCTCATTAATCCTGCAACTCTACATCGACCATAACAGCCAAATTATTCAATTGATAACCCTCCATGCTGCAGTCAGTTAGTATAATAATACTAAGTTGAACATGATAGTATAGAGCAGCGGTTCCCAACCTTTTTAGCTGTGCGGACCACCAATTTTATAAAAAAATCTTTGAGGCCCACAAATAGCTCACCTATATAATATACGAATGCAGAAATATATGTATATACAAACGTCAGTTGTAAGAACTAAAAAGAATTACAAAATCAATTGTTTATCATGAAAACAATTGATTAAATTTCATCACAAGTTAAACAATTTAGTGTGATTTTTGACATTACTTGTCCTTCACGAGAGAATCAATATCGGGATGAAAACTGGATAGTTTTAGAATTAAATCATTTTCAACATTCAGTTTATTCCAATACTTAGCGTTTATTTGACACTAATTTGACACTACAGAGTGTAGATAATATTGATAGATATTATTGTAACCAGAAATATTATTAGGTATGTACTTAAAATATATAAAATTAAATATTATATATTTATATGGTTCACGCCCCAATATAGGCCGCGGCCCATAGGCTGGGAACCGCCGGCATAGAGTACAAAATCCAACTTTTTCATTTTTATTAAGATGAATTTTTTTTTCAAAAATGTTGCAAGACATTTTCTAGAATAACGATTATTGTGATTTGTAAATACGTCCGTGATCCTGTAATACTTAAATATAAAAATAGAAATTATTTATGAAATATGTACATAATGATTAAATCTGTATAAACATGCATTTATTTCAAAATATGTAAAAATTAATACTTTTTGTTTCGAATTGTTTGAAACTTGTAAGTAATTTTTAATCAGAATTAAGAAATCTGCACTTAATGAAATTTAGTATTTACATACAAATTCAAGCTCTAGTGATAATAATAACTTTTAACTAAATATTATAGGTTAGGTACTTGAATTTGGCTTGATGTCAATAATTTACTACCTACCTAAATAATATATAATTAAAGTATGAAAGGCATGCCTACAAGGCCATATTTTACTATGCTCATGTTTATCAAATGACTTGGACGTATATTTAGTTATCGATTCAGAAATTATAAGGCTTGGACTCTCTTTATATTATACGTTTAATATTATTGATTTTAAATAGACATATAGTATTTACAATCAATCATCAACGATAATAATATGTAACTTTGTATATTGTATAATAACAATAACATATATAGTTTAAATATTTGACTAAAAATAGTACAAAAAGTTCGTAAAAATGTTGTAGGTACAAATAAACCTATATTATGTTCGTTGTTTTGAAATATTTAAAAACATTTTATTGGTAGGTACCTAACTGAGAAGCAGTTACATGTGCAATTTTTACTATACTCATGCAGACATATAGTCATATTATATTATATTCATACACTATGTTCATTGCTGGTACCCACTGCCTATAGGTATATGGTTATATGTATAATATCATATCAACTTTATAAGCAAATATTATTATATATATATAGGTATTATAGGTACCTATGTGTAGCCGTATAGTTACCAGGTAGGGAAGTTAAGGGTTCAATATCCAAACAATAAACATAGAATTACGCCATAAGGGTGAATATTATAGTTTAAAGAAATATTTATATTCTCATTAACAGGCAACTGCGTCTATAGTTACTTTATGTTTTTAAAAATAGTCTAATAACATTTTATAATATAATATGTATGAGTGTATGACTATACATAAACGTAATGAAATTCTAAATTGTTCAATCATATACCATCCATATAGCTGTCATATAGTGATCACTACCCGCGGCTTAAAATTTCAATACTAGTATAGTAGTATAAGTAGATTTGTAGTAAATTGTATAAGTACTAATTGTATAAGAGGTCAATTCACTCTAATTTTTAAACTAACGGAGCTAAACGCGATCTGCTGAGAGTAAGATTTACTATATTACGCACTTTTAAGGCGGAGACAATACATGTAAATGTAGGTAGCGTTCTCTTAATAATCTAATAATTTTTTTCTTTAAGTTCGATAAACCTTTTCTTACGGTCACAACATTACGGGACATAATGTAGAACATTCCCTACCTCGTTTAAAATATGAAATGCTCAACCACTATAGTCAATGCATTTATATTCGTGCCCCTAGTAGCACCAGGATTAATTGATTATTTTACCTACCAGTTAAGCACACTAATTTTACTAATAATTATCCCTGATCAGAATGATGTCTACAGACCATGGCCAATAGCAATGTGTACATTTTTCTTACCCTGGCCAGCTTCAATACTTCACATTACATTTTTAACTACAGGTAATTTTCTAAACTAATACTAAAATGAGTTTTATATATTGTATTACAATTTATTTTGTTGTATTAGTATATAACCAACCTTACCTTTGTTTATCTTTAATACTTGGTTTATATTGTTCCAAAAGCCGTTTAGTGTTTATTCTAATAAATAAAATATTTTCTTCCGTATGGGTAATTTTTAAGGACTTGAGTGAAATGTATACCGTGACAGTTGACATGACTACAATTAGAGGTCTAAAGGGTTTTAGTCAGGTATACCTACTTTTAGTTCTAAAAGGTTCTGTTTTTTTTGTATTTTCGTGGCCCGCGGGGATCGAAATGATAGTACAACGAATTGCTACGCAACAGTCAGTGTTTACCATTTTGGATACTAATAAAAGCCAAAGAGGTTATAGAGGAAACAAGATCACAAAGTGGGTGACGTCACCGGGGTCAGAAAACAACTGATTGCTACTTGCTAGGCAAAATAAAATTAAGAAAAATTGTGTTTAAAACAGAAATATATTTCTGATACATAAATAATCATAATTTTTTTTTTCAAAATATGCTCACTGGGCCACCACCGTCCGCCACCAGTCATCATCACACCTAGAAAACAACAAACAAATAACAATAACAATCGACCAGATCGTACGTCGCCTGGCGTGCGTGATATTGAAAAAAAATTAAAATTTCCCAAGTACAAAATACCTAAATTTTTATCAAAATTGTCTTGCTGTTGAATTCTATTGAAATAAGCTGTTGCGATGGACTCGGATGAAGATGCATTGAACGATATAGACTCTGGAAATGAATCAAGCGGAGATGATGTGGATTTTGCAATGGAGGTTGATGTGCGGCACGAACGTGAAAAAAACCAAGACATTGATGATTTTCCCTTTGAAGTTTTGTCCACAGACAATATTGTTCAACACATGATTGATTGCATCAAAGACGTGAATACTGTGCTTCAAGTGAGCATAATAACAGTTTATTTTAATTTTAAAAATGCAATACATGACCTTGTTTTAGAGAACTCTGTTATTGTATCCCCATATACACACAGTAGAATATACGATATTTATTATAAATAGGTATCCTTTAATGTTACCTACTTATTATTGAGTTTATATTTAAAAAGCTTTGTAGATACAATCTGTATGGTACATCTTTTGGTAATTTCAGATGCCTGCTACAACAACTCGCATTTTATTGAATCATTTTAAATGGGACAAAGAAAAGTTAATGGAACGGTTTTATGATGGCGACCAAGATAAATTATTCTCCGAAGCTAGAGTAATAAATCCATTTAAGAGAACTCAACCGATTATACAAAGGGTAATGAATTATTTTTTTAAATAATGTTTTAACAATGCATTTTAGATTACTTTAACATCATTTTTGATATTGAATTTTTTAGAGTCATATTCTGTATTATTGACTTTTAATACCTATAGTATTATTTGGCACTTTTCAGTTGTCATACTCTATCGGCCAATTGGGTGCGGGTTGAGTATTTTATTCTGTTTTTGTATTATGAACTATTTAGTATTAACTTTAGGTTGATATTTGTTTTTACTTACATGTATGTATTATATTAGAGGGGGAAAGGGAAATAAGTAGATACTTGTTAATTACAATTTATATTATATAAACTAATATTTTTTAAGACGATGCATAAATGTAGGCAATGAATATACCTAAAATATAAACAGATGGGTATAAATATAACTATAAAGGAGATATTAATTTAAAAATATTTTTTATTATTTGTTTAAATTTACTGTTTGTACCTTTGCTTTGTTGGGCGGCACAAAAATTCACCTATGTAGGAATTTAACATAGTCCAATAAGTTTCTAAGTGGTCTATATCCTTACCTCAAGTCTTTAACTGATCGCCATAAGCGTTTAATATTTAGAGTGTGTGTTCCTCTAATGAGATCTACCAATTTAAATTAATGATTGATCTGCATATTATGCTGAAATAAATATTTAACAGTTCGAGATTTTAACTTTGCTTGTTGGCTGCTGGAGTATGATAATCGATAAGTTTCTATTATTTAATTACCTTATAAATATTTGTCAGATGACCATTCTATTGTATGTGTTGTAACAACATTTTAAAATAAAAGCGAATAATATACAATCTGTAATACATTTATTATAATTCATAATTTCATAAAATAAGCATAAATGGTTTAATTATTAATTTTTTGACTATTTTCACATTACAATTTTTAAGCTATATATTTTTATTATAGTTATACATTTCTAGCACTAAATATTATGGTAAATGACTCATTCAAATTAATTTTTAATTATATTTTAAAGTAATGTTTGTAAGGCAGGTAAAAGATAATGTACTTGACATTACTAAATATACAATCGCGATAATGATATTTTTATAGACGTAGAAAGATAGGTAAAGATCATACATTTCAAATTTTTAAATTAATCTGATAGACAGTTGCTTGATGGCAGGTTGATACATTTTAGACAGTGCAATGGCGGTTGATAACAAAGTTGTAGTTGTTTGTAAATGTTGTTATGTAATATACACCATAGTTCAATATTTTTGATAAAATTAACTATGAATTTAAGTCATTATTACAAAATGTTTTGATTATTATTGTATTATACATTTTAATTTAATGTAATTGATAGTGTGACTTATTAACTATTTTTGTTTTTGTATGTTACAGCCAACATCTACACGCAGTAGAGGTACTCCTGGAATGGAAGATTGTGCTATTTGCTTTGTAAGGCTTCCAAACAATGTAAGTTAAAATATTAAGATTTATGTATAGCATTATGAAACATAATTATTTAAATATACCAGCAAGTCAGACTATTTGTCAAATCTTACAATTAACAAGCTAGATCCTGTTATAATATTTTCAGCTGATTAAAACTGTTTCCTTCCTGTAAATGTTAAGATATAGTATTTAAATGTATTTGCATATTCCAGGCGTACTAAGGTGTTGTTTATTTAATGTTAAGTTTAAATTCTATGATAGTATAAAAATCTTTATTCTACACTAAAAGTAAAATGAGGTTGAAATGTGTTTCATTTCGACATCATAATTCAAAAAAATATAGCCAACAAATAATAATTGATTAGTTCAGTTTTCTATCGGTATTCATCATACAGTCTTGATATAATTGTTCTTAATTGTATTTATTATACCTACACTAATGCCTATTATCAAAGTCAACTTCAATTTATTAATTGTCTGGTTACCATATAGCTAATAGTATAATAGCAGTATGATAAAAATTCTATAGCATAATAAGATCTATCGTATCATTAAAAGAAAGATTTACCAAGTTGTAATATAGAATATAACATAAAAAAATTGGGTAAATTCTTTAAAAAAAAGTTCTGCTTTTAAAAATATCTGCAATTTAAATATTACCAACATATAAGTACAATTTAAAAAAGTAAGTTCAAGATTACCAAACAATTTAATTATAAATAATAATTTTGCTAATGTTCTTATCTTTTTCCAATTTTAAAATGTACTGAAGAGTTTCTACTTTTGATCCCAAAATACAAACTGGATTCAATTTTCTACCAGAAACCTCCTTTGAAGTTTAAAGCATAAGTTTATATTATGATTAATTAATTGTAGTTAGTATAATCATTTTAAATTATTCTATAACTAAGTAAATATACTAAACATCAATAAATACTATTCATTTACTTGCAAATTATGCAAATTATTTTTAACTATCAATGTCGACTGATATAATAATATCTTTTTTTGTACTTATAGATGATGACTGGGTTAGAATGTAATCATCGATTTTGCACACAGTGTTGGACTGAATATTTAACAACAAAAATTATTGAAGAAGGTGTTGGTCAAACAATTGCATGCGCAGCAAGTGGTTGTGATATATTAGTAGATGATGCCACTGTTATGCGATTAGTCAGAGATCCAAAAGTTCGAATGAAATATCAACATCTGATTACCAATAGTTTTGTTGAAGTGAGTTATATTATCTTTGTATATAATTAATCTATACCTCTATACATTTTTATTTTGTTGTTTTAAAATAGTGTAACAGGCTATTACGTTGGTGTCCATCACCCGACTGCAATAATGTTATTAAAGCCCAATATATTGATTCAAAACCAGTGATCTGTCGATGTTTGCATGTATTTTGTTTTGTGTGTGGAGAAAATTGGCATGATCCTGTTAAATGTAATTTATTAAGGAAGTGGATCAAAAAGTGTGATGATGATTCAGAAACTTCAAATTGGATAGCAGCTAATACTAAAGTAATTTTACAAACAACTAATTATTTTTGCCAATTTGTGATTTTGAGGGAACTATGATGGGTCATCAAATAGGGTCTATTTATCTAAATTAAGTCAATTTGTTATTAAGATGTTACCGGTCATTATTTACTTATTAATTTTTTTTTTTAATTTAAAAACTACTACCATGTATTGTTGAAAAATCTTTAAGGATATATGATAGCTTAAACAAATTTTGTTTGGAGTTATTTTTCAAATGCTTTCAAATTTAATATCTTAACACTTGTTGTGATAAGGTCTCTGTATCCTACCATGCTTTTTATTTATTTTGATAGTATCTATCTATCCAACTAGAAAATACATGGTTCTATGCATCCCCATTTGACACCCTGCCATTAAGCCAGTTCCACTGTTTCAGGATATTGCTTGGAGATGCGCAGAACTAATTTTCATCGGTCTGCGGCGTATTTTCACGCTGAACCGAGTGTAGTAATGGACCTTTTACTAAGTATGTAGGCTGAGTATTCTTTTAATCATAGTACCTAATTTTATTTTATCATAAACCCAAGTTTATTATTCCTGGTCTACTGTGGAGATCATAGTACATTAACTGTTAATTTTACATTTTGTTTCCATTGCCCATTCTACCATTTGCCATTTAAGGCACAGACCATAATATTTTTATATTATTTTATTCTTCATAATAGTTTAATACTCATATTTTCCAGGCATGCTCTCCACCATTTTTTCCTTTAATAAATTAATTTATTAAAATTCTGTTTATTGGAATTTTCAAGTATGGTGAAAGAATAATTGCCATGTATTTTCTAAATACTTAGATTTTTTTATTAAATTTAAAGAGAGATCTGTGGCACTACAAACTTATTTTTTTCAAGTTTACCCTTTTTAATTGTATAAATTTTTTTTGAAAAATGTTGAGAGTGTGTACACCTAAATTGAATTCAGTAGTTTCTATGTTATGAAACTAATGAGTAAGGATAATAGATTCTTAGTAAATATTAAATAGGCTTTGAAGATTTGTTAAAAATGTCATAATAGTTAATAGTAGGTATAATGAGTTCTAGGCTGAATATTACATATTATAGATACTATATATTTTATGTTCAACAATCATTAAAAAATGTACATTAAGTTAAATAATTTGGATACAATTTAATTAAGATATGTCCGAATTAAAAAAAATCTTTTTATTGACAATTTGCTTTATTAAAAAATGGTTTTCTTAGAAAAATAAAGTTTGTATTGTCACAGAAAAATACAAATCTAAGTATATATTTGATAAAATGGTCTTTAATTGTTTCCATGTTATTCCGTATTTGGGCTCTAAGAATCAGAATTTGATTAAATATACTGAGAATAAGTGTAGGGATAGAGCATGCTCAAAAAATCACTTTGTATGGGTTTTTTATATTTATTATTAGATAATATATTCTGTGAAAATCATACATTTATTATAAGGGCCCATATTCATGTAGTAAGTAGTTTTTTTTTTTGATTAGGGTTGGGACTAATTTTATATTAGCTTTCCCAATAGTATTTTACACACAATTTTTCTGGGTCCGTTGATGTATCCATTATTTTAATTACATTTACAAATATGAGATTAAATACAATTGGGGTGAACAGCTCATCACTCTGCTTTAGACTCCTGTTAACTTTGACTCCCTTATCAATAGAGAGTTTGTTCTCTGATTAAACTTTGACCAGAGACTTTAAAGCTTAGTCAGGGCCGTATTTAGAGAGGTGCAATTAGGACATTTGCCCCGGACGGCCGAATATTGATCTATTTAGGGGAGCAGCCGGTCAATGCTGTAGCCCAGTGTAATATTGTATCAATAAATATTTTTTTATAGGAAAGAATTTGTACTGTGATACAACCATAATTTGATGGTGTCATTTGTCAATCAACGATAACTGATAAGTGCTAGCATATAAACAAGGAGTATAATTAATATTATGTTAACATAACCACTGTAGTAGATGGACAACCATGAAATAACCATAAAGATTTATAACTAAAAATGTGCTGAGAAAAATCAAAAAAGTGGATCTATGTTTTGGTGGGGAAAGGGGGGCTTTAAAATATGGTTGACCCAGGGCTCAAAAATTGTAAATACAGTCCTAAGCTTACTTTAACTAGACTGATGAGTTTTTGTGATAGATGTTCTTGTATGTTGAAAATACTTTCTTTATTAATGGTATCATATTGTATTGCTTATGTATATTCGACCATTACTTCATAAACTCATTTCAGTAGCCTACCATAGATTTAACCCTCTCCGGGTTACTTATGATTCCTTAGCCAATTTGTTTATTGCATGGTTGGGGCCTCACATACATAATCTTAAAGTCCTTCTCGTATTTATCAAAATTCTTGGGATTATCACCATCAAGTATTTGGTGAAAAAATATTCTATTACCATCTTCCCGCTATTTCTGTCTTATTGTTTTCTACTCTCCATCGTTGTCCTTAAGAATTTCTGTTATTCTCTATCCTTTCTTAATTTCATTTTTTTGGGGAGGTAATTGTTTAGTTACATTCTTATTACCAATTTGTGTATACTGTTAAAACATTTAAATAGCAATATATTTATTTATATTGTATATTATAATTAATTGATTGATATTTAATTAAACTTCAATTTTACACTTTCAGGAATGTCCTAAATGTAATGTAACTATAGAAAAAGATGGTGGTTGCAACCATATGGTTTGTAAAAATCAAAATTGCAAAACTGACTTTTGTTGGGTATGCCTTGGCCCATGGGAACCTCATGGATCTTCATGGTAAATTATAAAAATAATATTTTTTATAACTTGACCATAGGTTGACTTATTGAAGAATAAGTCGACGTATTTGTAGTTTGAAAGTAAAATCTAGTAAAATCTAGTTTTAAAATAACCGAACCGAATTGAACCTGAACAAAAAGTTTGAAAAAAAAATAGAACACATTCAAGTTTTGAACAAAAAATGTTTTATACTTAATATTTTGGTTTGACATAAATCTTAAAAGTTAGATACATTATTTAATTAGACAACTCAGTTCAAACTGTGTTTGGTATTAAACAAAATGTTTGATTTGGTTTCGGTTTGATGTTGAACAGAACTTGACTGTGCGATATGTTCAACAATCTATTAGAAGGTTTAGTTTGAGGCCATATTTTTGAGTTTGACCCACCTTTTATATTATTAAAGTAATTTTAATATTATTATTTATATAATATAGGTATAATTGTAATCGGTATGATGAAGAAGAAGCTAAAGCTGCCAGAGATGCTCAAGAAAGATCCAGAGCCGCATTACAGAGGTATCTTTTCTACTGTAACCGTTACATGAATCATATGCAATCACTTAAGTTTGAACACAAGCTTTATGCTAGCGTTAAAGAAAAAATGGAAGAAATGCAACAACATAATATGTCATGGATTGAGGTTTTATTTTATTTAAAATATATAAAATTGCTTTTTATTTTTTTTTATTTTTAAGTAATTTAACTACTCATTAAATTTTATAAATAAAAATAATAACTATGAATTATGTTTTAGGTACAATTTTTAAAAAAAGCTGTCGATATATTATGTCAATGTAGACAAACACTCATGTACACGTATGTGTTTGCATACTATTTGAAGAAAAATAATCAATCAGTTCTTTTTGAGGTGAATCTAATCAATTATATAGATTTATCAATCTAATTGTTGTTTCTAAATTTAAAAATATTATGTAACATTAGGATAACCAACGAGACTTGGAAAGTGCTACAGAAACTCTGTCAGAATATTTAGAGAGAGATATCACTTCAGAAAATTTAGCCGACATCAAGCAGAAAGTTCAAGATAAATATCGGTAATAAACATTTTAGTCAATTAAAAATAGGATTTTTTAATATTTAGATGGTTTTCAAATTTTAACTATTTGATTTTTATTAGTAAATCCTAGGAAAATGTATGAGATTTTTATAACTTATATTGAATGTGTATGATTGTTGTAGTGCAGATTTTTATAAATGAGAGAATCGTAGTTAACACAAACTGAAATCAAACAAATCTAAATATTAAGTTAATTATAAAGAAACAAAAAGTGTTCTTAACTTAAAGTTTGATAGGAGTTAGTGTTAAAATAATAACATAGGGTTGGTTTTGCTAAATGTAAATTTGCTATTGTTGCGTTGAGAGAGAAAACAAATAGTGATCTGACATCCTCTCAGGTAAATTATTTTATAAAAATGTTATATAAAGTTTTATTACTTAAATTCTGTTACCTAATATATTAGGGAATGGTGTGATTGAGTTAAAGCGTCAGTGTTGACAATCACCGTTGCCAGTTCAAATCCTATGTCGGTCATTCCCTAGTGCTGAAAGCCATAATAACCCTCTGCACTTCTTCTACTTTAGTAATATGCAACTATCATGCAAACTAATCTGGCAATTCTGACAGTTTGATTTTAATATTTTGTGTCCCAAAGATTACCAAGAACAATTCTAAAAGTCTAAAATTCAAACAGTATTCAAGAGTAATTCATAAAACATAAGTTTTACTCACTGATGAGTAAAAAAATTATGATTATCTGATAATTAAAGTTTATGAGAATAATATCCATATTTAAAAATACATTTGTGGCTTGGTGTGGCGTAGTCTACACTCAGCTGCAAACACGCTCTGAGTATACGTATTGGCCGGTATTCCAAGCTCCCATGTGAATGACCACCTGAGATATTTAGTTAAAAATTGTTTAAACTAACCATTCCCCATCTAAACAGCTATTAGCCTAAATTGCCAGGCTTGAGATCAATAATAAAAGTAAAAAAATACACTTTTTAACTCGTAAAAGTTTAACAAAACAAGGAATTTCCTAATGAAATGTGTGAATTCTTAATTATATGTACAATCCTTATAAATTGTAATCATGGTTTTTTCTACCAACCATTGGTTTTACCAATATATTTACTGACGTCACCAGTTAATAGCTTAATCTTATTTTTTTTATTTCAGTTACTGTGAAAGTCGGCGAAAAGTGTTGCTAGAGCATGTTCACGAAGGTTATGAAAAAGACTGGTGGGATTACACAGAAAAGTTGTGAACTAGTCACATATATCTGTGATATAAAATTAAGTATACATAC